>NC_141608.1:37033541-37336874 GCF_047967505.1 Dipteris shenzhenensis | reverse complement strand
GAAGTTAAAGGAACCAGAGGAGGGGGAAGTGGAGGAAGAGAAAGTGAGGGAGGCAACTCACAAACAACATGTGAGATTGCAAGAGAGCTAGGACAACCTCGTAACATAACTTTAGGTTTCCATACGATGTTAGGTGTATGACTATGTTGGTAATGAGGAATGTTAAAGGGCTTGATATGAGTTCTCCACATCAAAGGGTTCTTTTATTTTTACGAAGAGTTGATTTTCCTTCCAAATTAAAACCTCTTGGGAAGAAAGTGTGTAAAGTTCTCATCCAAAACAATTCACGAGGACGAGCAGCCTGGAAAGCAATGAAAAGATTCGAAACCAGAGATGCTTGTTTCTAAGACGTCTTAGTTTATTAAGAATTCTTATGTTATTATTAGTATAATGAGTGCTAACTAAAAAAGCCTTAAAGTTAGACCAATTAATGTTACCTTCCCCAAAATCATGAAGATTATTCATGTTTGACCTAGCTAAAAAGTTAAACCTTTCTCTATATATGTTTCTTCTAAATTTTTCGTTTTGATTTACCGAGCTAGACCCAACTAAATCACCTACCAAAGAGACAAGACCATCACTAGTATTTCCAATGTTGTTCGGTGAGGTCAAACGATCCAACATTGGGGAACTTGCTTGCACTCTCCCTGCCCATCCCAAGGCAGTTTCTCCCTTGCTATATCCCCTAATTCTAGCAGAAGCGAGACTAGTATTTAGGAAGGGGCTTGCTTGCACAGTCGTTACTTGTCCCAAGGTAACTCCTCCCTTACTACTACAAGGGAATGTCACAGGAGCCAGATGACATCCCAGGAGATCGCCCTATTGGTTTCCAAATTCATCATAGCATGTATCGCTAAGCCAATATACCCCCAAACAGGCGATTACAGTTAGCGTTAGCTAGGGCCCCAAGGCCACTGTGAGAGCTTAATCAACCTAGAAGCACCAAAGAAAGAGAAAGAGAAAAGGAAAATTACCAATAATTTAAAAAATAAAAATAAATAAATAAATAAAACAAAGCGGTCATACAATGAAATAAACCAAGGAGAGCAACTAAAACAAAACGCAAAAGCACACTTTTTAAGGAAATAAAATTTTTATTAAGAAAATTAAAATTGAGAGAGAGAGAGAGAGAGAGAATTAAAAATAAAAGTAAAATTAAATTATTAAACAAAAAGAAAAGGATTAAAATAATAATAAGAATAAATGAGAATAAGTTTAGCTGTTGGGGCTTCTGCACCCGCATAAGATAAAACGATGTAGTTAAACAGCTGATCACCACTTAGACAAAAATTCAAAGAATTTGCATGTCCACTAAGGTGATAGAAAAATATACCTTTGTAAGACTAGAATGAGTCCAATCATAAAAATTTAAATTTTTTGTTGTTCTAATGATCAAAAATCTACACAGAAAATAAAATAGAAAATAAAAGAGAATATGAAAGAGAAGAAAAAAGACGAAATAAAAACTTTTATGAAAAACAAAAGGAAGACATACTTAGCAAGCAAAGCAACACTTATGTCGTCATCAGTGCCCAAGCATAAGCAACTATAATGGGTTTCTAAAGACCCGCGGAGTCTCTTGGGCAAACCCAATGCTTACTAAAATTTGTCAAATAAACAAAAGAGAAAGAAAACAAGAAATAAAGAAGAAAGAAAGTAGGTGACTAAGCAAAAATAAACAAGCAAGTCAAAAAACAAAATCTTCCAAAAAACTGAAAAATCGCTCTCTCTCTCTCTCTCTCTCTCTCTCTCTCTCTCTCTCTCTCTCACTCTCACTCTCACTCTTATTTAAAACATAAAAAGCTGAATGGTCCTAAGCTGTCTCAACTGAAAGAGCCCCCCCTGAGTGCCTTACTGCACTACGAGTCCTGCCAGGCAATGGAGCCTCAAGCCTACTCTCCCTGAGAGTCTGAAGCAACCAATTCGGGACTATTTTGGCTGCATGTATCTCTTGAATCTCTTGCCTGACAACTTCATTCACACCCTGAGGTGGTACCAAATCAACCGGTGGCTGAATCGGGGCATGTGGATCTAGAGGAGATTGCTGTGAATTCTGAGTTTCAGCGGGGGAACCAAATGCTATAGGAAGCATCCCCTCAAACACATCATCTGAAGAAGCTGGAATCTGAAATTCAGCATGTGTATGTGCTGAATTTTCAGAGAATATAACATCTCTACTAACAAAAATCTTGCGTGTAGCAGGATTGTAGAGACGATAGCCTTTGCTTTGTGAACTATATCCACAAAAATGCATTTGAGTGCCTTATCTGACAACTTGTGTCTAAACTTCACAGGCACATGGGCATATGCAACACAACCAAAAACTCTGAAATGGTCCACTGATGGCTTTCTCCCATGCCATGCCTCATAGGGAGTGATTGTCTTCAAAGCCTTTGTAGGAGCCCGATTCAAAATATAGTTGGCACACATGAGACCTTCAAGCCAAAACCTGTGAGGCAACTTCTTACTTGTGAGCATGCATCTATCCATCTCCATGGTAGTGTAATTCTTTCGCTCAGCTTTGCCATTTTGTTGAGGTGTAAGCCTCACTGTAAGCTGATGCGTGATGCCTTTCTCCTTCAAAAATGCCTCAAATTCATGAGACATATACTCTCCCCCTTGATCTGTGCGAAGTGTCTGCACCTTGAGTCCAGTCTCATTCTCAACCATAGCCACAAAGTGTTTGAAATGCATAAACACTTCTGATGTTGCCTTGAGACCATAGACCCAAGTGTAGTTGGTGAAGTCATCTATGAATGTAACAAAATAGAGATACCCCCCAAAAGCAGGTGTCCTCATGGAAACGCAGACATCACTGTGAATAAGCTGTAATTTCCATGTAGCTTTCACTGCACCATCCTTCTTGAAGGGAAGTCTATGCATCTTGCCAAGGATGCAACCTTCACATGCATGAGAAAGAGGCGACTCCAAAGGAGGCAATTCATCAACCATAGCATGCCTCTGAAGTGTCATTAAGCTGCCATAGCTCATGTGCCCATACCTAGCATGCCATAACTCCACATTCTGCATCGCAGCAGTGGGAGTGCTAACTGGTAATGCAAGATCGGATCTTTTTTCATATAGATCAAGCTGAAAAAGACCCCGATGCAAAGTGCCAGACAACATCAAAGCATAGTCACTCTTCTCTTTGTCTCTGACTGCAAACTTGTCATCATCAAAAACAACCTAAAATCCTCCTCTATTGAGTGAGGACACTGAAAGCAAATTCTTCTTTATCCATGGCACATAGAGAACATCTGGAATTCTGAAATCTGTGCCATCAGTGGATGTGAAAATAATGTCTCCCACTCCACACACTAAATAAGAAGAATTATTCACACAAGTCACCTTCTTTTTGGTGGGTGGAGGATGCAAAGATACAAACAGACTCTTCTTGGAAGTGATGTGCTTTGAAGCACCACTGTCAAAATACCAAGTATGAAGTGTCTCATTGACACTAAGAGAGCATGCATCCTTTGAAGGATCATAACTGCAAGTCAAGAAAGCATATGGGTCATCATCATTAGTGGCTGTAGCATCTGAACTACCCACTGAAAAATCTCAAGTGCAAGACAGAAAGGCATAGTGCTCTTCCACAAAGTTAGCTGCAACATCTCCCCCATCATGAGAATGTGGAGTTGATGCATCTGACACAGCCACACGGGAATCCCTTTTCTTCTCTTTGGCTATGCACTTCTTGCATTTTTCAATATAATGACCTGGCTTCTTGCAATAATGACAGATGCCCTTCTTTTTCTACTTAATTGTATCACCCTTTGCCTTATAAGATGGCTGTCCTGAATCAGCTTTATGCTGATTTGCGGGCTGATTGGCATGTGGCTTTTGCTGCCCTTTACCCTTGGGCTAGAAGTTGGAAAGCATGGCATGCTCGCCAGCCCGGGTTGCCATATTTTTGCATGTTTGCTCCTCCTGCAACAGAAGTCCTACCAACTCGTGAAAAGAGAGAAGATTGCTGCCCCCCCTCAATGACAAATTCAGCGAGGTGGAAACCGAGATAGGACTCAGGAAGAGAGTTCAAAGTGGTGGTATCATCTCTCAATCCGGAATGACTTCATTAATATTCAACAATTGTTCCCTCAAGTCCTGAAGCTTTGTGAGGTGAGAATTCATGGAATCTCCCTCATCCATATGCGTATGGGAAAGCTCTCGCTTCAGAAAGGAAACTCTGGCATCATTTCTTGCAGCAAACATAGAGATACTCTCTAGTATCTCCCAAGCTGCCATAGATGTCTTGCATGACCAAATATGAGGTATAATGAACCTCTTGACAAAAAGAGAAATTACTGAAAGAGCTTGTGCATCTCTAGAGTCCCATCTTTTCTGCTCTGCTGTGGGAGCTCCTGGAGTGGCTGCTCCAACTACTTGTGCTGCATTTGCACCTCTACCCCTGCCTCCAGCTGTAGGAGTGACAGGTGATAATCCCAAAGATGTTTGCCAACCAAGATATTGTGAACCATGAAACTCCACAAGGAGTAGTTAGTGCCATCCAACTTATCCTCCTATGTGAGAACTCCGAACACCTCATTAGGGTTGTTCTGAGCCATGTTCACCAAATAATCTCAAAAAATACAGCAAACTGACCAAGTAAAATCCCTTCTTGGGATGTAAAATGCACAAGTAAAATCTACAAAGAAAAATCTGCCCACAGTGACAAATACTGTCACAGCCTATCAAAGGCTCAAAATTTACTTCAATTATCTTGCAAATGCTCTCCGATGTCACTCAAAATGAGTCCAAAATTGCCTGCAACAGTCCCAAAATGTTTGTACACTGCCAAATTGCATCAGAATGCCAAAAGCCCCAATTTCTTCAGGGAAATTGCATCCAAAAGAGGAAAAATTGTCTTAAAGTCCCAAAAATGCAAGAAATTACAGTGTAAAGCAAAAAGCCCCAAATTTTGGGGTGAAATTAAATTGAAATTAAAGCCCCAAAGAGCGCGACATTGCCTTTGGGACTGCAATCAAGCGAGAATTGTTTGGACAGGAGTTGCTTGGATACTCAGCATTTTTCATACTTCCCCTTTCTTCATGACTTGGGCCTTTCTTCATGACTTGGGGCTCAGTCGCATGGTTATCCCTTATTGGGCCCCAGGTGTTTTATGAGGGTGAGCCTTCTTCTGATCCGCCGACAAGTGATAGAGCCCTGCTCTCTTCAGGATGTACCACATATTCCTTTCAGAGCTTCACATGTTTTAGTGGACACCTCTTGGGAGATTTTGGCTAGCATTTCCTCTTGGCACATTTGGAGAGCCAGATGCACAAAGGCCTTGGATGACACCCAGATACACCCATCACAGGTGTTCACGGGCATTTGGAGTGACGCGGTTCACACTTTGATAGCCATATGGACTAGCATGCAGGGCCCTTCACAGGCAGCCTCTTCTAGGAGGACTGTATTTCTTCGAGTTTGGAGGGGTTATCCCTTTTTCTCGGAGTTTGCTACCGGACTGAGATGGCACTTTCAGCCCCAATCCTTTCTTTTTGGCTCTTGAGCTTTTCATGCATTGCATGGTGTCTCCTGTATTCCCATATGGAGCTTGCTCTAACGGTTTTCTTTAATACTTAATAGAAGTCTCTTTTTTGCAAAAAAAAGAAATTGATGCAAATCCACGAAAAGCCCCAAATTTTGCAAAATGCCCAATTCACAGAATGTGCTCAAATCTGTCCAAAAATTTGCTTTGCCAAACAATGGCTCCAAATGTACCAGAGTAAAATATCTGGAAAAAATTCCCAAATGCTCAAATGTGACTCAAGCTGAGTCCAAAAGGCCTGCAAAGCTCCCAAATTGCTCTTCCACTGCAAAATTGCAATGGAATTGCAAAAGCCCCAATTTCTTGCCAGAAATTGCAACCAAAAGAGGGCAAATTGACTGAAAGCCCCAACTGTTGCAAAAATTGCAATGCAAGTCCAAAATCCCCAAACTCTTGGCAAATCTACAATCTACCTGCAATACTTGTCCAAGAATGTACAGAAGCCCCAGATTTTTGTCCCAAAAAATGCAATGTGCCTACTAAATATTACCTGCTGCAAAAATAGAAGTACCTACACCTTGTGTCTGCTGGTGGATGTACGAACAGTAGCACAGTATGGATGTACGGACTAACTGGCTGCTGTTGGAACGAGAGTTGCCTGCGCAACTGTGTACAGATGTATGGTCATCCTTCATGCGCAATACGGGCACGTACGGATGGTAGTACGTTGAACATGTAACACCATTCCCAGGTTCGTTCCTAAACTCAAGTAGTCACGGGCGTTGGCAATTCGTTTATCCACCCAGCCAAACTCTCAAGATAGGATTCGTCTCATTACGTATGTATTTTCGTTATTCTTTTCTCATCCTTATCCTTGAGACCCCAATCTCCCTAGATAGTTCTTGGCCACATGTCACATTTTAGGCCCTTACTTAGATGCATCCTTTTTTCACCCCTCTCTTGGAGTTCCCTTTTAAAACAATTACCCCTTGGCAATTTACACATTAGATGCACCTAGGCCCTAGCCCTATTAGAACTATCTAGTCAATGCCATTACGCCCTCACCTAGGACCTTGGCAGTTACTTCTCTTGACCATTTAATTACGCACATTAATTATTACAAAAGTTGGTCATCTAAGAGAAAATGCCCACCGATCTATCCGAGGTCATGCTATCTCGGCTAGAGCATAACATTCCTTCCCTCTTCAAGCATCAGCATCCTCGATGATGAAATCTGGGAATGCTCTCCGCAACTGGTACACGGATTCCCAGGTAGCTTCCGATAGAGGCTGACCATGCCATGCAACCAACACCGTGGGTATCTTCCGATTTCGTATTTGCATTGTTCCTCGGTCCAGGATTCTTGTTGGTTTGCGCCTTGCAATATCCTCTATCTCCTGAAACAAAACCACACCTTCGATTAGTGAGTCACCTGTATGCAAAAATTTCTTTAAGCGCGAAACATGAAAAACCGGGTGCACCTTACACCCCTGTGGCAATTCTAATTTATAGGCTACACTGCCTATTCTTTTCAGAATTAACCACGGCCCACAGTATCGAGGTGATAACTTAGCACACTCTCCTGAAGTTAACGACTTCGAGTGTGAAGGAATTCTGAGAAAAACTTTTTCTCCTTCTTCAAATACTCTTATAGACCGATTTTCATCCGCATACACCTTGGCTCTATCCATAGCCTGGCGGATATTAGCTCTCGCAAGTTCTAGCATCTCCCGCATCTGAACTACAAAGTTCGCGGCACTAGGCACTTTCTGAGGTACTCCAACTATAGTCGGATTGGCTGGCCTATAACCATAGTTCAGTTCAAACGGAATGAACCCAGTAGATGAATGTTTCCTATCATTGTAGGCAAACTCCAACAATGGCAACCACTTGTCCCATGTATGTTGCCTCAATGACACATATGCTCTCAGCATATCCTCTAAAGTCTGGTTGACTCTCTCCGTCTGACCATCCGTCTCAGGATGATCCCCACTACTTATTCCTAACTCAGTCCTCAGTGTCTCGAATACCGCTGTCCAAAAATGGCCGGTAAATCTGACATCTCGGTCTGACACTATGGATCTAGGCAATCCATGCAAACGAAATATATGTCTAATGAACAAATCCGCTACTTGCGGGGCACTAATAGACTCTCTAGTCGGAATGAAGTGAGCCATCTTGGTTAGACGATCAACCACCACAAGGATAGAATTATACCCTCCTTGTGTTGCAGGTAACCCTACAATAAAATCCATGGAAATGCTCTCCCACTTGCTTAGTGGTATTTCCAAGGGCTGTAAAAGTCCAGGTGGCTTCACCCGCTCGGCCTTACTTACCTGACACGAGAAACACCGTGTCACATATTCATGAATATGCTTTTTCATCTTTGGCCAAAAGAAATCTCGCTTCACGAGATCATATGTCTTCTCGACTCCTGGGTGTCCCGCACACGGGTTATCATGGCACTGTCGAATGACTCTCTGCCTGAGATCATTCTGACCAGGTACTACAACCTTGCCATTTCTAACTAGCATACCATCCCTTATGGTATATCTTGCATAAGTTTGGCCTTTTCTGGATGCCAGGTCATCCTTTTCATTTTTCCCGGGTTTTAACACATGAGCCTTAGGCCATAAGCTCTGGACAAACTCGTCCACCTTCTGAGTTTCTCTGATCTCGGTCATTAGAGCACTCTCTAATACCGTGAAACTCAGGTTGTGCATAATGCGAGACAACGCATCAGCTACCTTATTGTCTTTTCCTCTTCGGTACCGAATCGTTAGATTAAACTCCTGCATGAGCTCTGCCCACCTAGCTTGGCGGCCCCTCAAGTCAGGCTGTTTACAGAAATGTTTCAGAGTATCATGATCCACATCCACATAAAACTCTGAACCATATAGATAATGCCTCCATGTTTTCAAAGCATAGATAACAGCATACAACTCCAATTCATGAGTTGGCCAATTCCTTTGAGAGGGAGAAAGCTTCTTGCTTTCAAAGGCTACTGGCCTTCCCTCTTGAAGGAGGACTGCTCCTACCGCAATGCCACTTGCATCGGTTTCTAGGAACAACGGTTTCTGGGGATAAACTATTTTTAACACCGGTCCTGAGACCACAGCTTGTTTTATGGTGTTAAAACTTTCTTGTTGATTCTGTCCCCAAATAAAAGGTACTTTATCTGAGGTCAGATCAGTCAATGGCGATACTATTTCGGAATATCCTTTGATATGCCTTCTATAAAACTGGACAAATCCCAAGAATGATCGCAACGCGGTCAGACAACGCGGTCAGACTCTGAGGGATTGGCCAAGTTAGTATCGCAGCCACTTTCTTCGGATCCATTTCTACCCCCTGTGGAGTAATTATGAACCCTAAGTACTCAAGCCTAACCATACACAGTATAGTTTTCTTTTTATTCATGTAAGGACTGGCTTTCCTCAAAGTACTGAACACTATCCTTAAGTGTTCACAATGCTCAGTAACACTCTTACTGAATATCAAGATATCGTCAATAAAATGTACTACGAACTTTCCGATATACGGACGTAGTAAATCGTTCATAAGCATGACGAAGGTCGCTGGAGCATTGGTAAGTCCGAAGGGCATTACCAAAAACTCATAATGACCAAACCTGCTTCTAAAAGCGGTTTTATGCACATCCTCGGCTCTAATCCGGATCTGATGATAGCCGCACTTAAGGTCTATCTTGCTGAAAATCACGGCTCCATGTAATGCATCTAGCAAATCATCAATCCGAGCCATCGGATACCTGTGCTTAACAGTGATATTATTCAATGCTCTGTAATCTATACAGAGGCGAAACGTATCATCCTTTTTCCTCTTTAATATCACTGGTGAAGCAAAAGGTGAGAAACTTGGTTGAATCTGCCCCAACTTGAGGTATTCTTCCAGTTGCCTACGCACCTCTGCTTCTTCAGCAAAACTCATCCTATAGGGAGGTCTATTTACAGGTTCTGCCCCCGGGATCAGTTCAATCTTATGCTGAACATTCCGCTCTGGAGGTAACCCATAAGGTAGTTCATCCCTAAAGCATTCAGAGAACTCCTCTGTTATAAGATTAGCCAGCTTGGCCATCTCACCACTTTGCGTAACATCAGTGCTAGCCGAAGACTCATCCACCGGCTCTACCGATGCGGTGCAAAGGTACAAAAACTCTACTTGAGCCTTTCTGATTTCCATCACGGAAACCAACGGTCCTTGAGGTATATCTTTTTCACCTCGCAAGACATAAAGCACATCATTCATCTTGAATTGATATACGTGCTTTTTCCAATCAATGGCTGGATTCTTCCTAGAATGCCACGCCATTCCCAGGGCTATATCTGCATGAGCAAGCTTGGTCATTTCAAAATCAAGCTTCTCAGTATAGTCCTGAATCCGAAGCTCCAACTGGGTAACCCTCTGGTCCCATACTTCAGTTGAACTTCCGTCTGCCATCCTGACTGTGTACGCATAGTCAGATGAACTTGTCTTTAATTTCAGCCTCTTCACGAGCTTGGAGTTAATCACATTGTGAGTTGACGCTGAGTCAAACAACACAATGACATCATGACTGGCTACTTGCCCTTTCATTTTAATTAACTCCGTATCATTGAAGGCTGTATACCCCGTTGTTGCGGGCTTAGATAGGATGTTATCAGGTGCACTCGTCACTAACTTAGCAACAGATACACATAACAAACAAGGTACTAACCTCTGAGAAGGTCCCGCCAGTTGCATCTGCATATGTTCCGCACTGGGACTCTCTTGCATTTCTACGTCGCATTCAGATATTATCATATTAGCCGTGCGACGATCTTTGTTCAGTGGACAATCCTTCCACTGATGTCGCTGAAGGCAGCCGAAGCACAATCCTTCTTTCCTAGCTTTCTCTTTTTGTTCAGGGGTCAATGAGGACTTTGACCAAGCCCGAGCTGCCATTGGAGTTATTTTCCTTTTCACCCCAACGGTGGTACTTGTTTTTGTTGGTCCCTCAACCGGCTTCACCTGCTTGGTTTGGCCACTTGGCTGCGAGACACTTGTCTTTGAAACCCATTTCCTCTGAAATCCCCCTTTCCTCGAGTGCTCATACTGAGTCCCTACCTGCACAAATCCACCAGACCTACCTCTGGCATCCTCATAGTTCAGGGCTACTGCTATAGATTCATCTAATGTAGTCACATATTTAGCCCGAACTTCCATTTTTATCTTGTCGTTCAGTCCATAGATGTAGTCTTTTAACTGAACCGACATAGGGAGAGGGTCTGTTATTTTCATAACACATTCCCTAAATTTGTCAGTGTACTCTGCCACTGACAAGCTCCTCTGACGAAGATTTCTATAAGCATCCCAAGCTCGGGATTCTTCATCAGGTGGGAGAAAGTGTTTCTTGAATTCAGTTTTGAACCCTTCCCAGGTGGTTGGAGCAACTTGATCCTTCTGTTGCTTTATCCACCATCTATCCGCTGCCTCAATAAACAGGTGTGTGGCCTCGCGGATCTTCTTTAGATCGGATCTAATCTCACAAATGGCGAAGGCTTCTTCCCACTTGTGCAACCAAACCTCGATCACATCAGAGCTGCGCTCGGTCATCCGACCAGCGTACTTCTCCGGTCTATAATTAGCGATATTAGGCACTTTGACCCTTGCGCGCTCTAAGGAATGTACACTGGGCTCTGGCTCTGCTGGAGCTTTGCCCTTGTCAATCCTAGACGGTCTAGCCGACAAGGCTTGCACCATCTACCTAATCTCATTTTGACCAGCATTCACCTGAAGCTGCTGGTTCATAATCTGTTGTAAAGCATCCTCTAATATTGAGATCCTACCAATCAATGTAGGTGCTGCGTGATATGACATCTGTTGCGTAGATTGAGCTCTAGACTCACTAGGATTCACCTTTGAACTCTGCCCTTCTGGTTCCATTTTGTTGAAAGGAAATTTTTTTTTTTTTTTTTTTTTTTTAAAGGAAAATATATACTGCCTCCTTTTTCTGGTTTTTTTTTTTTTTAATTTTCACTCTGCGAAAAACGATAAACTGAAGCGAACGGAAAAGATGCTCCCTGGGCTTTTCGTCAGTTCCGATTAACCAAATGTAACACCATTAGATCGTCAATTCCGACGCTTTTCGTCAAATGTAAACTGAAGCTGCGCCTGATTATTCCCCATCGCTCCAGTCTCAACGACTTCCTTTCCCGCACAGCCTTGGTCTAGATGAGGATGAGCCCGTCAGTTCTTTTCGTTGATCAATTTCTTGCTGCCCGTTTTTTCGTCGATCAATTTCTTACTGCCTGTTTTTCGTCGATCAATTTCTTGCTGCCCGTCGACTCTCACTTACTGGCGTCAGTCACGGACCATCCTCGTCGAAGGTCTCCCCGTCCACAAATGGCTTCCCTCCGTAGTCCACGAGTAGCGCCAATCTCTACGTCGCAATCACGACAGTGGCAACCACCATCCTACCGTCATATTTCGTAATCACCCCTATACTATTCGTCGAACACGTCGCAGGTCAGCATAGATTCCGTCTGTCCCTCGAACCCTCTCTAAATTCCTGTGCTCTGATACCAAGTGTAACACCATTCCCAGGTTCGTTCCTAAACTCAAGTAGTCACGGGCGTTGGCAATTCGTTTATCCACCCAGCCAAACTCTCAAGATAGGATTCGTCTCATTACGTATGTATTTTCGTTATTCTTTTCTCATCCTTATCCTTGAGACCCCAATCTCCCTAGATAGTTCTTGGCCACATGTCACATTTTAGGCCCTTACTTAGATGCATCCTTTTTTCACCCCTCTCTTGGAGTTCCCTTTTAAAACAATTGCCCCTTGGCAATTTACACATTAGATGCACCTAGGCCCTAGCCCTATTAGAACTATCTAGTCAATGCCATTACGCCCTCACCTAGGACCTTGGCAGTTACTTCTCTTGACCATTTAATTACGCACATTAATTATTACAAAAGTTGGTCATCTAAGAGAAAATGCCCACCGATCTATCCGAGGTCATGCTATCTCGGCTAGAGCATAACAGAACAGCTTTGAAGCTGTGTACTACCAAGCAGCCAGCATGCTGTGCATACAGCCAAACGGCTCACAGCACGAACGAGCAGTAGGTACGGACAATCGACGCAATAGGTACGGACAGTTGGCATCTGTTGTACCGTTCGATGCAAGAACATGCACACATACGGACAACTGACGCAGGAACGGCAGATATGCACAGTACCATTCTGTACGGTACAGTCGCACGTGCAGATGTTGGAGCATACGAGACCTGTATGGCAGTACGGCGCTAAGCAGCGTGTACGAACATGTGACGTAGTTGTACAACAGATGGTTGTTGTACGGCAGATGTTGGTACGGATGTTGGCTCTGGTACAGACGGCGCTGGTACGAAAGCTGTACGGAACAGCCAACTATGGCTGTAGGAAAAGATGCGCAGGTAGGGAGCTTCTCACGCTTGGGCTGAAGCTTGTGGGTGAGAGCAGGTCCAGTAGCTCTAGCTGCTCCGATACCAAATGATGGAAAAGAGAGAGCAAGAAACAAGAGAGTGTAAGCTGAACATCAAATATGCAAATAGAAGAGTGTACCAAAATACAAAGGGGGGATAAGGTTTTGTCTAAGTGCAACCCTGGGCTCGCTCCGACCTTGTTGATGATGCTCTTGCCTGAGTGCCCTTCAATCCGCCTTGCCTTATTTCCACCTGTTCGCTCCACACCAAACATCCTCCCCATGTGTATACACTTCTCCCTCGAACTTTCTTTGAAAACGCGAATTTTCCTCGTCGCCGTACTCTTGCTAGCGTTGGTATTCTTTACACTGATGTGGAAATGGGAGCCCCCCTCCCTGTGCTTCTCAGTGGCTACCGTGATGCTGGTACACGAAAACAACTTCTTGACTTGCTCAAGACACTCTTCCCGAGTGACAGAGCGTTTTTCATAATGGCGAAACGTGACCAGAAGAAATCTGCGTACATGTGTACATTCCTCGGCCGCCCCACCTAAAAAGTTGGTTAGATTCCTGATAAGATTCCTTGTTTGCGGATCTCGCGCGCGGGGAAGCGATCGAACCCAACGCTTCGCACCTGTCGTACGACTAGTACTCAAAGGGGTTGCCTCCTTTTTGACTTCTTCCCGTGCTTACACTTGGGACTTAGATTCCACCGATTTACCCGCTGTTTGCACGGTATGGTATTTGCTTCGAACGGAAACGGTGTCAGTTACCCCAAAAATACCTCATCCATGCACTCCCCTTCAGAAATTACCAAAGCTTCATATCGGGGCGTGTACTTTGCCGTGGTATATCAACCTTGTTCGAGCGAGTGCAAAGCTCTTCCCACCACTCTGACCTCCGTGAAGGGCCGGTCCACCCTGCGTAATTAGATAAGCGCATGGTCGATTTGTAAGGACATCCGAAAATTAACTCCTCAGACCTTACGAACCTAACATGGATGAAGAATCACGGGAATTCCCGGGCGAATTTCAATGCACTAGCACGAAAAGTCTACCTTGCACAATGAGTTAAGCATTTCAGCTCGCCCTCTAGAATGACTCGCTCTTCGAACCGCGGTGTTAGAAAAGCCGACACTTCGATTGAAGGGGAGGGTGGCCATTCTATTTACTGAATTTTCAAATTCATGCTAGGGGTGAACTAACTATGGTTAGGGGGAAAAACCTCTAAATGAGGGAAAAAAGCCCTTAACCCACTTATTGTCATTACATTGGTCACTGCCTAGAATATATCAATAATTCTAACAATCCCTGTCCCATCATATTGCGCCACCTCTAAGGCCTGTTGCATGCCATCAGCCTGCCAACGGATCCCGCCATTTGCTGCGACACCTTCAAGCCCCTGCTGCGGGTCATATACCTGCCCACAGGCCCTGCTAATGTGCTCAGCATATAGGCATCTTTTACCTGGCACACCCCGCCATGTCTACTGTTCCAGATCCGCCTCTTCCAGGCCAGATCCTGATGCTGAATGCCTCGCCATCTGCTCCTGTTGTTGGTGCCATCTGTTGCAGCCACCTTCACTACAGGTGTGTTCCCTTTGCTTGCTGCCCACAAGCTTTTCTCTGGGCATGTTCTACCCTAGGTCTCCCTCCCCCACGCTCTCCTCATATGGGGGCTTACAGATGGGGAGGTGACCTTTCCAACAATTAGAGAAGTTAACTATTGCAAAGACAATTTCATATTGGCAAATTCAAATCTGCCATCACAATTAGTCTAAATGCTTAAAAGAACACCTCAGATAAAGCACTTGACAGCTTTCTCATGTCACAGAAAGACCAACTTCTTTTTTCACATGGAAGTTTTTATTAGATGTCAAGCTTAAAGCAGCATATACAAAGTCCAAAATAGGTTTAATACGACTACCAACAAAAAAAATCTGTATATGCTCCAGCCAAACAAGCCAAGGGAAACAATTTCATGATTCATGGATGAAGTATTTAGGAAACTTACCCTGAGGACGCAGATGGTCTACCTCCCCAAGAAGTGGGCCTGTGAGAGAGGTACAATACACAAATTTCCTCCACTGGTCTAGAGGAGGCTGTAAGCTCTCTATGTCTTCAGATAATCCACCCAGCCTCCTGAATATCTGTGTCAAACACAAATTGCACAAATTTTATCCAAACTGACAGCAAAAGCCGCCTGCTTGATCTGAACTACAGGTGAACACAGAAAACTATTTTGTTCCAAGGCCTTTTTAAATATATTGGTAAATACATATTTGCAATAAACACTTTACAATTTTGGTAATGCCATGATGTGCTAAACTAAAATATAAAACATCTCTGCTTACATGAACTTGCAAATATGAAGGACAACAATTGCAAGCACCTCCATTGTACGATTGTTGATAAAATGCGCCTGTGGATGCTGCATATAATTTAACCTTTTCTCAATCACCAATGATTCGATTCCTGTTCAGACAAACAACAGATGATAAGAAAATAAGCAGTGTTGTTTGAACCTCATCATACCATAAGCTCCATCACACATAGCAAGGACTATGTTCTATGATATTCCAACAGGGGGCGGACCACTATAAACACATGCACACATGTCCACAAACCCACACACATGAGCATCCATTTATACAACACTCTTTCTGTTGAGTTCTTGTCAAAAACTCTGGAGGTGAACTGTAACAGTCTGTCACGACAGAGGGCCTAGCATTACGGAGAAGGTTTAAATTAAATTATTCCAGATTCTCTTCATTATTGTGAAGATTAAGGTTATTTACTCTCCCAAAATAACTAGTTATAAGCAAGAAAGCTTTTAGAAAATGTACCGCCAGCATAGTTACCAAGGAACAGCGTTCCCCCTTCTTGGAACATGGGACCGTTGTTCCAGACAAAGGCACATTCCCGGAACATCTGGAACGTTCCCTAGATTCTCATCGTCAATGTCTTGCAGTAGATCCGCCTCATCTCTAAATTTTTCCTCATTTCCAAAATAATCCTCCTCAAAGAAATCATCATCTCCAATCATACCAGACTCTCCTTCAACATTTCCTTCACA
This sequence comes from Dipteris shenzhenensis, assembly GCF_047967505.1. Lineage (NCBI taxonomy): Eukaryota > Viridiplantae > Streptophyta > Polypodiopsida > Gleicheniales > Dipteridaceae > Dipteris > Dipteris shenzhenensis. The sequence continues at coordinate 37,320,865 of NC_141608.1, read as the reverse complement.
AGATTGATTAGGATCCTCAGCCAATGTAGAAAATCCTAAATTTGAGAGAATCCTTGTATACCGTTGTTGAATTTGTTTATGTCTTGTGAAAGTAGAATGTGGTACCTCTCGTCCCCCACGACAATATACACTACAATCACATATACTCTTCTCACCCTTCTTGGAGGATTTGAAGTAGATTGTGATGCTTGTGTATTTGTTGTTGTCTCTCTCTCAGGATCAGGAGTAATATCTGACAAGCAAAACTCATCTTCTCGTCACAAACACCCTATTTATGCTTGGCCACCCCTAAATGGGGACACCTTCCAGAGTTATAGACTCGCATAGACCCAATCACAACCTTTTCTCCAAATAGATTGTAGGGATTTACATCCTAAAGAAGATTGTAGGGAGTGTAGACAGGCGAGGACGATCTGGAAAGGTGTTGCTAGGATTTTCAACATCTTTCATACAGCACCTTTCTATATGACCTGGGGTTCAATGGCTTCGTTAAGGTACTGAAACAATCATCTAGCTGATACTACCCTTGTTGCAAGGTCTGCTTCCTTGCATGGGCACCTATACATCAGAGCTATATAGACCCCTCTGAAGCCCCCTCTCCATAGTGCCCAAAAATGGCATTTCTGAGCACCCGAAACGATTTGCCGTTTTCAAAACAAGAAACGGCCTGGAGAGACCAAGGGTTGAGGAGAGCAAGGAGAAGAGGGCAAGGGCTGACGAGAGCAAGGAGGAGAGGAGAGGAGAGGAGAGGAGAGCAAGAAGGAGAGGTTGGAGAGGAGAGCAAGGAAGAGATGAGAGGGCAAGGAGGAGAGGAGAGGAGAGCAGGAGGAGAGGCTGGAGAGGAGAGCAAGGAGGAGGGGCAACGGGCTGAGAGAGGGGTTGTAGGATGAGAGGAGAGCAAGAGGAGAGGCTAGAGAGGGAGAGCAAAAACTGCCCTACTCGCCAATGGGGTTCTTACTCAATGGTTGAGACAGGTGTGTGTGTGTGTGTGTGTGTGCGCGCGCGCGCGTGCTAGGGGGTGTGAGTTCGACCCTTAGCTAGGCCCAAGAGGTGATACCCCAAGAAAAAAAGAAAAAGAAAAAAAACTGCCCTATCCCTCCTTGTTGTCCTCTCTGACCTTGTTGTATGATATATGTATTAATCATTATTTTATATATATATATGGGCGAGAAACGGTGTTTCGGAGTTTCGGCCACCAAAAGAAACGGTGGAAACAGAGTTTCGGTTTTTAAGGTTAATAAAATATATTTTATATAGCAAAGGGCCAAGAGCCAGAAACCGGCATAGCTGGCTAGCCTACTATTATACCCAAATTTCCAACTAGAAAGAAAGGAGGGGTTGCCGGGAAGTATGGGAGCGGAGCCCTCTGCTTTTCCTTCTCTAGCTTCTTCAGATCAATCTCACTATCGTGTGGGTGCGGCCTGCCGGCCAGCCGAAGAAAAGCCGCACTATATAAAATATATTTTATTAACCTTAAAAACCGAAACTCTGTTTCCACCGTTTCTTTTGGTGGCCGAAACTCCGAAACACCGTTTCTCGCCCATTTCCATTTCCCCATTTTCGAAACTCCTGGGAACTATGCCCCTCTCACGTCCAAACTTGTACACTATCGCTAGATCAATGAACCTTAGTGCTCCAAAGACAATGGACATATAACAGCTCACATGGATCAATCAACTGTGTCTGGATTCCCTCTTTGGCAATGACTTGACCCATCCAGATCTCCAGCAGCTCATTAGACAATAGTTGCACAGCAGAACACTAGGATACCCCCTTTGGATCTCCTAGGTCATAACGTCCAAACAAAATACATATTGGTAACATACTGCCACCTGAGTCAACGAGAACAACTCCTCGTAGCTTGAGGTCTTGTCTAGTAGCCTGCCTCAATCAAAGATTCCATCGCTACTACACCTGTCTAGCAGGTACGGCTGCAACAAATAAGAAAGCAATCCTCCGTCTAGACCCACAAAGCCTGCTAGCAGCACATCCTGCCACTTGCTACTAGACAGCTGGAGTAAACTTCATAGCAGCGGTAACACCATCCTCTTGGTTACTGAGTCCGTCACTGTTCCTTTCAGGACACGGCCGCCAATAATGACCTTTCTGGCCACATCGGTTGCATGTATGTGACACCTTGAGTGCTTCTTGTTCCTCAGCTGTCAACTGCTTCCTTCCTTTCTGCTCACCTGCAAAAGCCTCAGGCTGACTCTCATAGGTACGATCTACAAAGCGCTCCTCCTGATCAAGCACCATCGAGACCAATGCCTCCCAAGTCAACGCATTCATCCTTCCACTAGTTATTATCAAGCACGAATAGAAGGCACCATACTGAGAGGAGAGCTGGGATAGTAGAGTTATGGCCATGTCCTCAGAAGATATCTACTTCCCTGCCTGGAGGATCTACTTAAGTTCTTGTAACTTGTTAATGTGCTCCTGCATCGATGAAGACTTCTTGGGATCCAACAATCTCGTCTGGATTTCCAGGGAAACCCTCTTCATGGGAGAGATTCGATTGTACAGGGACGCCACGTGCTCCCAGATACTCTTGACCACCATCATGTGCTTCACGTGATTAATCACTTGAGGAGTACAGTTAAGAAAGATAAACGAGTCACGACCTTACCCTTGCATTGATATGGTCCCAGAGCTGAGACAGGGTCTCGGCCTCCTACTCCAGGATGCCAAGATTGGACGCAAGGGGATTATGCCTAGCAACTCCCACCGGAATGAAGTCCGCTAGATCATACAACTGTAACACAAACTCCATCATGACCCACCAAACTCCGTAATTGAGTCCATCCAATTGACAGTCAATCGTGAAGGTGGGCAAAACTAAACTTTTGCCTTGCTCTCTGCCATCTCAGACCGGGTCGCCATGTTAGAGTGAAGAGGGAATGAAATGGAGAAGAGAGGGTGGATGGGATAGAAGGAGATAAGGGGATGGACGGAAAGAAGGGGATAAGAGGGCCGGATGTGGTGATGAAGAGGCCCTGAGCCTACAAGACATTCACAGCTCGTTGTCCCACCCTTCCAAAAAAACCCCTACGAATCTGAAAACACCCTTCAAAGTCTGTGTACCTTCCTTGACTCCCAGACAGTCCTCACCTCACACAATCCTCCTCATGAACACCTCTGAACAATAGCCCTATAACCTCCTCTCTGTGTGCTGGCTCAACACTCCCTCAATACCTCGGGTCTCTAGCCAACCGTGGCTCTGATACCATGTGAGAAGTGCAGCGGAACTGAACAGAAATGAAGAGAGAGAGAGAGAGAGAGAGAGAGCCAACCTCGCACACACCAAACAGGAAAGAAGAGAGAGAGAGATAAGAGAACTGCGAGTGATCTTAGGCGAAACCCCAAAGCGATGGGGAAGACCTCTGCTAGTGGAGATGGGCACATATATAGCCTCTTCCCCTCCTAGTCGGGTGGTAGTTCAGGGCCGACCAGCAGCCTATAAGTGGTGGACCAACCCGGGCCCCGACCCAGGCCGACTGCTCCTACTAGGGGGCCGACCACCTCAGCCCTGTATAAGGGCTGGCAAACAGCCCTAAAAGGGGCTGGTCCCCTGCCTCTAGGGCCGACTTCAACCAACCAGCCTCCTACCCCATATAGAGGTTGCCACACAGCTCTATGGAGGGCTGACACCCCCTCTGCATATGACCCAACCTACAGGCTGTGTTAGAAATCGACCAACAGAGGGTACGCACAGCGGAAGACTGATAGAATAGCCCACGAGCTCACACAGTGTGTGTGGGGAGTGGAATCACAAACTTCTTTACTTAATGTGCATCAAATAGATGTGCAGAATAGTAAATAGACAATGATCCAGCCAGATATAGAAACCACCAAAAAAAAAAAATCCGTCCAAGGCTATGGACACAATACACAAGAGATAGATTCAAAGTCCCGCCAAAGAGTGGTCCTTTGATCTTGCCAAAAGGTACTTCTACTATCTGTCAAATATCTCTAGAACACTGAGCCCGCGTGCTCCACCTCGAGCGTATGTAGACTCTCCATCCAAAGACCTCAGCAGCTTGCTGCCCTAGAAGACAGCCTAGGTTCCAGCCCTAGATAAGCTCAGTCTGCAGCACCTATGGGTCTCCTCTGCCTCCTGGATGTAGGCCTGAGGGTCAGTGTCCTGCTGCTCCTGCTGTTCCCAAAACTAGCTGGCTGCTGGATGATTTATGCCCCTCCAAAGGGCTCTTTATATAGGCCTCTAGGGCCCTCATAAATACCGACTGGCCTGCCTCCTTATGGCCAACTCAGTCTGGCTCATAGCCGACTAGGGCAGGCCCTTAAACTGCCCATAAATGGGGGCCCAGCCCCCCTTTTGATGTGTGTGCTAGCCGACTGGCTGGCCCCCTCCACGCCCCCCTATTTTGGGGCTGTGTGCTGGGCCTTATGGCTGACCAGGATGGCCTACCAGCCAGCTTCTTAACCCTATAAAGGGCAGGGTGCTGCCCACTGCAGTCCCTCCCTTTCCTTGCCATCTGCTGTGCTGTTGCCACGCCCTGCTGTAGGTCTTTCACCTGCCCACAGACACCCTCCTTATAGACGCTTCACTTCTAGTATCCCTCGCCATGTCTGCTGCTCCAAATTTGCCTCTGCCCGACCAGATCCAGGCTGAATAACCATAGCCAACTTTCCATCCATAAGCTCCATTTGTTGCAGATACCATGACTCCTCTTGTGAGGTGCTGCCCATGTGGCAGCCCCCTCTCTCTCTCTCTTCTTTGGGCAAATGCCCTACGTCTCCCTCCCCCATGCTCTCCTCATATGGGGGCTTACAGATGGGGAGGTGACCTTTCCAACACCCCCTCTCACAGACACATCTTGGCCCAATGCCAACACGTCGATGACAATGCTCCAGTAACTCCCTGGTTGTACTCCTCTGGAACATTTCGATGTCGAAATCTTTTTCTGGCTTTTCATCCAGCAATTCCTACTCCACCAGGTCTGGTTCCGCTTCCCCACACCATCCTTGTACATAGGTCCATCTCTGGTAGCACCTCCTAGCACAACCACCTTCAGTCACATTCCCGCCTTTGAACTCGAGCAATCTAGACGCCACAATCTTCCAATTGTCCCCCTCATAATGAGTGAACAAGCTAGAGTCTTCCAGGCGCCATGCTCTGAGGGTTTGTTTCAACCCGACCTTCCTTTAGCAAGGACCGCAACAAATGAATACCTCCAAATAACCTAACCACAAACTCTCATTGAGCTCTCAAGCAGGTACTCTTCACACTTCAGTACACCTTGTCCATCACCTTCCAACAATCTGTGTATGAGATTTGAAGAAGCACCCACACTTCCCCTTCTACCTTCGAAGAAGGCCCATTCCTTCCAATCTCGCATTACCTGAGACATATGAAGAGCATATTCTCTCCACAGCATGCTATAAAGTCTCAAATTAAAAACATCAAGTACATACCATATCATCGTACTGCCTGTGTGCTTGCTTTGAAAGCAAACCATGCACCTCATCGAGGCACATACCAATAACCAGTGTAATTCTGTACTTCCCCCTTCTGAATGACAGCAACCATCTAAACATGAAACCCTAGGGCACTCCAAGGAATCAACCCTTGTGTCAGTATCAACAGCCACACACCACGAATCCAAGCACTCCATGCTGTCCTTCACCTTCACAAAGGTTTTTGACTCCTCGTCGACCCACATCTCAATATCAGACATCTTCATTGTGGCTTCTAGGTCGGTATATCTTACCTCAGTACACATGGAGATGTCACCAAGAATAGTTCTTCAATTACCACATTAGCTTTGGCTTTTGTATCACCCTTTGAATCTGAGTCGGACTCCTTGTTTTTCCGATCCACCTTCTTCTTTCTGCAATTCTTCGCAAAATGGCTTGGCGTGTCAGAATAGAGGCACTTCTTCTTCTTCTTCTTGCTCTTGGAAGTGTCATCGTCATCAAAGTCACCCTTCTTGGACTTGCTACTGTTAGGCTTTGCCTTTCCTTTGCCAGCGTAATCCTTTGCTAGCAATGCCTTGTCATCTTAGTCGTCATTGTAGAGCTTCTCCCTAGCTTCTTCCTGTAGTAGTAATGGATCCGACTCCTCAAAAGTCAGAGGTTTGGTCATTTGTCTTGCTGTCACAATCGTCTTGCAAAGCTTTTGAAACTCCGAGGTAGCCTCCTTAGCACCATCAAGGCCAACTGGCACGAGTCCATCTTCGGACCAACCGAGTTGATCCCTCACCACCTTGACCTTCGTGAAGTGGTCATGTACCGAATCTCCCTCATCTATATCCAAGTTGTAGAGTGGATGTTGAAGAAGTAAGATCCCAGATGTGTTATCTGTCTCGTATAGATCCTTCAAAATGGCCCACGCCGCTACTGACGTGTCGGCCATCTGGATGTGAGGAAGCACAGAGTCCGCCATAGTCCCTATGATTAATGCCAGGGTGTGGGCATCTCTATCTTCCCAAGCTTCAAGCTCCTCTCCATCTACTAGTATGAGTATCTTCCCCTTGTTGTCCACCATATCCTTCTGCTTCGCCTCCACTCCTGTTGTCAGTTTCCACAGCTTTCGAGCCACTAAATGACTCCGGATCTTCACCTTCCAGATAGGGTAATTTGTGCCATCCAATTTCCCAAACTCTCCAAAGTTAGGGATAGTGAAAGAATGAAATCTGGGAGAGAAGGAAGGGAGAGAAGAGACTGAAGAGGCTTCTGAGATCGACATCTCTGCGGCTAAACCACACAGCACAGCCGAACAAACTCAACCTTCCGTAGATTTGAACTCTGTATGCACCTGATTGAACCTGAGTCACCCTCCTCGCAAGGGCACTGTCCTCCAGTCGTTGAAGTCAATTCCCAAGAGCTTTTGAATCGGGGTCGTCCTTTAGCAAGGTCCCTTCCTTTAGGCTCCCACATCTGTAAGCCTCCTACTCGGGCTCCAATACCATGTTAGAAATCGACCAACAGAGGGTACGCACAGCGGAAGACTGATACAATAGCCAAGGAGCTCACACAATGTGTGTGGGGAGTGGAATCACAAACTTCATTTACTTGATGTGCATCAAATAGATGTGCAGACTAGTAAATAGACAATGATCCAGCCAGAAATAGAAACCACCAAAAAATAAATAAAATCCGTCCAAGGCTATGGACACAGTACAAAAGAGATAGATCCAAAGTCCCACCAGAGCGTGGTCCTTTGATCTTACCAAAAGGTACTTCTACTATCTGCCAGATATCACTAGAACACTGAGCCCGCGTGCTCCACCTCGAGCGTATGTAGACTCTCCGTCCAAAGACCTCAGCAGCTTGCTGCCCTAGAAGACAGCCTAGGTTCCAGCCCTAGATAAGCTCAGTCTGCAGCACCTATGGGTCTCCTCTGCCTCCTGGATGTAGGCCTGAGGGTCAATGTCCTGCTGCTCCTGCTGCTCCTGCTGCTCCCAAAACTAGCTGGCTGCTGGATGATTTATGCCCCTCCAAAGGGCTCTTTTTATAGGCCTCTAGGGCCCTCATAAATACCGACTGGCCTGCCTCCTTATGGCCGACCCAGTCCGGCTCATAGCCGACTAGGGCAGGCCCTTAAACTGCCTATAAATAGGGGTCCAGCCCCCCTTTTGATGTGTGTGCCAGCCAACTGGCTGGCTCCCTCCACGCCCCCCTATTTTGGGGCTGTGTGCTGGGCCTTTTGGCTGACCAGGCTGGCCGACCAGCCAGCTCCTTGGCCCTATAAAGGTCAGGGTGCTGCCCACTGCAGCCCCTCCCTTTCCTTGCCATCTGCTGTGCTATTGCCACGCCCTGCTATAGGTCTTTCACCTGCCCACGGACACCCTCCTTATAGACGCCTTCAGTTCTAGTATCTCTCGCCATGTCTGCTGCTCCAAATCTGCCTCTGCCCGACCAGATCCAGGCTGAATAACCATATCTAAATTTCTGTCCATGAGCTCCATTTGTTGCAGCCACCATGACTCCTCCTCTTGTGAAGTGCTGCCCATGTGGCAGCCCCCACTCTCTCTCTTCTTTGGGCAAACACCCTAGGTCTCCCCCCCCCACGCTCTCCTCATATGGGGGCTTACAGATGGGGAGGTGACCTTTCCAACACCTAAGTGGACGACCTGCCACCTCAGCCTATAAAATGCTCATAGGGGCTCGTCTCCTCCTCACATTAGAGGCCACACTGTCATCCAAGGCTGACTAGCCCAAGGCACACCACCATAGTGGCCCCACTGGGACACGAGCCTCTACCACACACGCAAATCTAGCCTAAACTACTCTACCCTCACAGAGGGCGGGCACACCTATGCCAATCATGATGTTGATCTCTTCAATGCTGTTTGGGCCATCATGTTCTTTTGAGAGTCTTCTTCCAATCTACCTTTTCCACACCAATGCTATGCAATAACCATATGTGATCTCTACAACCAATCCTATTTGCTTCCACAATTGGCACTAGCCGCTCTCCAAGCCTAAGTATGTAGTTTCGCTACTGCTGCTAGGGCCTGCCTCAAAGCCTCCTCAACGCTGCCTTATGATTGATGTGGAGATTTTTGCCAATGATTTCATTTATTACCTCTTGGCTCATGGCATTCAACTATGCTCAATATCTCAGTCAGCATGAGACCACAATGTAGGTCAAGATCCACTTCTCTGCATTCACTATTACTATGTGCTTTATCCATAGCTCTCAACCTAACCTAGCCTCAGACTGGGCGGGCACACTCACTAGCAAGGCCCCCTCTCTCTAGAGTGACATCAGGAGATGTTGACGTCCAAGAGCTACCACACAAGCAGCCACATCAGCAGGCTGCCATGCAAGCAACCATGAAATCAGTGCAGGGCAGGATTTGCGTCAACGTCAGCAACATCTGCCACGTCACCCTGCAGGCACCATGTTAGCAAGCCACGTGGCAGTTGAAGGTTCTAGCAGCAACAGATCCAGTCAAACAAGGGTAGGGATCAAGTCAGTAGAACTACCTGCATGGTCGGTCATTTCTAGGGCCAAGGAAGCCCCTTGGCCTCATTTCTCATCCCATCTTCAATATTGTTTTGAGGCTTCACACCTTAGCCAACAAAAGATGATCCAGGAATCAGGCAGGTGAGAAGCAGCAGACTAGCTTCCTTCCCGCCATCCTCTTCGCGTCATCTTCGACACGGTTCAGTTTGAACAGCCATAGTTAGGGTTCTGCATCAGAGTAGTCCCCTCCTTCGTTCAGCATTCAGTTCAGTAGTCAGGGTTTGGTCCCTCTACATAGTATTTCCATTCTTCCTTTGTAGTGAGGATTTATTTCCTCCATACAAAATCTATTCTCAGTTGTATTCAGCCCTATTGGGCATACATTTATTCAGTGTTTATTTCCCTCTTTGGAGGCCTATTACTTTATTCCCTCACACACTCACACTCACTCCAAGTTCCACGGGTGTTTTGAAAGCATTAGTCTATCAATTCAAGTAGTAGTGAGCAGGAGAGAGAGTGAGTCAGGCTTTCTTCCTATTACACACTCTCACATTAGGAGGCAATTCTAGTTCATATACAACCTGTCCAATTCTTCCTTTAATCCTTACAAATACTTAAACTCTTGGATTCTTGGGGAACTCATAAATATACCATCATTCCTTTAGAGAACTCTCTCGATGAACAATGTCTATTAGAATAAAATCTGTCCCGATCTTGGGCACTTCTAATAGACTCCTTGGCGAACTGCAACATCTATTGCATGTCTTGTAAAATGTTCTTGCAAAAAATCATTCTTGATTCCCTTGAATCCTACCAATACTTGTGACTTAGATTGGAACCCGTACATAAGAATAAAAGGTCTAAAGCCGGTACTTGAATGCTTCCCACTATTATAAGAAAATTCTATCATGATAAATATTCTTCCCATGAAGATTGTTTCTTGGAAACATATGCATGAAGCATATCTTCCAATACTTGGTTGACTCTTTCTGTCTGGCCATCAGATTGTGGATGCTCCAAGGAACTCATGGTATCTAACTTGTCAAAGACAAGTGTTCGGAAGTCACTCGTAAGCATAGAGTCCCTATCACTCACTATGTCAACAGGCAAACCATACAGCCTAAATAATTGGTCAACAAACTACTGAGCCGATTGACTTGCTATAAAGGTTAATCTTGTAGGTAAAAATCTAGCCATCTTTGTCACTCGAACTACTATAACCCATATGACATCATGACCCTTGCACATTCTTGGCAAACCTGTAATAAAATCCATGGGAATAATTCCCCATTTAAACCAGAGATTTGCAACTACTGTAATAACCCCATGCTCCTTAGGCGTTTAGCCTTTTTGCTTGACAAACCCAGCAAACCTACTACATAGTTATATAGATTCTCTCATCTTAGGCCAATAGAAAGTATGCCTCACGAGAGATATAGTCCTCTGTACACCTAGGTGTCCTCCACCCGCCGATGCATCATGACACTCCTAGAGAATCTTGGATCTAAGATCCAACACATCCAGTACATAAAGCTTATCATTTCAGAATAGCAAACCATTCCAAATCACCCATTGACCTCCTACCGCCTGTATCCTAGGTGGCACATCCCTAGGTCTTGGATCATGGAGCTCCCATCCTGGACCTTCTACCAATATAAACTGAATCGACTATCAATTGTGCACATCCCTCTCAAGCATTGGAATAGATCACATGATATCTTAGTAAATGACAGAGCATTTACCATCTTAATTCGACTTAGAGCACCTACTATACTATTTAAGATACTGTATTCAAAATCAAAATCTTGATTCAACTCTGCTCATCTAACCTTTCTCCCGCTCATATCAATCCCATCACACACATGATTGATTGATGATCAGTCAATCTAAACTGAGAACGGATGTTCTAGAGTAGTAAAATTCTATTGCAAAGCTCAAAATCTATCTGTGATGCAGGGAGATTAAGTCTGATGCAAGTCAGGAGCTTAAAGATAATAGACGAAATCTGAAACTGGATGTGCAGGCTAACAAAAGACGAAAAGTGGCAAATCGCAACAGCAAAGTAGCAGATGTAGGACTTCTAGAACAAATGGAGGACTTCTACAACAGCAAAAACGGCTGTTCTAGAGGTGAAATCAGGAAGGAGGATTGAGAATCACTCAATTTCCACCTAGGCATAGTTCTCCACACGACCATCATCATTTTTGGCACGGAAAGGAAAGGAAATGGAAAGACTAAAATGAAGATACAAGTGCAAAGCAATGATAACCAAAGTACTCACATGATAGAAAGCTTGATGTTGATTGATATGACAAGACTAGACAAGTACAACACATATAGTGTGACACTAGACTCTAGAAAACACACAATGTATATGGGATAAGTCCCATAGTGACATGTGGCACTCTAGGATATAAAATAGAATGGTGTCTACTAAAATACACTAGAAACACCACCTAGAGACCTAGTACACTCCAAATAACTCACACTTTGACTTCATATTCTAACATCCCCCCATGAAGGAAAGGTGAGGGACTACTGAAATGGAACCAAGAACACATGACAATGATGGACTGCTAATCTGTCTACCCCATGTAGCTCAGAGGCTCATATCATAGCATGGCTACATGACCCGCTCATAGGTCTAGGGAATACACCAACATCCTGGAACTCGGCCAGGCCTGATAAAGAGACCCATCAAAGCCAATAGAAAGGCTCCCACAATACATCCCCTCCTAACTCCATAACAGAATGGTGGGGAGTCAGACATGAAAAAGCAAAAAAGATTACAACACTTTAAGAGGACAATCCAAGGCTGTGAACCTTTATTGACTCACGCACACAAGACTCATTATTACAAGCATTTCTGAAAAACTACCCAGGGTAGAGTATCCAAGCACACATAGAATAAATCACAGACAAAAGTCCCGATCATCAGGTACATAGACCTCTGAATGGAGAGAGAGATCTTTGATGTAGTGAGACCATGAGTCGGTGTCAAAGCATCATCTTCTTCTTCGTCTTCACTTGTTGCAGCCCCAACCAAGTTGGCATGATCCTTGTTTTGTTGCTTGGCAAGCTTCTTGAAGCAGCGATCCTCGGTGTGACCAAGCTTTCCACAGTGATTGCATTTGAAAGGCTTGATTTTTGCCTTTGCCCTTGGAGTACAGTGCACTGGAGTCCAAAGTGTCTGCATACCGTCTTTCATGATCAACGAGCATAGCAACCATCTCATGATAACCCATTTGTGTCACTCGCAATGCTAGTATGATCTCCCGGTACTTGGAAATTTCCTCAATGCTCGAGAGAAGCACAACAACTTGATTATCTTCCCCTATAGGGGCCTTCAGACTAGCAAGCTGAGTGACAAGGGATTCCATATGATTCAAGTGAGCAAGAAGAGAGTCTTCATGCTTCATTTGCAGCTTGAAGAATTCCTGTGAAGAACTCCTGTCTTAGGAAGACCTTTGAATTGATGAATTTGTTGCCGAACAATCCTTCAAACTTAGCCCATAATTCGTGAGCAGTGGAATCAAAATCAAAATGATGAATAACTTCATCACCCAACCCCAAACCAATGAGAGAAAGAGCTTTGTCATTCAGATTCTCCCAGTGTGCAATTTTCTTTTCATCTGATGGTGGCTTTTTATCCTTGCCACTAACAACATGCCACACTCCATCTTTCATAAGTAAAAGACGCATCTTTGTTTGCCATGTAGGGACGTTCTTACCAGAAAACTTCTCGAACAAAATGGTAGTTGATTTGAAAGACTCCATGACAGGTACAACAGACTTACAAATAGAGGAGCAGCAAACTCATGAAGGTGGAGATCAAGATAGTGATAGAAGGCTCGAAACTATCATCCCGTGAGCTCAAAGCCTAGATCTCTGCCCAAAACCACCTGCAGTCCATAGCTCAGCAAGAATTTGCAGATCCGCCATCAAAGAGAGGAGTAGGCAGCTTGCACAGCAGCCACGGGCCAGCAGGGGCATTCGTACAGTAGCCACACACCTCACGAACAGTAAACCACAGCTTGATCAGCCCATAGTCGGCAGCAGCTCACGAGTGAAGCAATGTAGGAGCAACATAAGGAAAATGGCAGGCTGGAGCAGAGGTTGTTGATAACTTGAGGGCACGAACTTGAGGTTGAAGCTGGGCGATGCAAACCCAAGCACCTCAAGCTGGAATAGTGCACAGAAAGTCTGAGGCTCTTCAAGTAGACCAAAATTGGGTAATAACCTCCACGACGTCTTCTAGCGATCCACGAACAGATCTGAATATTGCGGGCTGAGAAAGAGGGCAACGATGAAGAGGATGGACAGCTCCACGTTGAGGCTCAAGGAAGAAGAGGAGTGGGCAGCCTTCCAAGGAGGAGGAGGGAGAGTAGCTTCATTGGCCTCCCTCACCTCAACCTCTTGGAAACAGGGCTAGGAGCTAGGCTCTGATACCGCATGAAGGCTAGGAGCTAGGCTCTGATACCACATGAAGGCACATGGCACGAAATGCAAAGGAAATGGAAAGACAAAAATGAAGATACAAGTGCAAAGCAATGATAACCAAAGTACTCACATGATAGAAAGCTTGATGTTGACTGATATGACAAGACTAGACAAGTACAACACATATAGTGTGACACTAGACTCTAGAAAACACACAATGTATATGGGATAAGTCCCATAGTGACATGTGGCACTCTAGGATATAAAGTAGAATGGTGTCTACTAAAATACACTAGAAACACCACCTAGAGACCTAGTACACTCCAAATAACTCACACTTTGACTTCATATTCTAACACAAACCACCTTCTCTGGGTTGCAATTGTTGTAAGAGGCTCTGTTGTGGTGGGATTTGCTGGGTACATAAGCTATGGACATTTTCCCTCAATAGCTTGCAAAAGCTTTTGCTTCTTCAGAGACCCTTAGTCATGTATGGCCAAAAAACAGGGAACAGCTGTGATTTCAGCCTGCTCCCCCTTTCCTACGTTTCTCCTAGGTGCCCCCCACCCTTCCTGCTTAGCTTGAAGCTATACCAAGCTATGCGCAGCAACTGGACAGATTCATGTGTCAATTGGGCGACCTAACCAAGCCCTTTGTCTAACGCACCACTTGTTCCAATTGCAAACACCTAAACTTGCCTTGCCGCTGCTAATTGCAATTGCAATAGCTCCCTAAAACACAAAATTTGTCTTCTTTCTTGCTTTCCACAATTCCTGGCTGATTTCAACTCTCTGCCTCACAATCAAGTAGTCTTGCACTCCTTCTCAAAAACGAACTTCCCCCTGACACTGACAGACGATTTCACTTGCGCTTGTAGGAAACCTGTACATTACAAGTTTGTGCATACATGAAGGCGGCCTTGGCCAACTACTCCATCTACAGGAATTTGCCTTTTAGGAGTTGCCTTTGATACCAACTGACACAATCCCATAGCTCTTGAAAACTTGGACCTACAAAACAAGCACAAAGAAAACAAGCATGGAAACAACTAGAATGGTACAGGCTTGCTCACCAACCATCACGTCTATGAGTGAAGGACTCCTGAATTTGGGACGTCCCCTCCAAGCCACAAGCTAAGCCACTGGCACAACGTCCAACCAATCCCCCACCCAGCCTTGCATCCGATACCACCAGGTGGCACCCTACAGCCTCAAAACTGCTGCTCGGTCTGGGGCTACGCTAAATAGCAGGTGTGCGTCCGTGCAGGATCCAGGATTAGACCAGCAAAGAGGAACATGACTCGCTCCCACTTACGCCACTGACAACTGCACCCTTGGGCTCCTTATACAGGCTCAAGCCCAATATGCCTGAAATAGCGGGAAACACTAACTCAACCGTGCCCTTGCAACTCAACCCTAGAATTGTCTGTCTAGCCCCAAGCCTCCCCAGGCTTCCTGAGCTAGTCTTGTGTGACTAGAGCACAGTCAAATACGGTCCATGCACATGACAACTGAGCTCCTTATGCCATGATCTACCCCTGTGCCAATTCTAGATATCATCCAATACATCTATGTACTGATATGTACTGATCTACCCCTATCATTTAAGGCCTTTAGCTAAGGGGCCAATCATAAAAGTGGTTGGATCCTATCCTAGAATGCCTATTTGATTATTCTAGAGTAACCCTGTCAAAGCAAGATTATCCACTGCATCTACCAGTTGACGCATGCAACAAGGGCACCCAAGTGTTGATATCAATTACATTTTGTTCTTTGGTACATGGGGGTCTAGTACATTGAAGAATCACATAGCCTCTCATGAACAGCACAGCTTGTGTATTAAACCATGTTGGCGTTTTGAAGATGATTGAAAAATCTTGCTTTCTTTCTTCTTTCGTTGTACTCAGCCTTCCTTAGCTAACCTTATTGTGATGCTATGAATTGGCTGCGACATAGACAACAACTGCCTCCAAGATGTTTGAATGAGGTTTGAGCCTAAGAAGCTCACCACAGTGTAACAGTTGAAAATACTCCTCTCCTTTCACTTATGTACTTTGTTCCCCAGAGGCTGTCTTCCTAGTAGCAAACCTGATGAAATGAGATTGATATGATTTATGTTTACGTATCCCCTCCAAGGCAGTTCAGCACATAGGCTCGTGCATGAAGAGCACATCTTGTACTTAAGACCTTTTTGGCATTTTAAAGATCTCTCCTTTCAATCATGTACTGTCTCTTTTGGTAACGCATTGGAGGATGTCTTCTTAGCAACAACCCTGATGACATAATGACTTCTCTTTCGTTTGCACTTATAAGACAGCAGTACAGCAATCTCTCCACTTTCGCAATTTCCCTACCTGAGAATAAGCCCCAGATCATGACATGATGACTTATGCCCATATCATGATCACTTCAAAATGACACATGTCAATGCAATGCTTGTTCATTAGGTTATGGCTTCTGTTGCTACTCATAAGAATAAGGATAGAACTCCTATTTGTGTTAGTCCTCTTCATTCGTCTTATATGTGTTATTTGATAACTTAACTATAGTACCACAGAAAGATCCAGAGATTGCTTGCACTCACCATATTTAGCTAGCAAGATTGAGAGAACAAGTCCCACGGGTCCTGCCCCCACAATAAGCACTGGCACAGAAATTGCCTTATCTGTATGTCGGGATTGAAAGGAATGCCTTCGGACTCCTACGTCTCGGGCGCCAGAGCCAAGGGCACCCACGAGTCTCATAATTCTCTTCGTCAGATGAGGTAAAAACGTGTTGTGTTTATCCTGCAAAACTTTTAATGTCACACAGGCTCGACGAATGCACTTCATATTCGCATTGGTATGTTCACTCAGAGTATCAGTCTCGCAAGAGTGTCAGTGCCTCTGATTTTCACTTGTAAAATCCAAAGTTGTCATACATATATTGCAAAGGTAATACTATTGTTGAGAATCTAAGGATCTCAGCACAATCTTAAACCCAGAGTATAGGCTTTTCCCACTCTATTACCAGGTGGTGGGAACCCCTCTGGTAAAGTGGTGGGAACCCGACACACCGGCTCCCGCCCACTGTGTCACCCTACGTGGTGTCCACGTGGCAAGGCACGATTGGCCAGCCACTACCCCACCCATAGAACGTCCATCATCTGACTCCAGGCTTTGAACCCGCCCGCACATGACTAACCAACAACCCCTCAGCCTAGACCAGGTAGGCATTATCCCCTTGTTGGAATAAATGCAGAGCCTATCATTCATTTTGTCCGCTTGGTGTATCAATGCCTTTTTCGCTTGGTTTGTAATTGCCCTAAGGCTCAATAATGCATCGGAAAATAGTCTAACATTTCACTTGTTTCTTGTTTTTTAAAAAATTGTTGAAGCTTTTTATTCCCCTCTCTCTCTCTCTCTCCATTTACGAGTACTTGTGGCTCCCCACGTAGTGCATACCTTCTCGTCCGGTTTTCCCATCAATGTGGTCGACTCCCTCAAGTTCCTTGTTCCTTTCTCTTCTTCTCATTTATTTCACCCCCTTTTCTTTTCTACGTTTATCTAACCCCTACACATTCCTTACAAGAGCTTTACCCTTCCCTTTATTATTCTTAAACCGGTTTGGTTTCCTAAAAGTGGGTATATTGTTGGTCTTAGATGATGACCCACCCTCCTTATTGAAGGATTCAATTTCCTCTCGGCTATTTCAGCCAGCTTAGTGAGGTCCTTAAGCGTGGTCGGGTTAAACATTTCAACCTCGTACCTTACTTTTGGGATTAAAGCACAGTCTAGAGTAGCCAATGTGATATCATTATGTGTGTGGAGAAAGTTCCACTTGTAACGTCTTGAGCTTGAAAGTAGGTTTAGTAGATCTAATAGGATGGGGATAGCCAAAGTACTCTCTAGAAGAGATCTATACACACTTGCAAAATCATGATCTAGAGAGAGAAAGACACATCCAAAATTTGTGTTAGAGAAAGAAAACTACATGCACTTTGTGTTAGAGAAAGAAAACTCCAACTTCACTCTTAGACACAAAGTTGTATGGAGTTTCTCTCTCCGACACAAAGTGTGGATGTTTCTCTCTCCGACACAACGTGTGGATGTTCCTCTGTTCGATACAAAGTCTATGGAGTTTCTCTCTCCCAACACAAAGTGTATGGAGTTTCTCTCTTAGACACATGGTGCCCTGCGCCATCACAGAGAATTCCTTCACAAGGTTTCATAAGGTTCTCTTCAAGGGACACGTGACAAATCAGAATTGACCAAGGTTGGTTTAAAGAACCCTTGGTTAAGTTAGTCTAACTAAAGGTTAAGTTTAAACCTTACCTTGGTCAATGGTTAAGTGAACCTACAACAACCAGGGTTTATACTCAACTCAGGAACATGTATAAATATCTTTTAATGCAAAGAAGCTCTCACTGTTTGGGGCTTAGTGTTAAATTCAATTTCCTGTTCATGTGCTTGATCTCCTAGCATCCATGATTCCTTATACTATCATATTCTATCATGCTCTTACCTTTGTAATCCTTACCCTTGCACTCCCTCCTCCCTTCTCCTCTTCCTCTCTCCTCCATTCCTCCTCCTCCTTCCTCTTGGTCCTCCCTCCTCCCTCCTCCTCCTCCTCCTCCTCCTCCTCCTCCTTTTCCCCCCTCGACCTTGTTCCTCCTTCTCAACCCTTTACCCATGAGACCATGAAGGAGACTAGCTCTCCACTCTTCGCAAATCCAGGTATAGCAATTTAAAAGAAAGTTGTAGCCACAGTTGTACTGATGCTTTTCAATACTTTAAGACCTCGAAAATGCTAAAGTAGCATTTAGTGTAGCATCAAACTCATAACCTTGTCAAAACTGTCCAAAACAGAGGCTTGAACTTGGAGGGCTTGTATCTCACTCTTCAAAGCAAAGAAAACAAGGATTTCTGAAGCAAAAGAAAGCTCATATACCAGAGAAGATCCAGCATAGAGGTTGGGCGAAATGGCATGTTGTTTTGCTTGGGGGAGTTGTTGTAGGCTGAACCTGTGTTTTGACATTTTCTCCTTTGTTACTGAACCAAATGGGCTGCAAAGTGACTCAAAATGCTTGTCTTGAAGTCGCCCATCTACTCCTAAGAGGGCTTGAGCAATGGTGTAGCAGGCAGGGAGTATTCTGCAACAGAAAAATGATGAAAAAATTCATTATTTAGGGAATGGCAACCAGCAAAGACGTCTTTTCTTTAATTGCTTGCAGGTGGAAGTTCGCCCAAAGGAGGGGTATTCCCAGTAGGAAGGGCTTGGAGAATGGTGGAGAACCGAGGGAGAACAAGCTTTAGCAAGATTTGGGAGAAAAGGGAAGAAATGGTGAAGATGAAGAAGAAGAAGATGGAGAAGAAGAAGATGATGTGGCACAAATGGGCTCAAGGAGGATCAAAGGGCTCTGATACCATGTTGGGGAACTGAAAGGAAAGCATGGAGTGAAGACAAACTGAGAATTCTTGCTTATGGAATGAAGAAAGGTGAGATCCTTAAGTAGGCACCTCTTACATGATCACTAACATCACTGATGACCTCTGAGCTCCACAATCATCTCCTCAATCTGCTCCTAGATTCTCTCAATCATCCTATGTGGCTTCTACCACCACCTAACAGTGCTTATGGGCACCTAACTGTGCCTCTAGCACACACACATAGCAACCAAGGTGTGCTTGGGGCATACACCTTGAGATATCCCATCATGCAGTAGAGTGTCGGCCTTGTCCTCAGGTGAGGACATTCATTGGAGGGATGGTTGTCGTTGCACACCCCACACTAGACATTGTCTCTCCATGGAAACAAGTGGGGGTTTCTTGGCGCCTCCTTGGAGGTTCCTGACCTCCACTATTGGCCTAGCTGATTCAGCAAATTGGAGGCCAACTTACTCATATCCAAGCCCTTGGGCTCATTGGTCTCCTTCTTGATTGTTTCCACACTGGAAGACCAGACTGGTGGTGCTATTTCTGATGGAATTGGGGTTTTATTCGAATTAGCCTTGTCCATCATGTTGTCACTTATACAGATAGCCACCTTGCTGCATAGATCAAAGGAGGTAGGATTCATAACCATCAGGTGGTCCTGCAGCTTCGGGTCTACCAATCTAATGAGAAAGCGAGGCGACAATCATTCGTCATTCACCCGCTCATATAGTTCACAATGGGAATTGAGGTACTTGATTCTCGCTATGTAATCCTGAAGGGATTCCTTGTCATTCTGCTTTATCTCATACAATTGGTTAATTGGGCTCCATTTATGTAAACTGGGGGCGAACCCCATAATGAAGGCTTTTCTTACCGTCTCCCAATTGACTTTTTCTTCCGAGGTGAGAGCCCTATACCATTGGTTTGATTTGCCATCCAAGATGAGACCAAATGCATTAGCCATTTCTAGATCCCCGGGAGCTCCAAAGGCTTCACATATCTGAAGTGTGAGAAATGATCTAGAGAGGAAAACTATACATAGAGAGAGAACATATATAAACATATATGGTTGCCTCTTGTTTGTGTTTTGTAAATGATGAATGTGCTATTGGATCTCACAGTGTTGATAGCTCAACCTCCCAAGTGCAATATTTTTTGAAACACAACCTTTCAATTTTCTAACAAAGGAAAAGGCTAGATTTTTACTCCAAAAGAATGTTCAATTCCTTTAAATATTATCTATTTTCAATATACACTACTCATCCCTTATCCATTTTACATGCTCTTTATTCTTGACCTCCTTTCTTTCATACATCCTTTGGGTGACAAGCTTTGTCACTTCATCTTCCACACTATGATATGTACTCTAGCAATTGGAAGTACATGATGATATGTAACTCTAAATTTTGATATGTGCTATGATATATCTTGTGGATGATAGGATTGGTCACTTCGTTCATTACATCATGATATGTGCTCCATGAATTAGAAGTGGCTATGTGCCTATGCCTATTACTTAGACACATGCATCTGCTTATTCTTGCATTCATACGTGCATTTTCATATAGATTGTTTCTTTTCCTCCCCTCTTTGCATACAATATGTTGTATTCGGTGCGATAGAGGATTGTGTTATCCAATCTACCTTCCCATTCTCAAGAAGTTGGTTTTTTTTGAGAGAGGCCAGCACTTTTGGTCACTAAGAGTGTTGTCACTTTTTCTCATTTCCATGTCTAAGGCTGTTGGTAACTTATAATCATGTCTTTGCTCATTGGAGCATAGGTGCTCACAAATGTAGCATAGGTCCTTTGGTTATATTTTGATGAGAGGTGTAGGCTAAAGCATTGAAAGTAGTTATAGTGTGCGCTTACGTGAAAAAGAAGGATTGATCACAAGGGTGGATAGAGGTTCTCACCTTCATGGGTGTTCAAGTGTTTAGGAAGGTTTGTAGGGTTGAGAAATCTAACTAGGGGTTCCTAGATTTAGAAGGATTTTACGTTGAGAAACAGTCGTCGGGTTGAGAATGGGTTCAAGGTTGGAATACTTTCGTTTAGCCACCTCTATGAAGCATGCAAGTGAAAGCATCGTTGATTTGTAGTATGGATTTTGGTTGCAAGCCTTTGCTACTTTAAATGCTTGTATTTTGAAGCTCTTTAACTCTTTCTAGCCTTGTAAGAGAGTAGACACTGCCCATTTTGGGTTAGACCCTCTCATGGCTACCATCTTGAATATGGATAAGTTCAATGGTAAGGGCTTTCACACATGGCAGATGAAGGTTAAGTTTGCATTGATGAGGGAAAACCTCTAGGGGCTTGTCAAATCGGCTTCAACTTCTTCTTCAATAGCCTCCAATGCTGGAGAATCCTCAGCTCCGACACGCCTGGCAAGAGATCCTGCTAGAGAAGAGAAAGCCTATGGCATCATTGCTCTTGCCTTAGGAGATGACTATATTCATCACATCTCAGATTTGGAGTCTCCTTCAGAAGCTTGGCAGAAGCTTGACCTCAAAATTATCACTTAAGATTGCTTTCTTTGAATTGAAGATGATTAGTGGCACTCCTTTGGCTACCCATGTCAATTACACAAGGAGTCTCATGACTCAACTTGCTTCTATCAACTCTCCAATCACTACAGATGATGCAATGGCAGTGTTGCTCAAGAGTATGCCTGAAGATTATGAGCATGTTGTTACCACTTTGAAAAATCTTCCTAATCCTAATCTTGAAGGTCTTATTTCTGCTCTTCAAGAAGAAGAAAAGCACATGGAACTCCGGAGAGGCAATGACACAGCCTATGCCATAAAAATTCAGAAGGGCAAGTTTTCACCTTGCAAACATTGTGGGAAGACTAATCACCTCTCAAAAGACTGTTTAAAGATCAATCCATGCAAACACTGTGGCAAAAACAATCACCATGAAAAGTTTTGTAGAGCCAAAAAGGAAGCAACTACAAAGTCAAAAACTGCCAATCTACTTTCAGTTGATGTGCCTCCACAAGATGAGGCATCCTATGAAGATTATGCTTTTTGAATCATCTCCATATATGCTCCAGATCTCCCTTTTTTATGTTGAGTCAAGGTACTCAGCATGGATAGTCCTCCAAAATGAATGAAATAAAATATTGTGTTTTGTAAACACCTCTGGTCACCATATGATGTAGGCCATGTGTATGTGTTTTGCTCCATGGTACCTCCTACAGACATTGTGCGCATGTACATGTAGGGGAGATAACCATTGGAAGGTCTTTTGTATCCCTTTTGTTTACTTCACACCCTTGGGAACCCCTTGCTAGCATGAGAACCTAGCCATAGATTTATCCTTGACCACCATGAGATGGCATGAGAAACTATGAGACTAGATGTATCCTTGACATAGCTTGAGGCATTCCCTTGAGGGGGGGTATGATGGGATATCTCAAGGTGTATGCCCCAGGCACACCTTGGTTTCTATGTGTGTGTGCTAGAGGCACAGTTAGGTGCCCATAAGCACTGTTAGGTGGTGGTAGAAGCCACATAGGATGATTGAGAGAATCTAGGAGCAGATTGAGGAGATGATTGTGGAGCTCAGAGGCCATCAGTGATGTTAGTGATCATGTAAGAGGTGCCTACTTAAGGACCTCACCTATCTTCATTCCATAAGCAAGAATTCTCAGTTTGTGTTCACTCCATGCTTTCCTTTCAGTTCCCCAACACTGCACACACTGTCATAAATGGGGAAATCATGATACCTCCTAGTGCCGATTTTCGAAGTCCTTGCCCCAACCCATGTATCAAACGAGACCCCCATTAGCCTTGATGGCTCTGCCTAATCCTCTGAATGCACAAGGTGGCCCTTTGGCTAATTCAAGCCAATACAAGGCCCAATAGGTTCGGTTACCACCACCCATACTTGGCCCTCAACCCCCACTACATCGTGTAGCTCCAGTCAATCAAGTATTAGTAGAGGAAGTGCCCAATGATTGATCTAGATCATAGAGCCATCAACTACTACCCCTACAAGAAAGGAAGTGGCACCCTAAGTCACTACCTCCTGCAAGAGGATCAATAAGTCCCCATGTTCCAGACCACTCCCATGAACTTAAGGGCTAGAGACCTAAACTATGTCGCCCAAAGGCCCTTGATCCAATGCTATACCTGCCAGGGCCCCCACAGGGCAAGTGAATGCCCCTACAGAGGCACTTCAAACCCTCCAGTGTCATGATTCAAGTGTCAAGGGCCGCATTTCTTGAAGGACTGCCCCTATAGGGATATTACCCCCGGCGCTCCTCCCACGACCAGACCTACACCCTTGTGTGCAGGGTGCAAAATCGAGCATTTGTTCAAGGTTTGTACCTTGAGAAGAGAGACAACCCCAGTCACCCTGCCTAAGAGCACTAGCCTTAACTTACTTAGGATCAAACAAGGTCAGGTGACCACAGTAGCCTTAAAGGTCATCACAAGGATACGTCAAAGCAATAGGTAAGGCAATGAGGAAACATGTAAGGAAAGACAAAGGGACCCTACCGCAAGGCCTTGAGCCACAAGGGTAGGTGATGGGTCTGACCAGGTGCTCATCCAAGATGGTTTCGATGAGGAGACATCCACCCTCATCACCTCTTTTGCCTTTGAACATGCATCCACCTAGGGTGACCTAGAGGTACCTCCGAGCTCGTGTAAACAAGTCAGTGCATGCCCAAGGCCTACCACCCCCACCCTCCTATAAGGAAACCTATCTTGATCCAATCCTACAGAAGTGATATGTAATAGAGGCTCAGAACTTGGTACGGGACTACCAAGAAAAGTTTGAGCATAGACTCAAGGCAAGTAGAGGGTTGGATACTATCCATCCAACCCACCTGGCTGGCCACCAAGGGGCGAAAGTGTTCAAAGTGCCGAAAAAGGTGGAAGAAGAGGAACATTTCAGCTTCAATAAGTTAGAGGCTCTAGATCTGATGCAGAAAATGTTCCAGGAGGACCCAGTATTGCAAAACCTACAGGAAGAAGGAGACCTTTACAATTTCAAGGACTTGCTATCAGTGGTAGGAGAGTCATCACAGGAACCCTGCGATAGTGTTGGGTTGGCTACCTTCCTCTCAACCGAGGTAAAAATGATGATTGCCTCCCTGTTGAGAGGGAATCCCATCCTTTGGTGAGACCTATCCAACTGGATGAACAAACAATCCTTGCCCCTAGGCCCTGCCAGCCCTAAGGCCCACCAATTGTCACCAGAGGAGGGGCACAACTTGACCAACATTCCCATCAATAAGCTAGGTTAATAATTCGAGGGTGATGACACAAACATTGCTATCTCCAAAACACCAAAATGTTGATGCCATCTTGGATGGGGGAGTGGGAGTGAGTGTTTGTACCAAGGAATGCTGGGTAAAGTGGGAAAAACCTGCACTCGAGCAAACCCATTTGGTAGTGACGTTGGTTGATGACGAAACTATAAAACCCTTGGGGGTCCTTACTAGCATTAACATTAAAGTATTTGGATTCATGTACCCCGTCAGGTTCGTAGTCATGGACTTCACCTAACAGTTGGGATATGAGGCTATCCTAGGTAGACCCCTCTTGTGAATCTCTGGGCTCGTACATGACTAGTGTACCGATAACATCTATTTGCAACACGAGGAACAAACCATGCAAGTGGACTTGCGCACCTACAAGGCCTTCAACAAGGAAATCTCTGGAGCGATTAGGGACTTCTGTCCTGCTTGGATTCTTTCTGGTGGTTGGTTCTAGTTGGAGTAGCATTGAGCATAAAGAATAGCCTCTTGTACTTTTGATGTTCATGACTTTCCTGAGTGGGGGATGGCGATGGTGGTGTAATGGACAATTGCACCGGGTTGTAGCTGCGGTTGACCCTCTGCTCCCTTTGGGGTTGGACTCTTTTTGGGGGTTTGGTGTTTGGAGGGTTGGAGGTGGATGGAGTTTCAGGTCCGCCCTCTTGTAGAACTTCCTTGTCTTGGGCTAGCGAGGGCATAGCTGGAGGAGGAGGAGTTGGTTCATACAGCACGATTACCGCAGTTCTACCACCATTCATGAGGGAAGTTGTCTGGGCTCGCCAATTGATTTGACAGTTCACAGCGTAACACCAAGTCCTTACTAATATGATATGTTCGTCACTTGCTTCTATGGGGAGAACATAAAAGCATATTTCTACTGCTTGGCGAACGGCTGTTAGACTTAAGTTCACAAAACCCAAGGTGCTTATGAGTTGGCCATTGATAGCCCTTACTGAAGCAATGGTGAGGTTTAGGGGTACCTGTATTTTTTCCCATACCTTGCGGGAGATGAAGTTGTCGCTCGATCCCTGTAGTTGGACATGCAACCTAGCTGGTTCTATTGTTAGTTCATCTGCTAATCCTGGTCGTTCAAGCATTGCCTTTAGTGTCATTTGCTTACATTGTCTGAGCTTGGCGTTACGTGCTCTAGCTTCTTCAATGGCCTGGCATTTCATCCTAGTGACCTCGGCCTTAAGTTATTTTTCTTTATGGATGGCTTGAAGGGTGGGTAGTGTGAGGGGTTTGTAGTATCTTTTTAATTTGCTTCTGTTAAGGTAGACATCCATTTTTATTCCATCAAGTGTGGCTATTTGGCATGCCCTTGTGGAGTAATCTCTTGGTATTGTGGAGACTAGAGAGGAGTGCCAAATCTCCCTCTATAAGGTCCTTGTTCTTGAGGTTGCAGTCAAACCACTTTTTGCGTCGAGCCTTCTCCACCCTGAGGCAGTAGGTTGCATGCAACCTTATGTCTTCTAACCTTTCTAGGTCAACTAACCGTTCTCCCAATGCATTCTCTGTAAGCCTTTCTTTGACGGTAAGAGAGAGGCTAGGCACTACATTCTCCATCAGCATCACCACCTCCACCCCGAAGGCTAGGCTGAAGGGGGTACCATGCATGGCCACCTTGTAGGATGTTTGTAGGCCCATAACGCTGCAATGAGTTAGTATGACTAGCCTCTACTGCACAAGTTATGATCTTACAACAAGTTTTATTGGAGCTCTCAGTCAAGCCATTCACCCTAGGATAGTATGGCATTAACTTCCTATGTATAATCATGAATTCATTAGTCAGGATTGCTATTGTTTTGTTGAGGAAATGAGTTCCTCGGTCGTTGACTAGCTCTAAGGGACATCTGAACTGTCTGATAACTTGTTCATATAGGAATTTGGCTGTGGATCTCGCATCTGCCTTCACGGTGGCTCTCTCTTCTACCCACTTGGTGAAGTAATCTGTGGCCAAGACGATGTATCTGGCCCCGGTTCCTTTAGTTGTTGGACTTATCCATAGAGGCCAAGGCACTTCAGATGCAGATAGATGAGAAGGAGGTAGAAGAAGTGTGCATGAACCAAGCTCTCCAAGCTCAAGAAGGCAGTGAGGAATGTGACCTCCAACCTCAACCAAAGTCAAACACAGTTGACAGTAGCAATACAAGCAATGGCAATCCTACAAACCTACTATAACTCCTTGACATTTGCACATGCTCAATAGATGAAGGTAGTGGCACAAGCTCGACTCACTCTAATTCACAAAGAAGAAGAGCTTTAGGATTGCAAAGACAAGCTTGAAGACATGAAACAATCTTTGGCAGTATGTGCCTTCAACATTGACGAGCTTACAAGGGAATGCAGAATCTTAAAAGACCAACTTGCTACCACTCAAGAGGCTAGCACTTCACAAGCACAAGTCTTGGACCAATGGTCCAATACCACCACTGAAGACATTCCTCAACAGGAAAAGGTCACCTTGCAAATGAGAAAGCTTAAGGAGGCATATACGACCATCTACCATCAATACAAAGAAAAAATGAATGAGATGCACTCCCAAAAGATAATCATCTCCAAGCTTGAACTCCAATTGCAAGTGCACAACAATGAGGCATTCGAAGACAACACGAATGAAGCCCCACTACAATGCACAACGATGGTGTACCAAGAGCTTGTGGCTGCTCTACAAGTGGAAGATCACCTCAACACACGTGCGCTTATCCAAAGGAAGCAACTCCAAATCAAGATCATATCTGCTCATCCAACAATCAAATGGGAACGTTCCATCGGGACTAAAACCTTGTGCATAATTTGCCAAGACTTGTCCAAAGATGAGAAAAATATCTTCTGCTTGTCTACACATGCCGAGTTTATATCACTTAGGATGGATGCTTTCATTGCATATGTATGCCTCATGGGTAGTCCTCCTCTCAGGGTTATTGCAAGTTTGTTGCCATTGCTACAAAGGCCATCACTATTATTTGCAAGGCATGACATAACCAACATCCCACCCATGCATCTAATGCTCCCATGGCACCATCAAAAAGAAGTGTTAGAAGATGACAGGGCCTATCTCACATCCAGCTTTCCATATCTAACCTCTCTTTTTGCCAACATCATAACCTCAATTACCCTTGCTGCTACCACCCTCTTAACCTTCCCCGAGCTATATCCTCTAACATCTATTCCCTCCATCGTCTGTTTGCTCATGCCTCTCACCATTTTCAACTAACCCAATAGTCACAAACTTATGAGCCCCTCACACCTAGCTTCTTCCCCTCCCTTGCTAATCCTACCCTTGAGGATTACCAAGCTGCTCAAACCATTTGCCTAGTTCTTCCCCCCCTCCCCTCTGCTCCCCCTTCCGCAACTAGCACTCTTCCATATTTCTCCCCCATGTCCCCAGATTCTCTCCCTGCCCCGTCATCACCTCTGACACTATTTGTGCTTCCATCAGCAGAAAATGACACAGTATTTGATTTTGACTATCAGGATCCAGATAATCCAATTCATATTCCCATGCCAAGTTTCAATGATGGGTATGATTTTGATGAGATACCACTTCCCAGTAACCCCATCAAGGAATTTTGGAGCAAATATCCTGATATGAAAACTCGAGGTAGATGGACCTTGGACAACTTTCCTACCAACCTTCGTTAGCATCAAATTAGTGAAGGTTGGATTAGCAAGTTAGATCCACAACCTGATTGGTGCCACCCCAAGCTCTTTGATGTAATCTTCCTTAAGGAGTGCCTACGTGCACCTCCATGTCTCAGAACCCATCCCAACTTCTATGCAATTCCACGGCATGAAAAATGGGAAGCCAACATACACACTTTGGATGAAGAACAAACCATTAATTGGCCAATGATCGAACCATACTCTGGTGTAGAATGGAATATCCAAGGCACAATGGTCCGAGCACTTGAGCAGCATGAGCAAATGATGCACGGCAACATTGATCGCTTCCTTCGCCTAAGTGCTATATTCTGTAAAACATTGGAATTCATTCTGGAGGTCCCATGTTACCTCAATTCCCATTTGCCTCCACTCAGTTTCAATCCCAATGAATGGGTCGATGCTCAGATTATAAGCCGATTCTATCAAAGAGTGATCTTCTTAGAAGCACGCCACATATCTCTGTTCAAGCAAATGGTGGGTACAGGCTACCTGGAAACTAAGCAAAAATTGTATGGTGCCAAGGCTTTACAACAGGATCGATTGGCATGACACAAGTTCCACAGCCACTGGACTAAAGGCATGGCAATCCAGGTACGTGCTCTCAATAAGCCATAACTCGAGGATGGGTAATGAAATGGATCAGGGAGTACGTTGTCTCTGTGCCAACATGGACTTAGGTAGAATAGAATGTGTGTGGAGTAGTGGCAAAGATCCACTTGTACTTGCATAAGGCTAGAAATAATCCTTCTTAGAAATCCAACTTGCATGTTCTATATACAAGTTCTACATGTGAGTTCTACATGTGAGTTCTACATGTAACTCCTACATGCGAGTTCTACATGCAACTCCTACATCATCTTCTTTACCAAGAACCTTGATGGTTCTTCAAGCCAAAAATGTAAAATTCGACACTTATTGGCTATAATCATCAAAAAAGAACTTCAAGAAAGAGAAATGACTCCACCCCAGTCACCAAAACCAATTGAGGAGTTGGACATACCCTTCTCACTAGTATGGGAACCGTCACCAACTTCTCCTACCATCACATTGATAAGTGTAGATGCCTTAGTAGAAATACCTATTCTAGAGGTCAGGATTGTGGAATTGCCCCATGAGATGCTACAGCTCGGTCCACAACTACAACCAATAAGTCTCCACCAACAGCAACAACCAGAGCTCGAGACAAGATCAGCACCTGAACCTGAGGAAAGATTGGCACCAGAGCCTGAGACTGCATCAGCACTCAAACCACCCATTGACGCCATGCCAGTCGATGAGCCACAAGGGGAGCTAGTGCCAGATCAACAATATGACTATTGTACACAAGGGACTGAAATGCCATTGGAACAACCTCCCCTAAGTATTACAGAATCATCAAGATGGCTACATGGGCACCACTTGTATCAGCAAATTGCCAGACCTCATCACCGTTTGTCATTCTCCAACATCAAGCTAGCCAAATGATCCAAATGTCAGAACTATTTACTAGCTTGGCCAAGGAAGAATATGCATGAGAATTGGAAAGGAAGATTGCATTAGAAATCGAAGACCAGTTCCAGGCAATCGCCATACTAGAGGTCAAGGCACTTTGGCCACAAATAGATGCGAAGGAGGTAGAAGAAGTGCACATGAACCAAGCTCTCCAAGCTCAAGAGAAGGTAGTAAGGGATGTGACCAATCTCCACCAAAGTCAAACACAGCTGACTGTGGCAGTAGAAGCAATGGCAATCCTATAGACCTACTATAACTCCTTGACATCTGTACATGTGCAACAGACGGAGGTAGTGGCACAAGCTCGGACTCACTCTAATTCACAAAGAAGAAGAGCTCCAAGATTGCAAAGACAAGCTTGAAGACATGAAACAATCTTTGGCAGTACGTGCCTTCAGCATTGACGAGCTTACAAGGGAATGCAGAATCTTAAAAGACCAACTTGCTACTATTCAAGAGGCTAGCACTTCACAAGCACAAGTCTTGGACCAATGGTCCAATACCACTGAAGACATTCCTCAACAGGCAAAGGTCATCTTGCAAATGAGAAAGCTTAAGGAGGCATACACAACCATCTACCATCAATACAAAGAAAAAATGAATGAGATGCACTCCCAAAAAATAATCATCTCCAAGCTTGAACTCCAATTGCTAGTGCACAACAATGAGGCATTGGAAGACAATACCAATGACGCCCCACTACAATGCACAACAGTGGTGTACCAAGAGCTTGTGGCTGCTCTACAAGTGGAAGATCACCTCAACGCATGCGTGCTTATCCAATGGAAGCAACTCCAAAATAGGATCATATTTGCTCATCCAAAAGTCAACTGGGAATGTTCCATTGGGACTAAAACCCTATGCATAATTTGCCAAGACTTGTCTGAAGATGAGAAAAATATCTTCTGCTTGTCTACACATGCCGGGTTTATAAAACTCAGGACGGATGCTTTCATTGCATATGTTTACCTCATGGGTAGTCCTCCCCTTAGGGTTATTGCAAGTTTGTTGCCATTGCTACAAAGGACATCCCTATTATTTGCAAGGCACGACATAACTGACATCCCACCCATGCATCTAATCATCCCATCGCACTAGCAAAAGATAAGGCCTATTTCACATCCAACTTCCCATATCTAGCCACTCTATCTACCAACATCATAACCTCACTTACCCTTGCTGCTATCACCCTCTTAACCTTCCCCGAGCTCCATCCTAACATCTATTCCCTCCATCGTCTCTTTGCTCATGCCTCTCACCATTTTCAACTAACCCAACAGTCACAAACTTACAAGCCCCTCACACCTAGCTTTCCCCCCTCCCTTGCTAATCCTACCCTTGAGGATTACCAAGCTGCTCAAACCATTTGCCCAGTTCTTCCCCCCCTCCCCTGGGCTCCCCCTTCTGCCACTATCACTCTACCATATTTCTCCCCAATGTCCCTTGATTCTCTCCCTGCCCCGTCATCACCTCCAACTCTTCTGGTGCTTCCATCAGCAAAAAATAACACAGTATTTGATTTTTAATATCAAAATCTGGATAATCCAATTCGTACGCCCATGCCAAGTTCTAATGATGGGTATGATTTTGATGAGATACCACTTCCTAGTAACCCCATCAAGGAATTTTGGAGCAAATATCCTGATATGAAAACTCGAGGTGGATGGACCCTGGACAACTTTCCTACCAACCTTTGTCAGCGTCAAATTAGTGAAGGTTGGATTTCCAAGTTGGATCCACAACCTAATTGGTGTCGTCCCAAGCTCTTTGATGTAATCTTCTTAAAGGAGTACTTACGGGCACCTCCATGTCTCAGAACTCATCCCAAGTTCTATGCAGTTCCATGGCATAACAGCCACTGGACTAAAAGCATGGCAACCTAGGTACGTGCTTGCAATCAGCCATAACTCAACGATGGGTAATAAAATGGATCCAGGAGTAGGTTGACTCTGTGCCAACATGGACTTATGTAGAAAGAGAATGTGTTACAACTTCTATATGCGAGTTCTACATGTAGAAAGAGAATGTGTTACAACTTCTACATGTAGAAAGAGAACAACTTCTACATGTAGAAAGAGAATGTGTTACAACTTCTATATGCGAGTTCTACATGTAGAAAGAGAATGTGTTACAACTTCTACATGTAGAAAGAGAATGTGTTACAACTTCTACATGTAGAAAGAGAATGTGTTACAACTTCTATATGCGAGTTCTACATGTAGAAAGAGAATGTGTTACAACTTCTATATGCGAGTTCTACATGTAGAAAGAGAATGTGTTACAACTTCTACATACAACTTCTACATGTAGAAAGAGAATGTGTTACAACTTCTATATACAACTTCTACATGTAGAAAGAGAATGTGTCACAATTCCTACATGCAGAGAGAGAAGCTCTCCAACTTGTATAAATACCCCATAATGGAATGAAGCCCACACTCTTTGGGGGATTGTGTTGAGTCTACATTGGTATTCCAAGCATTTGTCTCAAGTGTCCATGCTTCCTTGCACTCCACGTCCATAAGTATGTCCTAACCTTGCAACTCCTCCTCCCCTCTCCTCAAACCTTGCAACCCATCCTCTCCCTCTCCTCCTCCCTCCTCCTCCTTCCTCCTCCTCCTCCCTCCTCCTCCTCCTCCTCTCTCCTCCTCCCCCCTCCTCCTCGTCCCTCCTCTCTCTACTTTCCGCCATGCTCTTACACCTTCTTCCTCTCCCACTCCTATGCTCCCCATAAACCCTTTGTTCCTCAACCCTTAAACTCCATGATCTACGAGGGAGACGAGTTCTCCACCATGTACTCTACCCTGAACCTTGGATCCTCCTTCTAACCTTGGAACTCCTTCTAAACTCTGTCTCTGGTGGGTCCTTCGAGGTGGCTTGTCACGGATAGGGGTCTACTTTGTCCTTGGTCTCTTTTCCTTTTCATGAGGCTGTGAGACAGCAGGCTGAGGCTCTTGCTTAGCTCGTACTAGAGGCTCCTCATATCTGATAATATCAAGGCACAGAGGGTTGATGGTGCTCTTCTGTGCAGTCTGCTTGGTTGGAGGATTGGAGCCAAGGTGCCCAGTGCCATTCTCCTCAATCCTTGTGATATGAATGGCATGGGTGCCATTCTTTAAATATGCACATGATGGAGAATGGCACCGGTGCCATTCTCCTCAACATCATGTGGATATTTCAAGACTGGTATCCATGCCATTCATACATGTAGAATGCAGAATGGGTGCCATTCTTCTCAATCCTTGTGATGAATGGCAATGGTGCCATTCTTGAAATATGCATATGATGTTTTAAATTATTTCATAGGACAAGTGGACATATTGTTTCCTTGGAATGAGACTACATACATTTTCTTAGTACTATCTCAGTCATCCTCATCCACCACTCCAAGACACCCCAAGATGTGCTCATGCATGTCTAAATCCAATTTGAAGACACTCTTGCCCTACGTTTATTGTGGCATAGGTTGCGTTTGGAACTTAATAGCTCTTACTAGATGAGAGTACACACATGGTTGTGGACTCTTATGTAGCAGTTCATAATTGCAGCCTCTCTTGGATGTTTTTTTGTACCAAAAATCTCCGACTACTATATCCCGCTTCTCATGGTTTGTTTCATAATTATCCTTAAATATTTCCTCAAACTTGTACTTAGGTTTTGTGCACTACAACAAAAGGTATAATTTTCTCATTCTCCCTAGAATCTGCGACAATTGCAAAGTTATCCCCCTCTTCCAGATAGTCAGTGAGGTCATCGAAACTATCCCCAAACTGTCGCAAGTTGTTTGCTTCTCCATAGTTTGTCACTCCATCTAAATGTAGAGGGGAAACTTGAACTCGCTCCCATGTCTTCATAGTTGCAATGTTCTCACAATCGTCATGATCCCCTATGATGTACACACTGCCAAAACAAGAAAGTTTTCTAGTTTTAATCAATTGGTTGTTTGAAAAGCCCCATATGCTGTGCACACCACGAACTCCTTTAATTTTCTCACAATTATGTCGACTTCTTCTTTGCACTTCATCCACTTTCACTTCATGGAACACTCTGTGTACTATACTATTCTTAAGGCTTTGTTTACTATATGTTGAATGTGTGCATGTGGAGACGTTGGCTGTAAGCCATGTTATAGCATCATGGGCATCATTGAGTTTTTCGTGAGGGCATGCTAATTGGTGTTTAAATAGAGCTTGATTAATAACAACACCGCATCCATCGTGTCCACCCTTGCCATGGCTGACCCAAAGAAATTCCACATTATGTCTAGGCCTGTCAAGGATTTGAACCTTGAGATGAAGTAGATTCCATGTGCTGATTTAAATTGAGAGGCAGCACCATCTAACCACATCCAATAATGTTGTATATTTTTTGCATGGGGATTTTCCTTTTTCAGCCATTCCCAATGCAGTAGAAAAGCATGCTGCACAAATAGGGTGTCATGTTTCCTATCATCCGAAATGTAGAAATGGTACATGTGTTACATTAACCTAGACTCCTTTGTGTTAGCAAGCAGATTGGCAATAGGCATGGAAGAATCAGGCAAATTATTGTACGTGATATGCACAAGAATTGTTATCTGCTTGTTGTACCAATGAGAAATTTGTATCTCATCTTGTTCTTGAAATGAATAATTTTTTGCAAAATCTATGACAGATACAATAGTGTCATGAGGAAAATTGGCAAGGCACATCCTAAACTTCTTATCCTACTAGCTGGTCGTGAAATTCTCAAGCACATATTTTGAGGACACGTTTAGGACAATCGACCACTGGGCTAGTTTAGGACGTGTTAGGACAGTCGCAATTACAACCATTGCGATGGTTTAGGACACTGTCATAGTTTTAACCACCGGGATGGTTTAGCTTGACAGTCTCAACTTCACATATTAGACAATAACAAGTATTTTGCTTTTCATTTCTGAATTTCACCATTAGAAAATAACAATATATTACTTTTCATTTCTGAATTTCACAATTTAATAGTGGTATATGACCCAAATAGCAAGAAATTAAATTTAATGAATTTAAGTACTAAGAAACACAATAATTTCAACCATCGGGTTGGTTAATAACTAATGTCTATTCAACCACGTTGGTTCAGGACAATCACATAACTGGTGATTGAGTTGAAGCAACCACGATTGCATGATGTTCCAACCACCAGGATAGTTTAATAAAATAACAATATATTGCTGTTAATTTCTACTCAACCATGCCAACGAGCTGGACAACAACTAATGTCTATGCAACCACGCAAGTTCAAGGCAATCACATAACTGAGAGGGGATTCCTCAAGGGCCATATGGTCAATTGCATTTTGCTTGGTTGCATAAGGAAATACATTTTCCTTGGTACACAAATATATTACTCCAAGAAGCATCACAATGGCTATCATAGATCTCCTTTTATTTGCCAATGTGCTGGTCATCATAGACCTCCTCCTGTAATACATAAAAATAGGTAATAGAGCTATAACTCCAAGAACTAGTGTGGTGGTCACTCCAAGACAACCTTGAATTATGGGAGATGATAGGTCGTCATACATTGAGGCAATGCTTAGAATGATAGATTACATCTCATTATTATTATGCCAAAAACAAGCGCGATGGTCTCTCCAAGCGAACCTATGATTTGCATGGGAAAAGTTGCGACAAAAGTCTACATGATGACAAGTGGACTATGCTACAGTGGTGTCCATAATGATAGATTGAGCATCATTATTATGCCAAGAACCAGCATGGTGGTCTCTCCAACCCAACCTTAAATTTTAATGATCTGCATGGGTGCGGTGCCTAGTGATAGTTGGAAAAGCTGCAGCAAAAGGCTGCACAATGATAAGTGGTCACTGCGCTACATGAAGTAGTGCAGAGATGCATAATGTAGTGCAGAGCTACCATGTATCGAGCTTTGAGGTATCTAGAATAAATAGATTGCATCTTATTATTATGCCAGTGTGGCATCATCACGTCGGGAAAATTTTGAGCGAGAGTGTGGGTCCAAGCAAAATTCAAAATTTCACCCAGTAGCACATCGCATCATGGTCCCAAAATGGCCTTGAAAATAGTTTCGCCTTGAAGATTCTAAAGATTCAAATACCGTGATGTAGACTTTCTCATTTACTTCAAACTCCAACCTTCGACGGTGGGGGTTTGCATAACTTTGTGCTCTATCTTGAGCTCTTCTTATGCTATCTTTAGCTAATTTAAGCATTTGATTCATATCTTCAATAAAGTCTTTGGCCGCTTGAACCTTCTCTTTTTTGAGTCCCACTGCCATTGGGGCTCTTGGTTGAAATCTATACATCATCATGAATGGACTAAAACCTGTAGCTAAATGTTTGGCACTATTATATGCAAATTCTAATATGGGTAGATACTATTTCCAATTCATTTACCGTTTACTTACATATGCTCAAAGCATATCCTCAATGACCTAATTGACTCTTTCAATTTGACCATCACTCTATGGATAATCCATGGTGCTCATATTCAATGAAGTGTCTAACCTCTTAAACACACCCCTCCAAAAATGGCTGTTAAATTTGCTATCCTGGCGGTCACTAACCATACTAACTAGTAGCCCATATAGTTTATAGATATGCTCCACAAATACCTAGCTAATTTTGGAGTTTAACATCTTCATTAACAAGAATAAAATAAGCCATCTTGGTCAACCGATCCACAATTACCCACATAGAGTTGTTCCCCCTCTGTGTCCTAGGTAATCCCATAATAAAATCCATAGAGATGCTTTCCCATTTGCCAGATGGAATCTCCAATGGGTGTAGGAGACCTCCTACCTTAAGGCATCTACCTTAAGGTGTTCAGCCTTATAGACCTGGCATTTTTGGCACTTCAATATATAATCTTGGACGTCCTTACCTATTCTAGGCCAAAAGAATTGTCTTTTTAGAAGCACACATGTCGTCTAAATTCCCGGGTGTCCAGCACTCGGACTATCATGGCATTCAAAAATAATTTGGCACCTAATGTCATTATTATCCAAGACACATACTCTACCCTTATAGAGCAAGTGGTCATCTTCAATAGTATATTTTTTCCACTTGAGTCCTTTATCACCAACTTGTGGTGTGTCACCATTTCCATGTGACTCCTCAATGAAAGCCCTTTGACTAGTTGGATCCCTATTTCTAATTGCTTTCCATATTTTAGCGAAATGAGGATCAAACTCACATTTCCCCTTTAAGAACTCTAGGAAATCATTTTGAAATTGAGCAAAACTCAATTCATTAACAATTGGCATTCAGCTAAGAGAGTTTGAACTTCCCTTTCCAATATGCATTAATTTAGCCCATCTAGCTTTTCTGCCTTTAAGCTCTAGCTGATTACAAATCCACTTAATGCTCTCCTAATTAAAGATGATCTCAAATCTTGCACCATATAAATAGCACCTCCACTTCTTTGAAGCATAGTGGGATATTATATGTCCCAAGTATTTCAGTTCTATTGCAAAGAATTCACATTTGGATTCTTTAGCAAAGAGTGAATTATCTCGAAGCAACTAGAACACTTTTTGCAAATGTTCCAAATCGTTTTTCCTAGTTTTACTATAAATAAGGATATCATCTAAAAATGTTACAGCAGATTTCCCTAAATATGGCCTTAAGACACTATTCATAAGTGTCATGAAAGTTGCTAGAGCATTTGTTAATCCAAATGGCATTACTGTAAATTAATAATGTCCATACCTAGTACAAAATGATGTCTTAGGGACATCCTCTTCCTTAATTCGTACTTGGTGATATCCTGACCTTGAATCAATTTTACTAAAATATGTTGCCCCTTGCAATTGATCAAAGAGCTCATCAATGTGAGGCATAGGATACTTATTTTTAATGGTGATTTTATTTAGTGCTTGGTAATCTATGCGTAAACACATAGTGCCATCCTTTTTCTTTATCAATAAAATTGGTGCAGACCAAGGTGAGCTACTTGGTTGAATTTGGCCCTTCCTAAGGTATTCCGTTAATTGTCTTTTGACCTCACATTCCTCATTTGACTAAACCTATATGGAGGTTTACAAAGAGGGGTAGATCCAAGAATTAAATCTATTTTATGATCTACTTCTCTCTCAGGGGGTAAACATTAGGTAAATCAGACGAAAAAACATATTTAAATTTAAACATTAAATCATTGAAAGAAGATTTATACTTTTTAACATTATCAAAAACAATATTACTTCTTTCCAATGCAAAAGACATAAAATCACCAATAGTAGTCATTCCAATTCCATCGAACAAATAAGAGGAGCATTGGGCACATCATGTTCTCCTTGAATCTAGAAGACTCTACCCTCTTTTTCACACAATGGAGTTAATAACCTTGAATATCCACCTCTACACTATGTATCATGGTGTCCCAAACTTTTTTATCACTGCTTTTTGCCAAAGAGACCACATATTTATGGGCACTTGGACTTTTGGGTAATTTTAATTTCTTAACTAATGAGTAGTTCAAGAAATCATGTGTTGCACTATCATCAAACCCTACTAGATAATAGGATAGGCATGTGACTTAAGTATTGTGGCCATCAATACCCAGTCTTGCTGTATACATAACGAAGTTGCTTCTTGAAAAAAAACTTTTTCTCCACTCACACACCCTTCTACCCTCCTAATATAATTTATAGACATCGTCTTTTCTTTGCCATGTATGGCATATGAGACAGAATCTACAAAAATACGTGAATTGGATTTTGGGTTGTACATACACAAATTGGGGTTATGCTTTATTTCATTTCATAGTTTTTATAGCTTACCATTTGTGAACGATTCTTGAGAGTCAATAAAGGTTTTAAATCTCTTGTTAGGCTTTGGGTTCCTTTTTTGCACCTCAAGGTAATATATTAAGAGTATGAAGAATATATTGTGAGCTTGCTTGTGAGAATCACTAGGCTTATGGAGGATTCAGGTGGAGTTCAACATCTTCAGTGCATGGCTTCTTCATCATCGCTCCCTGCCAATGTGTATGTCAAAATCCTTCTGTCCACTTTTTCATATTCAAATGGTGTGATTTTTAGGGTTCTTCAACACATTGCACGATTGGATGTTAGTCAAGACTCTTTCCCTATCATGTGCACAAAATGTGCATATTTTTGCAAGATATTATTCTCTTTAATATGGACATTTTTTTTTGTAATAGACTTGCATTGATTGATTCCAAGCCCATATGCTTGTCCAAACTCAAACGTGGATATCATGTATGCAAACTTCAATGTCCATCAGAAGGTTTCTTCAATGCAAGTTAGTTAGATTGGGAATTGGTTGAGGATCCTTGCTCCCCCTATAATGTTACGTGCGTTGCATACATAGAATTACATCATGTAGATGACTTCATTGAGGGGGAAATCAAGAACCCTAATTTTCCCACTGTTGTTGTCCCTATTTTACCCAAATGTAGGTTCCGAGGGTGTTGGTCACCTACAGTCGTGTCATTGCTCATTGTAGCATAGGTGTTCACAATTGTAGCATAGGTCCTCGGGCTGTGTTCCAATGAGAGGTGTAGGCTAAAGCATGGAAAGCAAATCTCATGTGCGTGTGAATGAGAAAGAGCCCCTGGCTTGATTATAACGATTGATCAAGGCCTCCACAGGAGTTCAAGGGTTTAGAAGGGGATTTCAACGTTCGAAGGGGGGCAAGGTTGAGAGAACTAATTAGGAGTTCCAGGGTTCAGAGGGGGTTGCAGGGTTTAGGAGGAGTCATAGGTTGAGGAGTGGAGAGCTAGTCTCCTTCGCAGATTTGAGGGGTAAGGGTTGAGGATGAGGGCCAAGGAAGGAGGAGGAAGAGGGAGGGGAGTGGAGGAGGAGGGAGGGAGAGGGAGGAGGAGGAGGAGGAAGAGGGAGGAGAAGGAGGAGGGTGGAGGAGGAGGGTGGAGGAGGAGGAAGGCAGAGGAAGGAGGAGGGAGGAGGGAGGAGGGAGGAGGAAGGAGGAGGAGGAGGGAGTACAAGGGTAGACAGTGCAAGGGTAAGGGCATGCTAGAACATGATAGTGTAAGAGAGCATGGATGCAATGGAGATCAATCGCATGAACACAATAGTGATCTTGAACACCAAACCCCAAAGAGTGGGAGCTTCAAGCTTCATTCCATCGAAAGATATTTATACATGTTGGTCTCTACACAATCTGTAGGTATGAGGGAATAGAATAGTAGTTAAGGGAATGAAATAGCAGTTTGTAGCCCCCAACTACAATTTCAAGGTGAGAGCCACTGCAGTGGTTGTAACCCAACTACTATCAAGGTGAGAGCCACCACATTGGTTGGCCAGAATTTTGACTAATTCAAAGCAGTAGTATTGACTTGCATATGGTAATGAATGATTAGAGGTGGTGGCATCTAAGATTCCTAGCCACATCTGTGGTGGTAGCAGCTAATGTTAGATATCAATGCTCCACCCTCATGTAACTACGTGGGAACTAGCTAACTCTACTTGTAAGCCCCCCATATGAGGAGAAGGCATTTGAGTAGCTTGGTTATCCGGTAGGCCCTGGTTTGGACACTAGATGGGGGCCATGTGTGGCCTGATGGCTGGATGGCTTTAGATAGAGTTGGCACACCGCCAACTAGGCTACATGCAAGTGCAAGAAGGCATCCCTTGACTGACCGCACTTAGGGTAGACAGAGCATTTTCTGTGGCAGCCCACTCTCGGGTTGCGGGGCCCATTTAGAGTCTCAGATGATCTCGAATGGCTCTGGGCCGGCTCTATCGTATGGTTGGTGGCCTATTTTGTGCACCGGTTCGATCGTATGGTTGGTGGCCTATTTCAGGACCATCCCCTAGTCGACCATTTTGGGTGGACTAGGTTGGTCGCCCAATTGAGCCTAACCGACTATGACTGGTGGCTATATAAGAGCAAGCTCGTGAAGCCCATTTCATCACTGGCTACAGCAACCCTGATTCCTTAGCATCTAGCCTCCGTCTTCTACTATTTCCAGCATGCCATTGAAGCTTCTTTCATAGGAGCGCACAGTTGGGAGGCAGCACCATCTATTGTATCAGTTCTATAGTAATCAAATTTTTTGATTCTCCATACTATCTTGTTTTCTCTCTTGCGTACGAGATCCTCTTATCTGTTGAGCATAGACGTATTATTTTCTTACATGGTATCAGAGCCTAGACTCTAGCAAGAAGATTTGGTAGTGTGTTTCTATTTGCGAGCAGATTGTGAGAGATGGCCCAGCCCGCAAGACTGAGAATCCCATCGTTCGTCGAAAGTGGAAAGTTGGACAACTCTAACTATCCACTCTGGAAGTTCAAGACAAAGACCATCCTAAGTGCATAAGAGCTTTGGGACACTGCTACTAGGGTGTACGTGAGGCTGTATGCGAGACCGGATCCAGCCAATGCAGGACAACGGATAGTACCAACTACAGATGAGATTCTTGCATGGACAAGAAGAAATGTAGCTACACTGTGTTCTATTGTCTGTAGTGTTAGTGATTCCATCATGGCGTTAATTCAACATGTCACCGTAGCGGAGGAGGCATGGATGGTCTTGAAAAATTAGTATGAGACCATGAATCAGATGCGGATTCAGAATCTGGAGACTCAACTCGCGAACAAGAAGTTATATGAGTCTGAAGTGGCAGAGAAGTTCATCACCTGGGTGAAGAATCTATGTGATCAGATGACTTTGATTGGCATCACCATCATCAGCGAGAATCTAGCACGAAGGTGCATATGGATTCTCCCACCAAAGTATGACGGTCTTGTTATGGCGCTGAATACACAGAATAGAAATCTGCCCCTCAACTTTGAGGATTTTAGTGCGATGCTTCTAGAGGAGGAGATGCGTCAAAAGACGAGGACTAGAGAAAATTTTGCCTTCTGGACCAGATCAAAGAAAGGTAAGGGTAAGGACTCTGGTAACCCATCTTCTTTTGATGATAAAAAGAGAAAGAAGAAGATCAAGTGCTTCTATTGCAACAAGGCAAGGCACAAGCAGAATGAGTGCCAAAAGAAGATTGCAGATGAGAAGAACGGAGTAAAGAAAGAGTCCAGCAACAGCGCGCAGGCAGTACCAATAGAGCTGTTCATCGCAATTGAGGAGATTTGCATGGAGGCAGTTCATGTACCTACGGATGAACTGTGGATCATTGACAGTGGTGCATCACGCTACATGACTAGTTGGAAGGATTGGTATACCTCTCTACAGCCAGTAGGGAATGGCATCCTAAGAGCAGTCGGCAATGATGCAAAATGTCAAGTAAAAGGAAAAGGTATGATTGCTCTCAAGTCAGATGGAGTTGTAAAACAGTTGTCCAATGTTCTTTATGTGCCAGATATCAAGAGGAACTTGTTGTCCATTTCTGCAATCACGGATCGGGACCTCAAAGTTCAATTCGATAAGAATGGTGCATGCAGGGTTTATAGCATTCAGGATGGATGCTTTCATTGCATATGTATGCCTCATGGGTAGTCCTCCCCTCAGGGTTATTGCTGGTTTGTTGCCATTGCTACAAAGGCCATCACTATTATTTGCAAGGCATGACATAACCAACATCCCACCCATGTAGCTGATGATCCTATCGCACCACCAACTTCCCATATCTAACCACTCTCTCTACCAACCTCATAATCTCACTTACCCTTGCTGCTACCACCCTCTTAACCTTCCCGAGCTCCATCCTAACATCTATTTTCTCCATCGTCTCTTTGCTCATGCGTCTCACCATTTTCAACTAACCCAACAGTCACAAACTTACGAGTCCATCACACCTAGCTTCTTCCCTTCCCTTGCTAATCCTACCCTTGAGGATTACCAAGCTGCGCAAACCATTTGGCTAGTTCTTCCCCCCTTCCCCTCTCCTCCCCCTTCCATAACTAACACTCTTCCATATTTCTCCCCCATGTCCCTAGATTCTCTCCCTTCCCCGTCATCACTTCCAACACTACTTATTCTTCCATCAGCAGAAAATGACACAGTATTTGATTTTGAATATCATGATCTGGATAATCCAATTCATACTCCCATGCCACGTTCCAATGATGGGTATGATTTTGATGAGATACCACTTCCCAATAACCCCATCAAGGAATTTTAGAGAAAATATCATGATTTGAAAACTCGAGGTGGATGGACCTTGCACAACCTGATTGGCACCGTCGCAAGCTCTTTGATGTAATCTTCTTGAAAGAGTACCTACGTGCACCTCCATGTCTCAGAACCCATCCCAAGTTCTATGCAGTTCCACAATGTAAAAAATGGGAAGCCAACATACACACTTTGGATGAAGATCACACCATTAATTGGCAAATGATCGAACCATACTCTAGTGTAGAATGGAATATCCAAGGCACAATGAACCAAGCACTTCAACAGCATGAGCAAATAATGCACGACAACATTAATCGCTTCCTTCGCCTAAGTGCTATCTTCTACAAAACATTGGAATTCATTCTAGAGGTCCCATGCTACCTCGATACCCATTTGCCTCCACTTCTCTATTAGAACAAATGGTGGACACAGGCTACCTGGAAATTGAGCAAAAATTGTATGGTGCCAAGGCTTTACAGCACGATCGACTAGCATGACACAAGTTCCACAACCACTAGACTAAAGGCATGGCAATCCAACTACCTGCTCGCAATAAGCCATAACCCAAGGACAAGTAATAAAATGGATCTGTGAGTATGTTGTCTCTGTGCCAACATGGAATAGAATGTGTGTGTAGAGTAGCTAGCAAAGCTCCGCTTGTACTTGCATAAGCCTAGGAATAATCCCTCTTGAATGTTCTACATGCAAGTTCTACATGCAAGTCCTACATGCAAGTTCTACATGCAACTCCTACATGCGAGTTCTACATACAACTCCTACATGCGAGTTCTACATGCAACTCCTACATGCGAGTTCTACATGCAACTCCTACATGCAACTCCTACATGCAAGTTCTACATGCAACTTCTACATGCAACTCCTACATGCGAGTTCTACATGCAACTCCTACGTGCAACTCCTACATGCAACTTGCAACTTCTACATGCAACTTGCAACTTCTACATGCGACTTCTATATGCAAGTTTTACATGCAGAGAGAGAATGTCTTACAATTCCTACATGCAGAGAGAGAAGTACTCCAACTTGTATAAATACCCCATAATGGAATGAAGCCCACACTCTTTGGGGCATTGTGTTGAGTTCTACTTTGGTATTCCAAGAAATCATCTCAAGTGTCCATGCTTCCTTGCACTCCACGTCCAAAAGCATGTCCTAACCTTGCAACTCCTCCTCCCCTCTCCTCCAACCTTGCAATCCATCCTCTCCCTCTCCTCCTCCCTCCTCCTCCTCCTTCCTCCTCCTCCTTCCTTCTTCTCCTCCTCCTCCCTCCTCCTCCCTTCTCCTCCTCCTCCCTCCTCCCTTCTCCCTCCTCCTCCTCCTCCTCCTCCTCCTCCATCCTCTCTCTTATTTCCCCCATGCTCTTACACCTTCTTCATCTCCCACTCCTATGCTCCCCCTAAACCCTTAGTTCCTCAACCCTTAACCTCCATGATATATGAGGGAGACGAGCTCTCCACCATGTACTCTACCCTGAACCTTGGATCCTCCTTCTAGCCCTGGAACCTTCTTTTAAACTCTAGAACCTCTCTCTAAACCTTGGAACCTCCTTCTAAACATGGACCCTCCTTCTAAACCTTGGAACCTCCTTCTAACCCTTAAACTCCTCCTAAAACCTACAACCCCCCAATGAAGGTGAAAGCCTTCATTACCTCAACGATGATGATACACGTTCCTTTTACACATGCATGCACTATGTTTGCTTACCACACTTAAACCTATGTCTCTCACCGGAATATGATTCGAGGTCCTAAGCTACACATATACTACAAACGATAACCCCGATATATATGTAGGTGACAAAAAGCCTCAGAACCCTGCATAGTGGTGAATTAGGCTCCATTGACTTTTATGAATACCTATTTTAGCTTGCCCATGGACATGATCAACCTGTGGTCTACCATCAAAATCTTGAATGGTGAGGGCTTCATCCTTTTAAGTTTCAACCTCTTTCAAACTTTGTTTGAGAATATGTTCATGCCTAAGCCTCCATTACCTATCACTTCCTTCACCATGTGGCTTTAAACTTTGACATCAAGCATGGGTACTTCAGATTGCTATGTAGTCACCTCGAGTATTGTTGTGAGGGTCATGACTATAGGTTATTGGTGCATCACTAGCTCTCAAAGAATCTTGTATAGTGGGGAGCACGTTCCATGAGTTTGGGCAGATTGAAATTGTCATTGGACTGTCACATTCATCTCATGTCTCCTAGGATGTGTTGATCCGCATTTGCTCCATCGATCATTCAACATTGTCTTTGTTTGAGGGTGCCCTTGTTTGCTATTTGTTTTTCCCAATCGGTCACTCCCTCTCTAATTGTTGACTTAATACTTCTCACACTTCGACGAGTAGTTCCTTTTGATTTAGTTTGTGGCTAATCTTCATTGCTGCATTCTTTTCCTCCTTCCTCTCTCTCTTCTCCTTCATTGATGTGGCCTGCCGAGAGAGAGAGAGAGAGAGAGAGAGAGAGAGAGAGAGAGAGAGAGAGAGAGAAATTCATCTTGTTCTCTCTTGAACTTTATGTAACTAGAATGCTTGGCTAGCTCCTAAGTATATGAGCTCGCTCCTTTAAGTATATGGCTATTGTAAGTAGGCTAGTTATTGAACGGCTTAGAATGTGGCACATGGCTTCATTGTGAAGA
Source organism: Dipteris shenzhenensis (assembly GCF_047967505.1). Lineage (NCBI taxonomy): Eukaryota > Viridiplantae > Streptophyta > Polypodiopsida > Gleicheniales > Dipteridaceae > Dipteris > Dipteris shenzhenensis. The sequence continues at coordinate 37,275,943 of NC_141608.1, read as the reverse complement.
TAGTGGGAGAGAGGGAAGGAGTCTCACTTGCAGCTCTCTCACATGCACAATGGGGGAATACACACAAAGGTGGAGGCTGAAAATAGTTTTCCTCTTCTTAGTTGTGAAAGCCAAAAGAACTCTAGTACAAAGAAATTGAAGAACCCTATATGTGGGTCTCAAACCAAACTCAACCAACTAAGGTGGCATACTAACTGAGCCACAAACTAGAGTAGATAAGGATAGCTGTCATCCAACTATTATTCATGGGTGGTGTACCAACCGCATCTGCAGCTAACAAGTCGGTGACATAAATGCACAACGGTCACCCTGGCATATTGCGAGTGGAGCTCGATATCTCAACACTCCCCCTCGAGCTCAATCCCAATTCCTGGCACACCAAGTAGGTCTCTGAACTTGCGCAGCTTCTCTGTGCCCAATGATTTCGTGAATATGTCAGCTACCTGATCCTCTGTGCTGACATAAACTAGATCAATAAGACCTAGTAAAACCTTCTCCCGCACATAGTGATAATGCACCTCAATGTGCGTTGTTCTAGCATGATAGACTGGGTTATTTGCCAAGTGTATACTGCTCATGTTGTCACAATAAATGACAATTGGCCCATCTGTAGACTAATGCATATCATAGAGTAGCTTATGCAACCAAGCTACCTCGCATGCAGCCATTGCTGCACCCCTGTACTCAGCCTCTATACTCGACAAGGCAACTGTAGGCTGTTTCTTGCTGCTCCAAGTGACTGCAGCACTCCCAAAAGAGAACACATATCCACTGGTAGATCGTCTATCCGAAATACTACCAGCCCAATCAACATCAGTGTATCCATGCAACTGTATCTGAACCCCAGCCTCATAAAATAGTCCATACTACAATGTGGACTTCACATACCTGAGTATGCGTCTAGCCACATCCAAATGCGGTTTCCTTGGATCTTGCATAAACTGACTTACCAATCCAACAGCATAGCTTAAATCTGGCCTGGTAATAGTCATATAAATCAAACTTCCTACTATGCGTCTGTACATAGTAGGGTCTTCCAGAAGCTCACCTACATCTGTGCTCAGCTTCACATTCTGCTCCAAAGGAACTGAAATAGGCTTACAGCCTGTCATCCCATATTTGGATAGCATGTCCAATCCATACTGCCTCTGCAAGAGCTGTATCCCACTTGGCGATCTAATCACCTCAATGCCCAAGAAATAACGCAGCTCTCCCAAATCCTTCATCTCAAACTTCTGCTTCAAGAGCATTTTCATATGAAGGATATCTTCATCACTATCACTTGTGATGATCAAATCATCAACATAAATGACAAGCAGCATAATCCCTTTCTCTATTTTTCTCACATAGAGTGAGAAATCTGCCTTGGAAATTTGAAAGCCAATAGTGACAAGATATTGTCCTATCTTGTCAGACCATGCTCTAGGTGCTTGCTTCAAGCCATACAAGGATTTCTTCAACCTGCAAACAAACTCAGGATGAATAGCATGAACATAACTTGCTGGTTGCTCCATAAAGACCTCTTCTTGCAAATCACCATGCAAGAAGGCATTCTTTACATCCATCTGGTGTAAAGACCATCCCTTTGATGCAGCCATAGCAATGACTGCTCTTACAGTTGCCATCCTTGCAACCGGACTGAATGTTTCTTCGTAATCAATGCCGTATGTCTGTGCATACCCCTTGACAACTAATCTTGCCTTGTATCTGTTCACAGAACCATCTGCATTGTGCTTGATCTTATAAACCCACTTACAGCCAATTGCATTCTTGTTTTTAGGCAAAGGCACCAATTCCCATGTAGCATTGGCTTCCAAGGCATCCATTTCTTCATCCATGGCTTTCTCCCATTTTTCATTTCCCATGGCTTGCTCAAAAGAAAAGGGTTTTGGTTCCTGTATCATTTTGACCATATAGGCATAGTGAATGGCTGTAAATCCATCATATTTCAGCCTATCCACAGGATACCTAGCTCTGGTAGACCTGCACAAAACAGGCTCACTTCCAGGTGCTCTCAAAACATCCCTGGTCTTCCTTACTCTAGGTGTAACAACAGAAGGAATACCCAACTCATCATCAATGCTCTGTTCTGAGCCAATGGATTCACCATCCACATAAGAGTGACCTGCATTCACATCAAACATGGGCTGATCTACCTTCTCTTTTCCTTTTCGTGATACCTGTGTACCACTATCTACATTGCTTTGAGGAGATTCTCCTAATCTCAATCTGCCTATCCATGGCGAAGTATGTGAACCACTACTAGAGGACACTGCAGGTCCACTGATATTTTGTGACTGTTGCATTGAATTCTGTGCAGCATTACCATTTTGTGCATCTACATCAATCATCACATTTACTGGTTTATACCAGCTGCTCATCTCATCAAAAACATCTCTGCTCACTGTAAACTTACGAGTAGAAGGGTTATAGCATCTATACCCTTTCTGCTGCAGAGAATAACCAGTAAAGACGCACTTCTCAGCTTTTGGATCCAACTTGGACCTCAACTCATCTGGCACATGAACATAGGCAATGCAACCAAAAATTTTCAAATGAGAAATGTTTGGTTTCCTACCAGTATACATTTCCTCTGGCGTCATGCCATGTATTGCTGCAGTGGGAGTCCTGTTCATTATGTAAACTACTGTAGCAACTACTTCAGCCCAATAATAATCTGGTAGATCTTTCTCATTTAGCATGGCCCTAGATACCTCTCCAATATGCCAGTTTTTCCTTTTTGCAATTCCATTTTGCTATGGGGTATGACTACATGAATGTTGCTGCTTCATGCCATGCTCCCGCAAGAACCTTGCAAACTCATTTGAGAGGTACTCTCCCCCTCCATCTGACCTTAGGCATTTTATTTGCAGGCCTGTTTATTTTTCAACCATAGCTTTAAAAGCTTTGAAGTGCCCAAACACTTCACTTTTCTTTTTCATAAAATACACCCAAACTTTTCTGCTAAAGTCATCAATAAAAGTGACAAAATAGTGATACCCTCCAATAGATGCAGCTTTAGTAGTCCACACATCAGAGTGGATTAATTCAATTGGCTTTTTACTCTCTTGAACATGCCTAGGAAATGGTTTCCTTTCCTGTTTTCCAAATTGACAGGCTTAGCAAACCTTATGCATTTCTGCAACCTTGAATTTAGGCAATCCTGCAACAATATTTTGGGCTTGCATTGATTTAAGTCGCTGTATATTAACATGACCAATGCGTTTATGCCAGATATCAATATCTGCAACTACACCGGTCCCATTTGCAAACATTGCTGCACTCAATTCAAGCATGTCCGCATCCAACGTAAACATTCTGCCCTTCTTCTTTCCTTTTGCTATCAAGCGACCGTTATTTTTCATATCCTCAACAAAGCATCCATGAGGATTAAATATGACCTGCAAGCCCTGCTCAACCATTTCACCAACAGAAACCAAGTTCTTGGTGATGTTTGGGACATGAAATACATCAGACAGGTATTTCTTTTTCCCATCCTGCATAGACAAAGGAATTTTACCAATCTGCACAATAGGATGTGTAGTATCATCACCAGTCTCCACAAATCCTGGTTTTTCCATTTTCCTTGCATCCTGCATCCATTCTGCATGACCTGTCATGTGGTTTGATGCACCTGAGTCAACATACCACATCATTTCGTCCTTCTACACTTGTCACAGAATTGGTCATATGCTGCACCATAAATAGATGCTCATTTCTGTCATCACCCTATCTACTGGAAGATGCATAATTGCCTTGCTGCAATTTTCCATTCATAATGTCATTCTGCTTTTTGTAGCAGTCCTTAGCCATATGACCCATTTTACCATAGTAGTAGCATTCAACATTGCTGTTTGCATTTTGGCCTCTCTGCCATCCACCACGGCCTCTTTGGCTCGCCCTGCCTCTAGAGTTACCACGTCCTCCTGCATAGGACTGGTTTTCTTGAGTTTGCTGCATATTTTGATTTCTACCATGGCCTGCAAATCGGCCTCCTCTACCTCTGCCTCTACCTCTTCCAGCATTTGAGTAGAAGACTGTTTCTTTTGAAGTTCCTCCTGAAGAAGATGCACCCCCATTTCTCTGCTCTTCAGAAATTAGAAGAGCAAACAACTCTTCAAAATCAGGAAATTTTTCACGAACGGCAATGGATGTCCGGAACTGTGCATAATCCTTTCCTAGACCATTCAAGGTCACAGAAACTAGATCATCATCTTCCACTGGTGACCCAATGGAAGCAAGTGTATCTGCAATTTTCTTCACCTTCATGTGGTAGTCATTTATGCTCAAATTTTCTCTCTGCACATTGTGCAACTCCTGTTTGAGTTGCATTTTCCTAGCTTGCGTATTTGTGCTGTACATTTTTGCCAAAGTATTCCATGCCTCCTTTGGCATACTTGCATCCTGAATATGCACAATCATAGAATCTGAAATACTAATAGATAGCTAGTACATAACTTTTCTGGCTCTCTCATGCCATCCTTTAAATGCCTGCATTTCCTGTTGATTGGGAATATTAGGAAGAACTGGTTCTTCTTCATTTCCTGTAATGAACTCCCAATAGCCTTTTCCCATAAGGAAATTCGTCATTCTAAACTTCCATGCCTGGAAGTTGTTCTTGTCAAGCTTTTCTGTGACAATCTGTGAAAGAGGATCAAACGCCATTACAGAAGACTACAAAATATTCTGTCACTGTGAAAAGACAGCTTTTGCCTCACATAGGCAGATCTGCAAAACTGATGAAAGTGGTATTTGACCACACAGTCACTTTCCTAGTGACGATTTTGCATCAACAGGCAACAAGCATGATTCTGCAACTCCCAATATCTCTGCACACAGGCATACGATGCAATTTCTGCGGCAACTTTTCATCGACCAGTAGAGCAGTGGTCGCACAGCAAAAACAGGGCCTTTTCCTAAGTGCTTGCGAAGAACTTCCACCTTCAAACGGGCCCCGAAATGGCCTCGAATTAGAAAAATAAAGTCACTAAGGGCTTCGCCCATACCCGCAGCATATACTGTACTCTCGCCACACCGCGAAGGGCGTCTCAATCTGAGACAGTGCACTTTTGCACTTCTGGCTATGCTACCTGCAAAGATTTGCTCCCAAACTCAAAATAGGAAAGTAACACTGGTCCTCTTACCAGGACACCGCGAACTTGGTTTGCTTTCTTGAGCTCCTTACCATGAACAAGGCTCTGATACCATGTGAAGATAGTGGGAGAGAGGGAAGGAGTCTCACTTGCGGCTTTCTCACATGCACAATGGGGGAATACACACAAAGGTGGAGGCTGAAAACAGTTTTCCTCTTCTTAGTTGTGAAAGCCAAAAGAACTCTAGTACAAAGAAATAGAAGAACCCTATATGTGGGTCTCAAACCAAACTCAACTAACTAAGGTGGCATACTAACTGGGCCACAAACTAGAGTAGATAAGGATAGCTGTCATCCAGCTATTATTCGTGGGCAGTGTACCAACCGCGTCTGCAGCTAACAAGTCGGTGACATAAATGCACAACGGTCACCCTGGCATATTGCAAGTGGAGCTCGATATCTCAACATTCATAAGATTTTAGAGTTTCTCTAGCACTGGCCATGTAAAAAAGCTTGTACCGTAACTTTTTATCATTTTTTTGATTCTTTTGTTTGTTGTAGTATGTCAGTGTTAAAGTCTATTACTATAATGTTTATTGTTGTTGAAATAGATAAGTAAAAAAATTACAATGGTTCTAGTAAGATCCTAAGGCTCAACTTTGATTGAGTTGATCTTGACATTCAAAGCAAGGACATGCACGATGGTTGTAAGAAAAGTGCCCATCACAACATCCATGATGTAAAAACCCCCTACATCACATGCATTCAATAGAAACTTGGATTTACCTTAGGTATACCCCTTTGAGTTATGTATGCATAATTTTTGTAATGGCTCAAGAAAATAAATTTTGGAGTCTGTAGAACTCATGTGCTATCTTTCATGCTCATAATTTGATTCTAGAAGAAGAATGCACACAATGCATTACAAAAGACTTTAGAGTTAGAGGTCATGTGAAACTTAAGGAGGCAACACAAACTATACATATTACAGTGCCATGTTTCTAAAATTTGTTTCTTCATGTGTTCACCATATTCTCTATGCACATGGACCTATAAAGAAATAGGGGAATCTACCCATTTGTTTCTTCATGTAGGCACCATACTCTCTCTCTCTCTCTCTCTCTCTCTCTCTCTCTCTCTCTCTCTGAGCAAGTCTTTGCAAACAGCTCGGAGCAATCACCTCCCCCCCCCCCTCCCTTTTCCTTCAGCTCGGAGGAGGGCAATCACCTTTTTCTTCCCCCCCTCTCTCTTCTCCTTCTTCTCTCTCTCTCTCTCTCTCTCTCTCTCTTCTTCTACTTCTCTCTCTCTTGCTAGACCACATGAATGAAATTCATCTTATTCTCTCTCGGACTTTACGTAACTAGAATGCTTGGCCAGATCCTAAGTATATGGGCTAGCTGCTTTAAGTATATGGGCTATTGTAAGTAGGCCAGTTATCGAAAGGCTTAGAATGTGGCACATGGCTTTGTAAGATTTTAGAGTTTCTCTAGTGCTAGCCAAGTTAAAAAGCATGTATTATAATTTGTTGTCATGTTTTTTATTCTTTTGTTTGTTGTAGTATGTCAGTGTTAAAGTCTCCTCTTACTATAATGTTTATTGTTGTTGAAATAGACAAGTGAAAAAATTACAATGACTATAGTAAGATCCCAAGCTCAACTTTGATTGAGTTGATCTTGACACTTAGAGCAAGGACATGCACGATGGTTGTAAGAAAAGTGCCCGTCACAACATCCATGATGTAAAAACCCCCTACATCATGTGCGTTCAATAGAAACTTGGATTTACCTTAGGTATACCCCTTTGAGTTATGTATGCATATTTTCTATAATGCCTAAAGAAAATAAATTCCAGAGTCTATACAACTCATGTGCTATCTGTTCTAGTGAACTACATCGAGACAATAGGACATATCAAGAAACTAGGAGCTGCAAGTGACTAATACCTACACATTTCAGAAAGTAAGATGTTTTTGGTAACTCTTGCCTAAATTACATCCAAACTATCACAACTTAGAGTTTGTTCAAGATCTACATTTGTAGCACGAGAATTGAAGCATCTAGTCAAGCTTAAAAGATGTATAAGTGATCTTCCCTTTTGGAGCATTGTCTGTCGAATTATTCCATTGATTTTGAAGACAAAAGAGAAAATTTCAATTTGTTGACTCCCTTGTCAAGCTTCATTGCTTGGCATTATAACTTCTTCTTATTGTGAGAATTATTTCTCATTATTTGTTCTCATTGTCATCTATGCTAGCATCAATATTAGCATCAATATTGTCATGATAAGCGTGCACTTCAATGTTAAGAATGCCTATCATGTTGATCAAGAAAACATCAGTCCCTTGCTAATGTGAAATTGTGGCTCATCATAGTTACCCTTCTATATAAGATGAAGAGAGTAGCCCTAAATTTTATTAATTACGACCAATTCAATAATTAAAATGGAGACTAAGAAGTAAATAAAATACTAATTAATGGCATCATCACGGATAAGTGCATCTTGTTACTCATGAGGCTTAGCATCACTCTATCATTTTGTGGACACAATTATAAGAACTTAGAAGGCACACCCTTCGTGATCCATTATATAATTCACCATTGTAAAGATTGGCATACATAGACATGTCACATAGCCACATGTGGTCGAAAGTTTGCCTAGATGTGTTCATTGCCATTGTGAAAGTAGCTTTAAATAGCAAATGTCTTTAATAATACTAAAGGCTAGGTTGGTGGAAGTATAAAGGACTTTTGTGAGTAGACCCTCACCATATATGCTCAAATCAAGATATGTGCTTTGATGACTCTTTGGTGAGACACTTTGCATGAGGGCCATGTGCCATTGCATACATTAAAGCTACATAGGAGAATTAGTGGGGTCCCTGACTTACATAGAGGCTTGGATTAGTAGAAGAGTAGAATTTTAGAGACTTGGGTTGGAAAGGGGAGGTGTGTTCTTTGGAAGATCTTGCATAATTGACTCATGGTTTGTAGGAGGTCAAGTAAGAAGGTAAAGGTTAACTCTATCTATATTCTTCATTGAGTGTTGATCAAAGGGGAGCTCATCAAGGTCAAGACAACCCCCTTCTCCTCTTACAACAACAATGTCTTCATCAACAACCACTTTTATGGGAGTGGTGAGTCCTCTTTTATCAAACTCGACATCTGTTGGTCAAGATGCTATCTCATTTGTTATTCATAACTCAGGGTTCCTATCAAATCTTGCATCTACATCCATCCCACCCATGGATACTAATTTTTACCCAATCATGTCCTTACCTATCGTGAATGTTCCACCTCCTTTTTCATCTACATCTATGCTACCTTTTCCACTATCTCTCTCCTTCCATACTGCCTACTCATTAAACATGACTTTAACTCCATCCCTCTCTTTCCCACCTACTCTCCCATCCTCAAGCTAAGGCACTAAATAAAGAGGTAACACAACTACATGAGGCGGGATTCATCTTTCTTGTTGATGATTGAGAATGGATATCTCATGTAGTCACACCAAAGAAAGGAAATAAGTGGCGGGTTTATGTGGACTTTCATCCTTTGAATGCATTCACTAAGAGGGATCATTTTCCTTTGCCATTCCAAGATGAAATACTAGACCAAGTAGCAAGGCATGAGATGTATTTTGTATGTGATGGGTATTCTGGGTACTTTCAAATTCATATTCAGGATGAAGATCAAAGGAAAACATCATTTATCACACCTTGGGGAGTTTTTGCTTAGAGACTGATGCCTTTTGGGTTGACCAATGCACCAGCTACATTTCAAAGGTTCATGAGTCAAGTGCTTAAGCCTTACTCGGGAAAGTTTATAAGGGCATTTTTGGATGATTTTTGCATTTATTCTCAGTGCATAGATCACATGGAGAAGTTAAAGATGGCCTTAGCTATGATTGATGAAGCAAAAGGATGTCTAAATCCTAGCAAGTGTCATTTGGCTCAAATAAAAGTAGTCTTGTTGGGGCATATTGTGTCTGAAGAAGGCCTGCAAATGGATCCTGACAGGTTCAAGCAATCATGGCATTGCCAAGTCCTGAGAGTGTCACTGGTGTTCACAGAATTCTAGGAAAGAGCAAGTATTATCAACGCTTTTATGATGATCTCACAGAGATAGTGCATCTCATGAACTTGTTGACAAGAAAAGGAGTTTCTTTCCAATGGGGTGTGGAGCAACAAGACTCTTTTCAGCAACTTAAGGAGGCTATGAGTAAGGGCCCAATATTGAAGCCCCCTGATTGGTCTCAAGACTTTTATGTAAATCCAAGTGTATCTTTCCATTCAGTTGGTGCTGTATTGCTACAAAAAGGAGAGGCAGGTAGAATGCAACCCATCTATTATGCCAGCTGACATCTTACAGAGGTGGAAACAAGGTATGAAGAAATGAAGCAGCAAGCCCTCTATTTGGTGTTTTCAGTAAAAAAGTTTCGCTCCTATTTATTACCTTGGCCATTTTTCTTCCTTACCTCTCAGTCTGTATTAGCATATCTAGTTTGCAAGCCTAATCCTGGGGGGAGATTTGCAAAATGGTTGTTAGAGCTTCAGGAGTTCTCTTTCTCTTTTGTCACTAAAAATACCACTAGGTCCACTATGGCAGATTTGTTGCGCTCACGGGATGGCAGGATCTAAGAGAAGAAAAGAAATATAAGGAGGACATTAATGATGAAAGGGAGACATTGCCAACAGCTTTTGTTTTGTATTTTCATGGAGCTTTTAGTCCTTCACGCCAACAAGGATTCAGGGGGATAGTCTTGATGAATTCTGAAGGTCAAGAGGTGTGGGCAAGAGGACAAGAGCTTCCAGGTATCACAACTAACAATGCAATTGAGTATAATGCTTTAATTCTTGGTTTGGAGGGTTGTCTTCAAAGTCAAGTTAAAGAATTGGAATTAAGAGGAGATTCTTAGCTTATTATAAAGCAAATGCAAGGGCATTACAAGACAAGAAGTCCTCATTTGAAGGAGCTTAATCAAAAGGCTATGGCATGATTGGACATATGGAAAAGAGCGGGTCCCTATGGGCTCCATGTGGGGAGACTCTTGACTTTCTCAATATTTTAAGAGTCTTGAGCATCTTTTGATGGGACACATGGCAAGAGTAGCCAAAAAGGACATGGATGGTGACATACGGGCTAATGTGATTGATGGGAAAAAGAATCTACAGGCAGCAATTGTAAATGGGTGAAGGAGGGTGACAAAATCTCTATAAAAGGAGCCCTCCTCTCCCTTGTTCATCATCTCTTCCACCATTAGGCTCACCTTTTTCCATTGCTTTCTCTTCCAAAGTGCTCAGAAGTGTTGTCTATTTTGCTACTCATTGTGCATACATGGTTTATCTATTTCCCAAGCCACAAAGGGGGCTCTTCCTTCCCTCCTAGGCAACCTCTATGGGACTTGGATCATTGATGAAGTCTAAGCATGGAGGTAGTATTCTCCCAAGTCGTCACTAGTAGAAGGAGTAGGTGTTTCTCATGATAGTTTGACCCCTTGTCAGTATTTTGCTCATAATTTTTCACTCAATGGTCCGATTTGGATGAAACTTACATTAGCGCAAAGTCTCTTCAAAGAGCATCATCGTTTGTTTTTAATTATTGTATTAGATGTCAAACCAAAAATCTATGACTCTCTATGTGTGACTATTTTTTTTCAAACAATTTTTACCCCCATCCAATAAACTACCCATATCTTTCTAACTGCTTCTTTGTTTCTTACGAGACTTATATTAGACGAAGCCCATTTCAAAGCGCACCTTAATATGTGATTGAATATTTTATATCATGTCTCTGCTAAATGTTATAGGTCTCTATGTCTTATGACAATTTGGAGAGTGTTTTGAGCTAAGTGTAAAGGTGTCTATGAAGGAGGTGCAATGTTTCCTTGAAACCTACCCATCCAACCCAATCAGCCCCTTCAAACTCCTCGATATATATCAGTTCATGTCATGTTGAGCTGTAAGATCTTCTTTCAACAATGTATCGCTCTTCTCTTTGGTGCAGACCGGCTTGCTGAGATTATGGCCTCCGCTGATCCTTTCCTTCTCCCTATGCTTGAGTAAAACATCACTTGAGATGTTACCAACTTCATTCTCATCTAAGGGAGGATAATATGGTGTCGTACCTTATAAATGTTGGTGCAAAATGTTGAATCCATTGAAACTAGGCTCTTATTATGAAACAAGCCCATCTTATGTAATTTCCATGGTGGTTGGATTTCTAAAATGAACTCGCCTAACCCATCCATAGCTTGTTCTTTGTATGCAAAGACATTTTCCTTGTTTCCCATGACCCACATGCAGATGCTTTGGGCATCATTACAATGTAGTTGGTAGGTGTTAGATGCAAGCACTTGGCAGTATTCAACATATCTCTAATTGATATAAAGTCATCCCTCTCGAAGGCATAGTTCGGATTTGTTTGTTGCCTTAAATGCATTGATGCAATATGATTATCAAGGACTTGCAATGGTGTGAACCCTTTGCACAACATGCTGAAAATTCAAGTTTTTTTCTCTATAGACAACCATGGAGTGAATGCTGCATTTGAGCTATGAGCACCATATTCTTCAAGCTTCCCATGTGGTGCATCATTATGTAAGAAATACATCCCTAGTGGTATAATTGCTTGGTGACAAAGTGGCATAGGCAACCCCTTCCTTTTTGTGCTCGAATTGCACGTGGTCTTGGTCTTAAACCCGGTCTAGATTTGGGAACTTCAAACAAATCAAGAGGTTTTGAAACCTCCTGCCTTGAATCAGTGGGACCATATGGGCACAAATATCTATGAACCAAACATGATGGTGCTCGTCCATTAGATTGAATTCTTTCATATGACAAAAGGCTGAGTTTTTTTCAACAACCATGAGTTTTTTTTAACAACCATGACTCAAGCATCAATTAGAGAAGTGTTTTAGGCTCCCTGTGCTTAGTCTTGATGCAAAAGACGGTTGTTAACCCTGTGGCAACAAGGGCCAGAAGTGCACTCTAGGATAACAACTATGAGAGCATTGTATGTGTAGAGTAGCCGCAAAGCTTCGCTTGTAATATCTTGAGCTTGAAAGATGGTATGATAAATCATAAAGGATGAGGATAGCCAAAATCCTCTCTAGAAAAGATCCAATCATACTTGCAAAATCAGGATCTAGAGAGATAAAGACTAAATCTAGAGAGAGAAAGACTAAAAGCATACACTTTCGAAGGTCCCTCCACTTTGTGTAGAGACCCAAAAAGTCCCTCCACTTTGTGTAGGGACCCAAAAGATCCCCCCACTATGTAGAGACCCAAAACGTCCCCCCCAAAAGTGGAGGGACTCCGGTCCAAAAGGTCTCCTACAAAAGAGGTCCCACCACGGAGGTACCTATGGATTGTGTAGAGACCAACATGTATAAATGTCTCTCAATGGAATGAAGCTCCCACTCTTTGGGGTTCAGTGTTCAAGCTCACTATTATGTTCATGCAATTGATCTCCGTTGCATCCATGCTCTCTTACATTATCGTGTTCTAGCATGCCCTTACACTTGCATTCTCTACCCTTGTACTCCCTCCTCCTCCTCCTTCCTCCTCCCTCCTCATTCCTCCTCCCTTCTCCTTCCTCCTCCTCATCCCTTCTCGTCCTCCCTCCTCCTCCTCCTCCCTCCTCCTCCTCCTACTTCTCCTCCCTCTCCCTCCCTCCTCCTCCACTCTCCTCCCTCTTCCTCCTCCTTCCTTGGCCCTCCTCCTCAACCCTTACCCCTCGAATCCACGAAGGAGACTAACTCTCCACTCCTCAACCTTGGACTCCTCCTAAACCCTACAACCCCTTCTGAACCCTGGAACTCCTAGTTAGTTCTCTCAACCCCGTCCCGCTTCAACCCCTGAAATCTCCTTCTAAACCCTTGAACTCTCGTGGAGGCGAGAGCCTCCATCACTCATTATAATCAAGCCCTCTTTCTCATTCGTGTGTGCATGAGATCTGCTTTCCACGCTTTAGCCTAAACCTCTCACCAGCACACGACCCGAGGACCTATGCTACACTTGTGAACAGCTATGCTACAATGAGCAATGACATGACTGTAGGTGACCAACACCCTTGGAACCAGCATTTGGGTAAACAGCGATAACAATGGTGGGAAAATCAGGGTTCTTGATTTCCCCCTCAATGAAGTCATCGACACAATGTAATTCTATGTATGCAACATGCATAACATTGTAGGGGGAGCAAGGATCCTCAACTAATTCCCAATCTAACTGACTTGCATTGAAGAAACCTTCTGATGGACATTGAAGTTTGCTTACATGATATCCACGTTTGAGTTTGGACAAGCATATGGGCTTGGAATCGATCAATGCAAGTCTATTGCAAAGGAAAATGTCCATATTAAAGAGAATAATATCTTGCAAAAATATGCACATTTTGTGCACATGATAGGGAAAGAGTCTCGACTAATATCCAATCGTGCAATGTGTTGAAGAACCCTACCATTAAAAAGCACACCATTTGAATATGAAAAAGTGGATAGAACGATTTTGACATACACATCGGTAGGGAGCAATGATGAAGAAGCCATGCGAGAAGTTTGCCGAAGCTGGGGATATGAAGCTCGAGCTTGGAGATGGAGGCCTACAGGTTCTGTTAGAGTTGGCGTAGTTGTGTGTGAAGCTGGAGCCTAGAGCATTCAAGAGCTTTGAGCTTGGAGCTAGGAATGTTAGGGATTTTGAAATCCCTGACCTTTGCCATGGAGGGCCAAGAAGACAAATCGATGAAAGGTGAAGGAAGGTGGTGAATGAGGTGCATGGTGAATCTGGTGGCACAGTGGCAGCTCCTTCCATTGCTTTCTAGATGCCGTTCATGACTGGAGGGTCCCATTAAGGAGTCTACCTTTGCATGTGACAAGAGGTGTGAAGAGAGTGGGAGAGAAGGAAGGAGTTTCACTTGCAGCTTTCTCACATACACAATGGGGGAATATACACAAAGGTGGAGGTTGAAAATAGTTTTCCTCTTCTAAAAGCCAAAAGAACTCTCAGTACAAAAGAATAGGTGAACCCTATATGTGGATCTCAAACCAAACTCAGCTAACTAAGGTGACATACTAACTGAGCCACTAACTAGAGTACATAAAGATAGCTGTCATCCAGTTATTATTCATGGGCGGTGTACCAACCGCATCTCTAGCTAACAGGTTGGTGACATAAATGCACAACGATCACCTTGGCATATCACGACTGGAGTTCGATATCTCAACAATCCCCCTCGAGCTCAATCCCAATTCCTACACAGTCTTTGAACTTGCACAGCTTCTCTGCACCCAATGCCTTCGTGAATATGTCAGCTACTTGATCCTCTGTGCTGACATAAACTAGATCAATAAAACCTACTAGAACCTTCTCCCACACATAGTGATAATGCACCTCAATGTGCTTTGTTCTAGCATGATAGACTGGGTTATTTTCCAAGTGTATGCTGCTTATGTTGTCACAATAAATGACAACTGGCCCATCTGTAGACTGATGCATATCATAAAGTAGCTTATGCAACCAAGCTACCTCACATGCAGCCATTGCTGCACCCCTGTACTCAGCCTCTATGCTCGACAAGGGCTGTTTCTTGCTCCAAGTGACTGTAGCACTCCAAAAGAGCACATATCCAGTGGTAGATCATCTATCAAAAATACTACCACCCCAATCAGCATCAGTGTATCCATGCAACTGTATCTAAACCCTAGTCTCATAAAATAGTCCATAGTGCAATGTGGACTTCACATACCTCAGTATGCGTCTAGCCACATCCAAATGTGGTTTCCTTGGAGCCTGCATAAACTCACTTACCAACCTAACATCATAGCTCAAATCTGGCGTGGTAATAGTCATATAAATCAAACTTCCTACTATGCATCTGTACATAGTAGGGTCTTCTAGAAGCTCACCTGCATCTGCGCTAAACTTCACATTCTGCTCCAAAGGAACTGAAATAGCCTATCATCCCATATTTGGACATCATGTCGAATCCATACTGCCTCTGCACCAGCCATATCCCACCTATGGATCTAATCACCTCAATGCCCAAGAAGTAACACAGCTCTCCCAAATCCTTCATCTCAAACTTCTACTTCAATAGCATTTTCACATGAAGGATATCTTCATCATTATCACCTGTGATGATCAAATCATCAACTTAAATGACAAGCAGCATAATGCCTTTCTCTATTTTTCGCACATAAAGTGAGAAATCTGCCTTGGAAATCTGAAAGCCAATAGTGAAAGATACTATCCTATCTTGTCAGACCATGCTCTGGGTGCTTGCTTCAAGCCATACAAGGCTTTCTTCAACCTACAAACAAACTCAGGATGAACAGCATGAACATAACCTGGTGGCTGCTCCATATAGACCTCTTCTTGCGAATCACCATATGCAAGAAGGCATTCTTTACATCCCTTTGATGTAGCCATAGCAATGACTGCTCTTACGGTTGCCATCCTTGCAACCGGACTGAATGTTTCTTCATAATCAATGCCATATGTCTGTGCATACCCCTTGACAACTAATCTTGCCTTGTATCTATTCACAGAACCATCTGCATTGTGCTTCACCTTATAAACCCACTTGCAGCCAATTGCATTCTTGTATTTAGGCAAAGGCACCAATTCCCATGTAGCATTTGCTTCCAAGGCATCCATTTCTTCATCCATGGTTTTCTCCCATTTTTCTTTTCCCATGGCTTGCTCAAAAGAAGTGGGTTTTGGTTCATGTATCCATAGGATACCTAGCTCTGGTAGACCTGTGCAAAATAGGCTCACTACCAAGTGCTCTCAAAACATCCCTTGTCTTCCTTACTCCAAGTGTAACAACAGAAGGAATACCCAGCTCATCATCAAGGCTCATTTCTGGGCCACTGGATTCACCATCCACATAAGAGTGACTTGCATTCACATCAACCATGGCCTGATCTACTTTCTATTTTCCTTTTCGTGATACTTGCATACCACTATCTACATTGCTTTGAGGAGATCCTCCTAATCTCAATTTGCCTGTCCAAGGCAAAGTATGTGAACCACTACTAGAGGACACTATAGGTCCACTAATATTTTGTGATTGCTGCTGTGAATTCTATGCAGCATTACCATTTTGTGCATCTACATCATCAATCACATTTATTGGTTTATACCAGCTACTCATCTCATTAAAAAAAACATCTCTGCTCACTATAAACTTACAAGTAGAAGGGTTATAGCATCTATACCCTTTCTGCTGCAAAGAATAACCAATAAAGATGCACTTCTCAGCTTTTGGATCCAACTTGGATCTCAACTCATCTGTCACATGAACATAGACAATGCAACCAAAAACTTTCAAATGAGAAATATCTTGTTTCCTACTAGTATACCTCTCCTCTCACATCATGCCATGTATTGCTGTAGTGGGAGTCCTATTCATTATGTAGACTGTTGTAGCAACTGCTTCAGCCCAATAATAATCTGGTAGGTCTTTTTTGTTGAGCATGGCACAAGATACCTCTCTAATATGCCTGTTTTTCCTTTCTGCAAGTCCATTTTGCTGTAGGGTATGACTGCATGAATATTGCTGCTTTATGCCATGCTCCTGTAGGAAACTTGCAAACTCATTTAAGAGGTACTCTCCCCCTCCATTTGACCTTAGGCATTTTATTTGCAGGCTTGTTTCTTTTTCAACCATAGCTTTAAAAGCTTTGAAATGCCCAAACACTTAACTTTTCTTTTTCATAAAATACACCCAAACTTTTCTGCTGTAGTCATCAATAAAAGTGACAAAGTAATGATAGCCTCCAATAGATGCAGCTTTAGCAGTCCACACATCAGAGTGGATTAATTCCAATGGCCTCTTACTCTCTTGAACATGTTTAGGAAATGGTTTCCGTGCGTGTTTTCCAAATTGACAAGCTTCACATACCTTATGCACCCATGGAAAGTAGCATGCAATAGTAGTCTCTCGCAAGAAATTAATGGTACCCTCAAAAGGCTCACCAAGGATGGTTGCAATTGTGGCATTCACATGCAACAAATAGTTTGTGGTTCCACCCTCTCCGCTAACTCTTTTAACTACAGTGGCACCCTCGATACGATAAAAGGACTCAACCTCTATATACTCCCTATATTGTTCCACAAAAGAGTGGGGCACAAGGAGGGTTATTGTTCCTGAGCATGTTTGGTCTATAAGACCAGCATGGATACATAGAGGATAAGTGGGGTTCCTAAGCCTTGTAGGTCCCATACTTAACCAACAGCTTTCCCTTGAAGGCAAACCGGTGATGAACAAACTCATACAAGACATTGATCGGAAGTACTGGAAGTGAGTTGCCCCCCCTACAAAATTATCGCTCAACGGAACTATGGCATGAACATTAAAGTGAGCATTCTCTAGAGGAGGTGCATTGTTGTGCCTATCCTTTGAAGGTGAAGATGAGGCGGCATCATCTTCACATTGATTCTTTAGAGATGAATGCTTGCTTACTGAACATACACAAATGGAATGCAGTCAGCAACAAAATTTGTTGCACAAAATATAAAATACAATTCTAGAACAAATATATGTTGCATTCATCCATGCAAAAGACCATTTCAAATACCAACCCACATCGCACAAGATCTCCACAAGATCATCACAACCACATTTTGAATACAATTTCATATAATCTCATTGCACAATAGCCTAACAAACCAATCACATAAGAAAAATAGAATATGGATTTTGTCCCAATAAAAGTACTGCGTCAATTGTTAAATTTGGAAAACAAGCATTGAATACTGCCCAGTTGTATTCAAACACTAAAATCTGATTAGATACATAAATTATAACAACAGTATGCACTCGGTCATCCGTTCTTTAAAAAAAAGCTTGCAAATTAGAGGATGCATTAAGGTACGCTGTGGAATATTGGAGCATAGATGAAGATAAAGCAATCCAAAGGCAAAGAAATTCGCAAGAAGAAGAGAAAATGAGTCACACCTTCTTCATAGGCATATTTAGCTGCTACTGCCTGAAAGGATTTCTTCAAGGATGTATTTGGAACAGATGTGGTCCAGCTTGTGTAACATATTCAATGTTGCTAGTATGATTTCATTTGTGGTTATCAAAGTTGCTTCCCAGGGTTCCATTACTTTCCTGCTCGAGACTACTATTGCATGCTACTTTCCATGGGTCTCCATATAGATGAGTCTAGCTTTGGTAACATATTCAATGTTGCTACTACTATTGCATTTGTGGTTATCAAAGTTGATTCCCAGGCGTTCACATGCAAACTATTCGTTGCATGTGAATTCCACCTTCACAGTCCTCCGCGGGTGAGCCTTTTGAGGGTGCTATTACTCTCGTGCCAAAGAATACTATTACATGCTACTTTCCATGGGTCTCTGAATAGATGAGATCCATCTTTGGTAACATATTCAATGTTGCTACTACTATTACATTTGTGGTTATCAAAGTTGATTCCTAGGGTTTCACCAACGATTAGTTGATAATTGCTAATGGACCATGTAATGAGATAGGGCAAGTGCATTGAAGCCATATGTTTTTAAAAATTAAAAATAGCTCCACTCAAGCCCAAATTGAGAACTCATTCGCAGTTAACTTTTGTGAATGAGCGCAAGAGTTTGCAAGACCAACTGATCCATGAATTCCACGAGAACGCTGGGATAGTGATGCACACCTTCAGGAACATGTTGTATACATGTGCACATGATTGCCTTTGTATATACAACTTCACCTTCGTGGGTGATGTTACTGATGGTGCATTTAGTGTGGAGCAAAGCAAGCTTTTCTCACCCAAATTTCAGACCTGGGATATGGGAGAAAGGTATAAATATTCCCACAATGTTTTGTTTATGTTGCATTGTCTTTAAATTTATTCTTTGTTTTTTGAACTGTCATAAGTATTTGGGATTTTCCATTTCAGTGGGTTGAATGGGTAGCTACTACAGTTCCAATGCTCACTCTACTCTAGAATAGAGATCCAAGTAGGCCGTTCTACTATACATGTGATGAACCGCAGGGTATAGTCAAAGTACCTTGTCTGGAGGGAAGGATTCTCATGCAAGATGGATCTGATGTCTCCCTACAAATTAGTGGACCTCATGTGGATGCAATTCTATCCCTACAACCTTCTTTTCTTGTGCTTCATGATGACAAATTACTACGTGTTTGCTCCATGCCCTTGTAATTGAAGCCAACCGGATATTTTACAATCAATAGCTCAAGCCGTGTCATTGATTATGATGCAGAGTGACTTTTATATGTCTTTTCCATCACTTCTTGTTGTCACGTGCCTTCATAATAAAGAGGCTAGCCTACCCTCATTTTGGTAGTGCTGTAATATCTGGCATAAACGCATTGGTCATGTTAATGTACGACAACTTAAATTAATGCAGGCCCAAAATATTATTGTAGAATGTAAGATAATAAATCAAAACTTGTAGAACTGTAAACAAACCAAAGGCGGTTGTTTTTGTGTCAGTACAAGAGGTAAGACTTTAAAACCCATGTAAACTGTGCAATATAAAGACTCATGGATCTCTTAAAAATAGTAGCGTGAAAAAATGATTTCTGATCTTCTTCATTGCGGTCTGAAAACAATGACAAAGAATATTGTATGTAAACTTATTTTCGAGATAATTCTAAAGATATCTCTCTAGCACACTCATCTTTTGATATCTTCAATGAATAGAATGTCAACACTTCAAATATTCAAGGCATATCGTATCGCATTCATAAAAGAAAAGTACCATTATGTGCAAAGCAATGTGTGTGTAAAGAAAACACAAATTCAACAACACAATACTTAGAGAGGTACATGAAACAACTTCTATGAGCAATTTAAAAATAGTAGCATTGAATACTATGAATGAATTGTTGTGCAATGAACGCGTTCATAGATTCCCAAAGCATAAACTGAAAATAATTGAATGATTATGTGCGCTTCAACATGGGACAGCATTAAAAAAATTATAAAACTGGATTAATAGAGGATGCTCTTACATGCACAGAAGTGCCAAAAGCTATATTTTACGACACATAAAATCTATTATGTGTACATTCATGGATGTCTCCACAAAACCACAGCGAGAGAAAAAGATTAGGGTGTAAATAAGAATTTTTTTTTTACCAAAACGTTCAATCTGATGGTACATCATAAATCATTACACTAAAGAAGAGCACATATTTAAATAAAAAATGCATTGTACAAAACTAGCATGACACAGGAAGGCCATAGCAATATATAAGACTTAACTTGCAAAAAATAAAATATGTTTATATGACTAGCTAACCGACCTCACAACACTACCAAAATGAGGGTAGGCTAGCCTCTTTATTATGAAGGCATGTGACAACAAGAAGTGATGAAAAAGACATATAAAAGTCACTCTGCATCATAAGTACTGACATGGCTTGAGCTATTAATTGTAAAATATTTGGTTGGCTTCAGTTCTAAGGGCATGGAGTGAACATGTAGTAATTTGTCATCATGAAGCAGAAGAAAAGAAGTTTGTAGGGACAGAATTGCATCCACATGAGGTCCACTAATTTGTACGGAGACATCAAATCCATCTTGCATGAGAATCCTTCCCTCCAGACAAGGTACTTTGACTATACCCTGCAATGCATCATATGTATAGCAGAAAGGCCTACTTGGATCTCTGTTCCAGAGCAAACTGAGTATTAGAACTATAATAGCTGCCCATTCAACCCACTAAAATGCAGAATCCCAAATACTTATGATAGTTCAAAGTCAAAAGGATTAATTTAAAGACAATGCAATGTAAGCAAAACAATGTGGGAGTATTTATACCTTTTTTCTATATTCAAGGTCTGAAATTTGGGTGAGAAAAGCTTGCTTAGCTCCTCCCTCAACTCACCATCAGTTACATCACCCACGAAGGTGACGTCATAAACACAAAGGCAATCACGTGCACACATATACGACATGTTGCTCAAGGTGTGCATCACTATCCTGAAATTCATGGATTAGTTGGTCTTGCACACTCTTGTGCTCATTCACAAAAGTCAATTGCGAATGCGTTTTCAATTAGGGCTTGAGCAGAGCTATTTTTTATTTTTGAGAACATATGGCTTCAATGCACTTGCCCTGTCTCATTACATGGTCCATTAGCAATTATCAACTAATCGTTGGTGGGACCCTAGGAATCAACTTTGATAACCATAAATGTAATAGTAGTAGCAACATTGAATATGTTACCAAAGATGGATCTCATCTATTCAGAGACCCATGGAAAGTAGCATGTGATAGTAGTCTTTGGCAGGAAAGTAATAATACCCTAAAAAAGGCTCACCCGTGGATGATTGCATTGCCCACACAGCTTCAGTGACCTTCTGATCCCACTGGCTTTTATTCCTTGTGGCCATTTTTCCCATGGTTTTACAAAGGAGGCCATTGGTCTGCTCTGTTTGACCCATGGATGCTGGATAATAGATGCTAGAAGTGCGATGATCAATACTCATGCGATCCATGAGCAATTCTACTACTTCATTTAAGAATGGACTCCCATGGTCAGATACTATTTCCATGGGTGTCCCAAACCTTGTGCAGATATGTTCAAATATGAAATTTGAAATTGCCTTACCATTTGTAGCGGGGAGGGTGATAGCTTCAGCCCACTTAGTGACATATTGAGTGGCTACCAAAAGATACTTCTTTTTGTGGGCAGTCATGGGCAAGGGCCCTACAAACATAAATCGGCGGCACTTCTATTTTGGGGCAAAAGCTCGTCCTTAATGATTTCTTTATCACAGCACAAAGCATGTGGATAATTTTTGGTCGAAAGAGGTGCTGGACAGTCTGCACGTTAATGCATTAGTTACTACAGCAATCAATGATACCAATCTCCATCACATTTTTCAGACAACGTAGGGGATGCATCATCTACCAAAATATTGTCCATATAGCAAATGGAGTTACCAACATCATTGCTGTTTTTATGGTGAATTCGTTCACCTGACAAGGTAAATAGTACATAGTGTTTAGTTCGATAGCCCAAATATCAATGCACATAACAAGACATCTAGACATATGCTTACCATTTAGTATAGCTCCACCCGCATTGCATGAAGCAGGGATGGTGCATGACCCATTGGTGAATGCATCTGGGGCTTTCTCATCAACGGGGGATACATGTAGAGTATCGATAAACTTTTGGAGTTTTGGTCGTTGCAACAATCACATGTTTTGGAGACACATATAAATAGTTACAAATATAAGCAAAGAAATGAAGGAAGGAAGGTAGCTTATTATGCATAGAAAAGAGTATACACAATACCACCCTCAAAGGTTCAGCTACCAGTTTCCATGGAGTCACTAGAGAACTCGACGGGAGAGGCCATAGTGAGGTAAGAGGACAAGTGCAAAAGCAAACACTAAGAGATATGAGAGGCAATGCACAACTGGAGTCCTCCATAGATTATATAGGTAGAGGAGTGGTGCAGAGCCACCTTTCGCTGTTGACCCATAACCTTCACGAAATCATGCAAGACGAAATAACAAACACCCAAAATCGCTCCTTTTGTTTCATTTGACAGGCAACACCAACAACGTGAGTAATCATGATGCGAGGTTTGCTACAACCTTCCCTGATAGAGAAACAATGAAGGTGAAGGCTTTGTCAAAGCGGGATTGAGGAGAGAAAGTCCTGGATCACCAACCTCTACCAAGATCAAAGGGCAAAGCAAGAAAACCCTTGGAGGAAGGTGCAAATGAAGCATCACAGATGAAGACGCTAGTGAAGTGGAGTAGAGGAGCACCAAACACAACCAAGCACCAAATTCTTTTAGCGCCACCACCTTGAACGACCCAAATATCATAGGTTGATTGTATTCCAAGTTTTATTATTTCCATCAAAATAAACTCTCAAAGTATTTGAAGATATGCATAACATTGCTGTCATTTCTCTGTTTGAAGTTTTGGTGGTACAAACCAACTTCATATAGTAGAAAATGATATATCCTCTACTCCAAATCTCTCATATGCAATTCATCCCTAACTAGGTATATCTATGTTCTTCCAAAATACACCCATGTGTGTAGCAATTCAATATGAAAATGGATCACTTTTCAAAGTTATGGGCGATATAAAAAAGCTATGTTTAAAATAACAGCAAGTACTATAGGGAATAGAAAAGTGTTCATTCATCCTGGCGATGCTAGTTTGTGCTTCAGTGTAATATTCAATCCATCTACAAATCTGGTTGAGAAGCGTGCCAACTCACCTGCATCCATCTACATAAAGGAGAAGTTAGAACAAGGACCTTTAAATGTGGGATTGCAGGCTTCCATATTGGCACACAATTGTTATCCATGTCACTACCACAAAGTTTCCTGAATGATGTTCATATGACATTAAGACAAAGCTTTTTGACTTTGAGAAATGATCTCCCTCCTCCTTAAAGCATAGAAAAGCCTCTCTAGTTTTTCCTCTCAAAAGCTTATGATTTTGGGTCAATTTTAGAAGGACTATTGTAGGCCTTTAAATCAAATGTAAATCAAGGACTTATAAGTGGGACACTTGGCTCAAGGAGAGCTCAAGAATCCAAAACTTCCCCCTAGGCTGCCTGTCATAAAAAAGCTAAAAACACCTTTAGTTTCACGTAAAATCAACGTTCACGATTGTGACAATCAAGGAGAGCTCAAAACACAAACTTCCCCTTAGGCTACCTGCCATAATAGAATCAAATTCTAGCACAATTTTGCACAAATTTACGTTTAAGAATCTTTAAGTTTCTTCTTTAGATAGTACTAGGGATAGGAATTGATTCACATGTGGCCACTATTAAATGAATAGGTTCTACCAATCCCCATAGGTAAAAATTTCAGTATCATGCATTATTATCATGTGCCCTACTTAAAAGTTCAGTAGGGGCACATAATTAGTAGAATTTTCAACAAAACTTTATGTGACCCTGCTCAACTTTTATTCTAAACTAAATTACCTACTAAAAAAATAAAAAGAAAAATTCAAATATTGGTTTGTGTTAGTCTCCCGCTCCTGAATTTGTATTCCTCCCCTTGCCCCTCGCCCTCTCAAATGTAAAATTCCGGCTCTCTCCTCGTAGCATCCTCTCTGTCCCTCTCATCATTCTTCCCCTAGCCCATCAAGATCACTAGTCGGTTCATCTGCTTCCGATTAACGTAATCAACAGAAGCTCACGTGAAACTCCCACCGTTACCCACAAAGGACCATGTGCCGAGCATCCAGATCGAAATCCGAGAAGATTCCAACTATTGGCTAAGCTGGCTGAATGCGCTCCCTGTGGTCCTCCCCTTGTTCGTCAAGAGTGCCGATTGTGCGGGAGTGTCACTCTAAATCGTATGATCAAGAAATGCTCGTAATGGCTAGTAGACTACGACCAACTACTAGACACCGATTTACAAAATATTGGCTATACTCGTGACTCCTTCCATGTGCCGATCAAGACCGCTGCCAACTAGACACCCATGTTGCCAACCTCAGCGATGAAAACGTGCCATGCATCATCATCTGTTGAACTTGTCATCCACCTCATCGAACAATAATAGCTCACCACGTGGCGCTCGCTCTCGAGGCGAGCGTGAGGACACACATGTGTCAGCAGCGTCACAAATGAAAACACACCGTGCATCATCATGATGATGATCATCATCCATGATGATGATGATCATCTGTTGAACCTCCCGACTCCCTCACCGTGGAGGGGTGGGTGGCCGGTAAAACGGCGACAAGCGGATTCCATCCTGGCCCTCAGCTTCTATTCTACCTCGTATGGCCGGGTCGGAAACCAGTGAAACCGGCGACGACAAGGAGATTCCATCTCTGACGACCACAAGCAGATTCCATCCTCTCCCTCCGCTTCTCCCTCGCCGCTCTTCCCGACAGGTCGCCGTTGAGTTTGCAGATGTGCAAGACGCGTGCTCTGTATGAAATTCACGAGCAGGAGGAAGTTTTCAACATTTTTGCTGCTTTGTTTGAAATCCAGGATCGATCTATCGAAGCACACACAGGAGCAAGGAGATTTTGATCGCCAAATTCCCCTCAGATGCGCTCCAGGTTCGGATTTTCGCCTTTCCTCCCATACGGCAAGTATTTTCGTACCGTTGCTCTTCATTCCATCGATGATAGGAATTCTTGTGATATAAGCAGCGTAGGGGCTGCGATTGCATACATCGTGAGTGATGGCCATTCGAGGAAAGTACAGATGAACAAATTAATGGAGTAGGAGTTATCCGAAGTCGGGAGAGCTGTCTGTAAATATGGAGAGAGAGGGGAAAGCAAGATGATCCAGCTTCTGCTACGACGCAGCCGTAGCCTCGCAGGACACCAGCATTCACAGTTCTTTCCAAAGGCCAGGTATTCTCGCTTTACCGACGTTTCGTTTCATCCTGTCCATTGAGCCTTTTTTCTTCTTAGCGTCCCCTGTTCCACACTTCCTTGTTCTTTCCATGTGATTCTTGTCTCGTACAATGTTGATCTTCAACCCCGTTTGCCCCTTCCTAGGCTTTCCAATGATCACGTTGCCACTGTGAGGCATGTGATTTTTGGAATGAACGAGGGAGTAAGATAAATTGAACTTGCGGCGTATTAGAGCAGAGTGAGATCAGAGGCCGTGAGTTTGGTTGATTTTCTGGCTTCCGTGTTTCCCTTCCAGGCTGTCTTTTTCTAGGTCTAGTCGACCTCTCAAGCTGTGTTTTAGATCTCAATCTTCTTGGCCAATATTTTGTTGGCCCAGTTTCCACTCTGTTTTCTAAAAACTGTGCCGTGGCCCTTCGGGTGGACTCTGCTAACAAGCCCAAAGATAAAGTAGAAGCCAAGGAATGTCCACTGCACTGGATCCATGTGGCGTCACTTTCTCCTGCATTTTGATTGGGCCGAAGTCTGTCTCCACTGCGTTGGGCTGGTGTCTTGCTGAACTGTGTCATCCTGTGGCTATGTATGGTATGGGAACGGAGAACGCTGTTGTCAACCGTGGAAAAACCTTAAGGGTTCCCCGTCTTCATCATGAATTGTAATGACATGATGCCTTCAATTTGTGTATGCCTTATGCTAATCGGGCCATGGTGTACCTATAATGATGTCTGGAGTGTGTAATGGGGTGATTGTGAGAATCCTAACGTCATGCATACCACAAGGTTGAATCTTGACGTTTAAATCAGTTTGCTCTGGTGGTGTGTCAAAGGCTGACATAATTCAGTCTTTATCCGTGGGTATGATATGGTTATGTTTTAACTTCTAGTTGCTTAGATGCTACAGCATTGTGACTTTGCTCCTGCTATTTATGCAGAAGGAAAGAATGGCTGTGGAACATATTTGCAACATCTTGGTGGGTGAACACCTGCATGTTCTTAATCTCTATGATCTGGACCAAGTCACACCAATGACTGGAAATTGTACTTCCTGTTGACCGCTCGCATCAATTCTTGCCCACATCAATTCTTGCGACCGGTATGCTGTTGTCCTTCAGATGAAGATGAGGAGAAGATTTCATACTGTGTCTCTCCTCACGAAAATAGTAGCAATAGTTACTCATTGGTGTTACATTTCCACCGAACTTATCTCCTGACTCCTGCTTGGACTTTTGTTGATTGGCTCTAATCCATGCCATCCATACATGGAACCACTATCTTTTGGGTGCAGATTTTATTGTTAAAACAGATCACCAAAGTCTGAGATACTTTTTGACTCAGATAAAACTTTTCGAGAAGCATATGAAATGGGCAAATATGCTGTCAATGTATCATTTTCAGATTGTCCATACCCCAGGAATTCGGAATAGAGTGGAGATGCCTTGTCTCGAAGACCCCAGGTCAACAATGTGACAATTGCTTATCATCAGGACCTGGAAGACATGAGAGAGCAATATGCTAATGATGCAGATTTTGGTGATATTTTACAGCAAATGCAAAGAGGGGCAGTCCACCAGTCACTATTCCCTGAAAGATGGGTATCTAATGAAAGATGACTGCCTATGCATCACCCAAGAGATGAGGAAAAAGATTTTGGAGGAATGCCATGCACCTCCCTATGCTGGACATAGAGGAATTACAGCAACAACTCTAGCACTATAGAGGTATTTCTTTTGGCCAGAGATGCAGAAATACATCAGTTTGTTATTGAATGCCTTACGTGTCAGAAAGTGAAGTATGATAGACGAAAGGCACCTAGCCTACTTATGCCTCTTTCCGTGCCTCAGGCATCGTGGGAAAGTATTACAATGGACTTTATTTTTGATTCGCCAAGATCAAAGTCAGGGAATGATAGGATTTGGACTATCATTGATAGATTCAGCAAGCAAGCTCATTTCATTCCGGTTCGCAAAACCATAAAGGCAGATCATATGGCTAAGCTTTTCATGGCACAGATCTTTAAGCACCATGGTATGCCTAAGTCCATTGTCAGTGAATCCATGGTGTTGGAAGATATATTGTATGAATAATCGTGTGATGTCTGGAGCTTGGTCACTTCTCTGTCATTTTGGATAATCGATCAGCGGCTACCATAATCTAAGTGTTTCCCTTGGAAGAGCGTGGCAATGTTGTAATAAAGTCCAAGGAAATGCTTTCCCATCTTTCAGTTGGTATAGGAAGCGGCTGAGGAAGTCGTGCTGGAAGTGACTAAGTAACTTGTAAGTTTTGTTTAAGCTAGGATGTGCGGCATAAGGAACCACATGATGCTTTTTAATTAAAAGACGTTGAACATCCTTGTCGTGTGTTACACAAATGCAATCTTGATAATACAAATGGTCATGAACATAAGAGTAGGATGAGAAAATCTTTTGTTTCGAGGTAGAAGGCTGATCCTTGGAAAGAACCTGTACTGCTGTGCCAAAGTCTTTATCTTGGATATTTGTCTTTGAAAGAATTCGGAATATCCACAGAGAGTGTAGAGATCACCATTGTAGAAGCTAGAGGCAATCTGCTAAGAGCATCTGCAACTACATTGCGTAGTTTCTCAATGATCGTGTGAAAGTTGGCTAGAAACACAACCCAACGTGCTTGACGAGCATTCATAACTGGCTGAGTGAAGATATACTTCAAAGAGTGATGATTTGTCTTTGTGGCTCCCATGAGAGGATTTTTCCACGAGCAATAGGCATAAATAATAGCAAAAAACTCCTTATCATAAATTGGATATTTGGTTTGGATATCAGAATGTTTATGGCTGTTGTCGAAAGCCATAATTCTGCCTGCTTGTATCAAGACTGCTCTTGTAGCTATGTTGGAAGCGTCAGTCATGACCTCAAATGGAAGGTTGGGGTCAGCAATAGCCATAATAGGTGTTGTAGTGAGTGCATACTTGAGCTGTTGGAAACTATACTCTGTTTCGGAAAGCCACTGAAGCTGTGCTGCTTAATAATTCGGACATAGGAGCTGCAATCTCGGAGAATCTGTAGACCTTTGTATGGTAGAAGTTTGCCAAGCCAAGAAAAGAGCGTACATCATGAGCATTCATTGGAGTAGGCCAATTATGGATTACCTCTACCTTCTTGAGTAGAAATGACATACATGTCCCAAATATTGAAGTTGCGTTTTGAAGAACTCACTTTTCTTGATGTTGATTTCGAGAGAATTGCCTCAGAGAACTTCAAAAACTTGTTGTAGATGTTTTTTGTGCCATTCAAGTAGACGGTCAAGGTAAAGGTGATCTTTGGAGATCTCACACACACCCCACACTGAGAAGGAGAGAAAGGAGAGAGAAAGGCATAGGAGAACTGCAGGTGATCTCTGGAGAAAAAACCCTACAACTGGGGGAAAACCTCGGAACCAATGGCTGCTCGAGAGCTCTGACAAACAGCTCAACAACCAAGAGATTGGGAGCACAGGGGAGTGGATGAACTGCTCCACTACCCTGCTCCTCAAGTGCTCAACTGGGCTGGCTCCGCTCCTCTGCCAGACCCGCAATGAACTCATAAAAACAATGAGAATGGGGGGGCTTATATATAGGCAACCCCCCCGCCTAGTCGGCTGATCTGGAGGGGGCCGACCACCCTGCTGTAGGGCCGACGAGCAAGTGTGACTGCTAGGGCTACATATGGCCCTATAAAGAGGGCACCCCCCCCCCCCCCCCTCAAAATAGGGGCTGTCTCTAGCCAAGGTGGCTGACCTACATGTCGGCCCACCCTCTGCTCTCCAGCCCTCACGTGAGGAACCTCCATGGCCTCCGTGGTAACGTGCAAGAGGCCCTGGACAGCCACTCTAACCTACTCTCATGGGGGGCAGGCACACCCACAACACAGGCCCTCACTCTCTACCGTATCCTCACTCACTAGGCGGGCACACCCACAAGCAAGGCGCCCTTTCTAGGTGACATCAGGAGATGTTGACCTCTAACAGATATCTGGGGGCTGAAGATGGGAGAGAATAACTTGTAGATTCCGAAGTAGATGCGTAAAAATCTCGCCAAAGTGGACAGCAAACTCGTGGGGAATATAGGGTTTTGGGTATCTACATGTCTCGTGAAAGGCAACCTATACCTTGCGGAGGAAGTAATGGATTTGAGGTGCCTCTTGCGGAAGGTAAAGAATGTGGTCGAGGTCTTTAGATGGGCATGTGACACAAAAAACCCATTATGCAAAGGCCCCAAAATGGGCTGGTTGTGCAATCGAAACATGATATTGAGTGATTGGAGATGCCAAGGTGTTCTTGAGGCATTACCAGGGGAATTTATGCCCTTAATGAGGGGGTTCTCATTTGCTGTAATTTTGTGGAGGGACAAACAACAAATATGCTTTGAGATATCATCCTAAAAAAGAAAGGAAGAGGCCACTTGGCACCAAATACTTCCGGGCAATATATGGCTGAGAGAGCAGTGTGAGATCCTGACTGAAGAGGTTACAGCTTTAATTGCGAATTTGAGGGGGTCCTGATGACGAGGCAATTGATAACATCCTTCAGGCTCCAATTTTGAATTGAGGGTTTGCTGTCTTGGGCAGGCAAAGACCAACGGTTGATTGCAGCAAGAAGAGGCCACAAGGGCAGACTTTGTAGGGCCGAAATCTGGAACAGGTGCGCAAGGATTGGGCAGATCTGGGCACTGGCAGAAAGCAAACTGCAGGAGAGATGTTAGGCGCTGAAGTTGGTGCAGATTCTTGGCACTGCCTGAGGCGTAGGGCAGGCACAGATCCGAGTTTTCTGGGCCATGATTGGAGGGCAGCAAGGGCTGCTGGTGAGGTCCAGATGGCCTGAGTGCAGCAAATCGGCTGAAGTGGGCAGAGATGGCGCAAATCAGCACGCGAGATGGAGGCACAGGCTTAGAAAGGCGGCACTGGAAATCACGATTAGTTTTGTTGCTCCAAAGGCCCAATGAAACATTGGGTGCCCAAAAATTTATTAGTGGGTTAAGCTAACCATTGATGACCTAGGGGTAGACCTTGAGTGAAGGGCTAGGTGTCCCTTTTTAGGCCCCCTGTCACGAGGACGTGAATTTATGGGACTTTTGATACTCCTGTAATTTACGCGTGACTGCCTTGAGACTCTATGGCGCCAAAGTGTGGCCACATGTGCGGGATTTGGGAAATTAAAATTCCTAGTGGGCCCTTGGAAATTGTGAATGTGGGCCCAGTTACTAGGCAATTAATTTCTTGGACCAAAGTGTGCAGCAGGGGGCCAAAAGAGTGGTGCAATTAAAAATTGCTATTTTGGGCACTGGACTCTAAAATCAGCACAAGACACGTGTTTGGCATGCAGGAGGCCAAAAAGCAAGCAAAAAAGTCGACATTTGCTTGGAGGGCTGTTTTCTGGACCACAGATGAAAAGGGAGAGGCAAGTCACAGGCCGGGAAACTGCTCCAGGGCTATTCGTTCACATCGCCTTGCCGATTTTTGACTACCAGGGCAGTCTGTGGGCTGTTGGTGGGTTGCCAGGGCTACCAGAAGCTAAAAAGAGAAATTCGTTTTTGTGCCAAGAGCCTCTAGATCAGTTCGTTTTTGCTGCTTCCAGGCTGCACAAAGGCTGCTGCAGGTGTTGTGGGCTCTTTTGGAGCTGAGTAGGAGCTTTTACAGGGATTTCGACTTGGTTTTGGTTGCTTTTTGGGTTGTGGTTGCTGACTGTGGAGCTTTCTAGGCTTGGGCGTCTCTTTTTGAGCTGTCTTTGGGCTGTGCCAGGGCAAGATCAACTATTCTTTGCAGGATCTAGGGTTTTCCAGCCCAGGTGACCTGATTTCTGTGGATTTTGGGCATAGGAAGGCTAGCTTTTGCCGTTCCTGGACTGGTTGCTGGTTGGTTATTGCGCTTGAGATTGATTCCTTGCCAAGAAGGGTTGATTTTTGCTGTTGGGTAGTGGCTAGGAGGTACACATAAAGGCGACTTGTTTGGAAGCGCTTGGTGGATTGATTGCACCAGAGTTTGGCCGTCTGGGGCTTTTTTGCAATTGTTTAGCCGTGTCTAGTGGGTTGGGCATTGGGTTGTGCAGGTGCAGGAAGCACACAATCAGTTGATGCCTTTGGGGTATGGGACACTACAAATACTATTGCGGATGCATCAGAATTCCTATGTGGCAGGGAATTCATAATCTTTATCAATGGGCCCTTGATTTTATATTTGGTGTAAGGTTCAAAATGTGGCTAGCATTGGTAAAGCTGATCACTTTACTAAAAGCCATGATGACCTATTTGGATCATCAAGTGTAGACCTTTATTGTATCCAATTTCAAATCAAGGTCTACATGAATCATTTTCAAGATCCTTGAATCTCTATTGCTAGATTCTAGAAAATCATTACAAGTTTTCTCTTCTCTCCCTCCCTTGAAGACAAACATAAGGGATCCTAGACTTGTATCACAATACCATGGCCATGAGGGAAAGGTATGGTGGAACCTAATCAAGTATGCAACTTGACTACTGTTATGTCCATCAGACTTGAGGGATTTTGTCCATAAGGTTTCACTCTTGCTAGAGTTACGTCTTTGCTACTTCAAGGGATCCTCAATTAAGGGTTCCGCTTCTCAACCTGCCTCAACAATAGGAAAGTATAGTCATAGTAGACGGGTTACTTAATCCTTTGTGTAATAGGAATTCTATGTATCCTCCATGCTGAATGCTGGTAGAGGATACAAGAATTTATAATTGAATAGTACTCACTGCTCTCGTCCTATGCTTAGTCAAAAGCATTGGCCATGCTGAGTTTAAGAAGCTTCCTTTCTATACAGTTGTCATTCGAGTGACATAGCCATGTCAATAGGTGGAGGTCACTAGTCTTCCTGTACTCAACTATATGATATCGCGTGGATTTCATGAACAACAGGCTAGCCAGCCATGCATTGTTCTTGTCACCATCGCTAAAGCGGTATGATAGGCCATTAACATGGCCGATTGCCTTCACCCTTCAATTTGGTGTTGGAGCATGGTTTATTGAGGTGGGGTCGTGGCTGTTGACCTCGTATATTTGAGGGATACTAATCCCATACGCATTGGTTCCCCCTTTCGGGCCCAGTGCATCCTTTACCAGGATAAGCACTCCCAAGGGAATTTATGCTTTCCCTCATAATATCAGGACTCTACATAGCTCAAAGCTAGCTTTGATACCAAATGAAACACCACCTATACAGGTCTAGTAAGCGCCAGACCTTGGTGAGGTACAACTTCAAGCCACAGTCCTATTGGACCACGAGATGCACCCGGATATAACCCATAAGGGTTGGAGCTAGCAGGTCACCTCCCAGCCGTAGGTTCTGTACGTCGAGCCACCCTCGAGCTAGGGGTCTAGACCATTGCAGAGGGCAAGCCAGCCTTGAAGTCTAGACATGCGTCCGATACCACATGCCATTCCTCTAGCTGTTGCTCTCAGGCTAGTGGGTCTATGCCCGGAGGAGCGCACTCCTAGGACCTCGATAATGAGCCCTTGGCCTATACTGTTGTGAGCCTATACTTTATCATGCATGCGTAAAGTAACTTTACTTTACTTTGTGGCCACCCTTTGCCAAGTATAGCTCAGCCATGCCTTGCCTTTAGCGGGCTAGCTCTATCCATAAGATCTAGACCTCACCTTTGCTAGCTTTGGTCTCAACCCTAGGTTGTTCCTAACCTCGACTTAGACCTTAGATCTATTCCTCGATCCCAGGTTAGTTAGGCCTAGGCTTTGATAAGCCTATACCCTAGTTAGTCCAGTCGTGGACGTAAGATCATGGCTCTTCATCAACAAGGTACGTCCGTAGGCGAAAAGCATGCGTCCCTTGGTTTTGGATAGCCCATGCACATGAAAGAGCTCAATTCTAGTCGTATCCATTCACATCATTTGGTGATGTGAGGTGGAGAGAGAGGCCACTAATGACTTCGGTGGGATTCTTGGTGAAAAATTGATTATTCTTCGTCTCCATCTTTTCCATGCAATAGTGTATGTTGATGTATAATATAGGTACTAGAAGGTGAGGGGCATTTTCTGTTGGGTGCAAGAAGCAATGGAACCGGAGTGGAGTGTGGGAAGCAAACAAGAAGCAAACAACAAGCTAGATAAGAGGAAAATACAAAGGGTGGCCTATATGGCCTACAAGTCAACCATATGGTTGACCAAAGAAGTTAACTCATAGAGTTGATCTGACCTACAAGGCTCATACCAGGGCTAAGTGCTAACAAACCCCCCTCCATGGTATGGCTGAAGTATCCTGGAAATATCTTTGGAATACCTAGAAACTACATCATGGTTGCACATATTCGTCCCAGAGGGATATAGCAACATATGATATGTACAGAGTGATCCCTCACGTAACAAAAGGAGCCAAGTGTAAAGCATGCTGAAATGCCTCAAGCTTGGGATGCGGTAAAGCTCTCATGAAAAGATCTGCCATGTTGTCCTTGGTGGGAACATAGGACAACTGGATGTCTCCACCAAACAGTCGCTGTCGAACATAGTGATAGTGGACTTCAATATGCTTTGTGCGTGCATGAAACACTGGGTTTCTAGCAAACGCCAAAGTTGTCGGTGTAGATTGTAGTAGAGTCGGGGCTGAATGATACCAAGATCTGCAAGTAACTTGCGAAGCCAAACACACTCTACTGTAGCTATGAAAGCTACTCTGTACTCAGCCTCACAACTGGATGTGGCAACTGTAGGCTGCTTCTTGCTGAACCAAGAGATGCATGAAGCTCCAAGCATAAAACAGTTGCTGCTGTGTGACACCCTAGTGTCGTAACATCTTGCCCAGTCGTTGTCCGTGAATGCATGCAAAACAAGTGGGGCCTCTGAGCCATAGAGTAAACCCAAATGCTGCGTGGCCTTCAAGTATCGAAAGACCCACTTCACTGCTTGCCAATGCTGCGTACTAGGCTTGTGCATGTACCTACTGAGCTGGGAAATGGCATACTGAAGATCAGGCCGGGTATGACAAAGGTATATGAGGCAACCAACAGCCTGCTGATAAAGGGATGCATCAAATGACGGACTTTCATCCTCGGAGGAGAAACGAAAGCCAAGCTCCAATGGAGTAGAAACTGGCTTCCAATCCTCGAACTGGAAGCGATCAAGGAGCTGTCCAATATACTTGGACTGACTTATCATTATACCCCCCTTAACATATGCAAATTGTATGCCCAAATAATAGTGCAATTGACCCATATCTGTCATGGCAAAAGAATGCTGTAAATAAGCCTTGAAATCTGCAATTTTTTCCATATCTAGCCCAGTGATAAGCATGCCATCCACATATAAAATCAGAATTAAAAAGTCTGATGCACTCTTTCGGACATAAAGAGTGGCCTTGATTGGGCTATTCTTAAAGCCACCAAAAATGCATGTATCTTCGCATACCATGCCGGGGGTGCCTGCTTCAAGCCATAGAGGGCTTTTCTGAGCCAGCAAACCATATTTTTAGAACCTAATTGTTAAAAACCGGCTGGCTGAGTGACATAGACCTCTTCTTGAAGATCACCATGAAGGCAGTCAGTCTTGATGTCCAGTCGATGAACCTCCCAATGCTGATGAGATGCCATAGCAATAACACACCTGATAGTAGTAGTGTGTGAGGTGGGAGCAAAGGTCTCCTCAAAGTCAATGCCGTGCTGCTGTGCATATCCCTTTGCAACCAAGCGGGCTTTGAGGCGGTCAACACTGCCATCAGCTTTCCTTTTCACCTCTTGTAGACCCACTTTGTGCCAATGGCACGCTTGCCTGCTGACAAGTAACACAACTCCCAAGTGTTGTTGGCATGAATGGATTCAAGCTCAGCCTTCATGGCATCCATCCATTCCTTGCTGTCAAAGGCATCCTTGTGACATAAAGGCTCCTCATTGCAAGCAGTAGCAACCAAAGCTACAGCCAAATGGTTGCCATGCCTCTGTTTATGCACACCTCTAGTGTGGGCTGGCAAAGGCTCACCTTGTTTGCTGTCCTTGAGTGTCCAAAAGCCATCTCGGGACTGATTTTTTCTGGTTAATGACAGCACTCTCCTGTGCAACTGCTTGCTCAATAGCATGATCATCAACTAAAGGCATATCAGGCTGAGCAGGAACTATTGGAGGAAGATGTGCACTGGTAGAAGTGCAAGGCACAACACTCTGCACTGGCTGCTATGGATCTGTGGGGGGCAACTGAAAGAGAGGCAACAATGTATCAAAGACATCTGAGGGATCAAGAGTAGGCTGTTTTTTCCATTTCAGCCAAGGTAAAGGCACATTTTCAGCGAATACGACATCCCTACTGACAATGACCTTGCCCATGCTGGGCTGATACAACCTGTATCCCTTGCTCTCTGCGCTATAACCAATGAATATGCATTTTACAGCTTTGTCTTCAAGCTTGTGCCTCAGCTAAGATGGCACATGAGCATAAGCCAATGACCCGAAAACCCGCATATGAGAAATTTCAGGTTTGCGACCGTGCCATGCCTCGTAAGGTGTGATATTCTTCAATGCCTTTGTGGGTGCCTGATTGAGCATATAGTTGGAGCACATGACAGCATCCAACCAAAACTTATTTGGCAAAGACTTTCCTTTGAGCATGCACGTGCCCATTTCCATCTCTGACCGATTTTTGCTCTCTGCCAGCCCGTTCTGCTGCGGAATATAAGGCACTGTACATTGATGAATAATACCCCGAGTTGCCAAAAAATCAGAGAATTCATGGGACATGTACTCTCCCCCCCTCTTAGTGCGTAGAGTAAGGAGCTTGTTCCCTAATTCATTTTCAGCCATGGCAAGCCAATGTCTGAACCATGGGAACACATCAGATTTGGCCTTCATGCCATATATCCAAGCAAATCTGGTGTAGTCATCCACAAAGGTAGAAAAGTAAAGGTAGCCCCCAAGAGATGCTGTCTGCATCGGCCCGCACACATTACTATGCACAAGGTGAAGCTTCGTGGATGCACCAACTGTCCCATCCTTTGGAAATGAGAAACGGTGCATTTTGCCCAACAAGCATCACTCACAAACATGTTTAACCGGTGCATGCATGGGTGGGAGAGCAACCACCATGTTTTGTGAATGCATTTTAACCAAGCTTATGTAGTTGAGGTGACCCAACCTCGCATGCCATAAGTGGGAATCTGAAATTACAGATTCAGCCACCAAATTTGCCTCTATAGCAAGGTGTTTGTCATAAACATCAAGATGATATAGCCCAAAAGAAAGTGACCCAGTAAGTACTATGATGTCATTGTACCGGTTGTCATACACGGCACATCGATAACCATCGAAGAGAACCCGAAAGCCATTCAAGGATATGGCTGCAATGGAGATGAGGTTCTTTTTTATACTTCGGACAAACAAAACGTCCATGAGCGTGATCGTATCACTTGAAACTATAGTGACCCCGACCTGGCCAATCCCTTTCATGGGATATGATGCATTGTTGGCACATGTCACTGTGCCACCATGTGGAGCAGCCCCCAATGTCTGAAAGAGTGATCAGCAA
The DNA here is from genome assembly GCF_047967505.1 of Dipteris shenzhenensis. Lineage (NCBI taxonomy): Eukaryota > Viridiplantae > Streptophyta > Polypodiopsida > Gleicheniales > Dipteridaceae > Dipteris > Dipteris shenzhenensis. The sequence goes on along the minus strand of NC_141608.1, from coordinate 37,239,023 downwards.
GAAGTGATGTGCTTAGAAGCACCATTGTCGAAGCACCAATCTGACTTAGAATCTAAGACAGACAAGGCTGTAGCATGCTTCTCTGGATGGTACTGGCATGTCATTGTGAAAGCCCACTCATGGTTGGCATGTCATCGTGAAAGCCCACTCATGGTAAGCAATGTTTGTTGCCTCATGACCATGATCTGGGGGGACAGCAATAGTAGTGACAACAAGTCCTTTTTGCTGCTTTTTCTTTTCAGAAGCGATGCGCTTGCGACATTTAGAAATGTCATGTCCTGGCTTCCGCTAGTAATTACAACGTTTGCTGTTTTTCTTCTTTGCATCAGACGGGGCAGAATTAGATGAGTGTCCAGCAGTAGGTGAGCCTCTAGAAGGCTTGGGTTTGCTGTAATTTTGCCCGTTCTTTCCCTTGTTTTTGTGATTAGCGACAAAAGCCTGATTTGCGATTTGAGAAGCAACACGATTTGTGCGATAGCAAACCCCTGGTAAGACTCAGGAAGTCCATTGAGTGCCGTGGACACTACCTGAGCATCTGAAATAATTTCATCCACATTAATGAGCTGCTCTTGAAAATCCTTGATTTTTGTGATGTATGCATCCATGTTGTCCCCCTCTTCCATTTTGACATTCTCCAATTGCCTGCGTAAGAAAGCAACACGTGCCTCATTGGTGAGCCAAGATGTCCAATGCAGCCTTTGATGTTTTGCAAGACCAAATGTGAGGAATGATATGTCTCTTGAACGAAAAAGCAATGATAGAATGTGCTTGGGCATCTTTACCATCCCATCTGGCTTGTTCCGGTGTAGGAGGTGTGGCTGGATGACACATCCTCGCACTCCTGAAACCTCTGATCTGCAAAACAAACACACACCACGTGAGAACTGAGCAGGCTGCTCACCACCCAACCATGACATCTACGGGATATGATCCCGAATCAGCAGATGTCCCCTTCGAGCCACGAGCTGAGCTACTGGCACGAACTCCCAATCAGATCCAAACCAGCCTGGTGTCCCATACCACCAGGTGGCGCTGTGAAGCCCTGGATCTGCCACTGGGCCTTGGGCTACGCTAAGATGCAGGCGCGCGTCCGCGACTCAATCCAGGAACAGACCTGGCACTTGGGAACGAAACTTGCTCCCAACTGCACACTGAGAACTGAACCCCCTGGGCCCCTTTTATAGACTCGGGACCCGAGCGCCAAAAATAGCGAAGACCTATAAATAGTCCGTACCCTTGTCACTCAACCCGAGAATCAAGCCTGCCTAGCTCTAAGCCTCCCCAGGCTACCTGAGCTAGTCCTGTGTACCTAGTACACGTCAGATACCAATCCGTGCACATGACATACTCCCCCTCCTCTAAGAACTCACTCCTGAGTTCGCTAAAAAACCCGAAAATGTTCTCTGGAGGTTTTGTAATGTCTCCCATGTTGCATCCTCCTCAACACGATCCTTCCACTTGATCTTGTATTCCGTGATAGTTCTATTTCAAATCTATCTTTCACGAAATTCAAGAATACACTCAGGTTCGTGAGGAATAAAAGTCAAATCTGTAACTTCTATTATCTCGTGAGGAGAAACAAGTTGATCTTCCGCACCCAAAACTTCTTTCAGTCTACTGGCATGAAAGACTGGATGGACTTTAACATCAGGAGGCAATTCTAGTCGATATGCAACTGGTCCAGTTCTTTTAATGACCTTGAATGGGCCACAGTATCTGGGGGATAATTTCGGAACCAAACCAGTACTTAGGCTCTTGGATTCCTTAGGAATTCGCAAATATACCATCGTTCCTTCAGAGAACTCTCTAGGTGAACGATGTCTATTAGCATAAAATCTGTCCCGATCTTGGGCACTTCTAATAGACTCCTTGGCAAATCGCAACATTTCTTGCATATCTAGCAAGAAGTTCTTAGCAGCATCATTTTGAATTCCTTTTAATCCAACCATAACTGGTGACTTAGGTTGAAACCCGTACATAAGCATAAAAGGACTGTAACCAGTACTAGAATGCTTTGCACTGTTGTAAGCAAATTCTATCATAGGTAGATAATCTTCCCATGAAGACTGTCTCTTAGATACATATGCCCGAAGCATGTCTTCAACCAACTGGTTAACCTGGCTCTGATACCAACTGACACATCATCGCACTCCTAAAACCTCTGATCTGTAAAACAAACACACACCACGTGAGAACTGAGCAGGCTGCTCACCACCCAACCATGACATCTACGGGATATGATCCCGAATCAGGAGATGTCCCCTCCGAGCCACGAGCTGAGCTACTGGCACGAACTCCCAATCAGATCCAAACCAGCCTGGTGTCCCATACCACCAGGTGGCGCTGTGAAGCCCTGGATCTGCCACCACTGGGCCTTGGGCTACGCTAAGATGCAGGCGCGAGTCCGCGACTCAATCCAAGAACAGACCTGGCACCTGGGAACGAAACTTGCTCCCAACTGCACTCTGAGAACTGAACCCCCTGGGCCCCTTTTATAGACTCGGGACCCGAGCGCCAAAAATAGCGAAGACCTATAAATAGTCCGTACCCTTGCCACTCAACCCGAGAATCAAGCCTGCCTAGCTCTAAGCCTCCCCAGGCTACCTGAGCTAGTCCTGTGTACCTAGTACACGTCAGATATCAATCCTTGCACATGACATTGGAGTAATAGTAGATCCAGAGGTGGCTGTAACAGCTGCACCAACGGTGGCAGTAGATCCAGAAGTGGCTGTAGCAGTAGCAGAAGTGGATGCCACAGAGGAAGGTCGAAGATCCGATCTTGAGACAGATCTTGAGACAATACCCCAAAATTTTTTGGCAACCAGCAAATGTTTCACCATGTATGACCACATGGGATAATTGGGTCCATCGAGCTTGTCCTCAGCTGAGAACATACCCATCCAATTGTTGCTTCCCATGGCAAAAATAAATCCCTGAAGGAAAAGTGTGCGCTCAAGAGTAGCCTCAAGGCTTTCACTGCAAAGTGAGCTGGCTGGCTGAAAATGACAGCAAATGTTTGGCAGTGACAAGCCAAAAATTGATTGCTCAAACGATTAGCTAAATGCACGTGATGTCCCCAAAAATATGACTTGCAAAACAATATCTGTCCGGTCAAAGGATCCCCCTGCCAAAGATAGCTGTTTTGCAAAAATATCAGCCCAAAACAAGGGGCAAATGTCTGCAAATGTATCCAATGATCAATTGAGCTGCAAATGTCCCAGATGGAGGCTGCGTGCTTCAAATCTGACAATACAACAAGCCCAAATCAAGGGACAAATGCATAATATACCCAAATTGAGGTGAATAAAGCAAATGTCATTGCAATGGACAGCAAATTTGGCAAAAGCCCCAAAATCTGAGAGAGCAAATTTGCCAAAAAGAGGGCAAATTGGAAAAAGCCCCAAATTGTGCTGCAAGTTGCAAATGTGATTCAATCTGCTGCAATTCCAAGACAATGTCAATGTTCCTGCATGTCAATGTTTACCAAATGCCCAAAATTGGCTGTACCAAGCCAATGTCACTGCAAATTTCAACAAAATTGACAAAACCCCCAATTTTTGGAAGGGCAAAACTGTCAAATTTGGGCAAATGACCAAAAGCCCCAAATTTTGCTGAAATAAAGCAAATGTGACAAAATAACCTGCAAATCTAAAAAGATCCCACAATCTGTAGCTATAGATACAAAATCCCCAGTGTTGGAGTGGAAATGACGTTAAAATAGGGCAAATACTGCAAAAGCCCCAAAATGTGACCAAAAGGAGCAAATGTCACTGCAAAATCTGCAAATGTGACCAAAAAGCCCCAATCTCTAGAGCAAATCACCTCAATGTCACTGCAATGTGTGCAAACGTGACATAAAAGAGGGTGAAAAGCTTCAAATCCAACTGTACAAGGCATATCTGAGTTGAGGGAAAGAATCCTAGCCAAATGGTGCTAGAGCAGGTTAGAGTACCTAGAAAGAAAGAAAGAAAGAAAGTTTATTAAAGTCTTGGGAAGACAGATGGGTCTATGAGACTGTGAGAAACCTGATACAATGAGCTATGGTAGTGGAGCTACTAAACGAGCATCCATACCAATGCAGAATGCAGAAAATGCAAAATGACAGTACTAAATTCTAAGTACAACATAGTCATATCTCGACTATATATATATCAATCTTAGCATCATCGTCGACATCATCATAACCATCATCATCATCATCAACAGCAAGAGGACATCAGGATGGATGGGGCTGTGGAAGAGGAGAGGTCAGCAATAGAGCGTTGTCGCCCCCCCAAGGGTGCAGTCTTGGTATGTCTCTTGGTCATAGCTCTGCATGTGACTAGGGCCAGTGTGATCCCCGTCGGTCGGGCTCCGACCCTAAACAAGGAGGGGATGTCCCCAAGTATGATCTGTGAGTCAACCCTCTGTCTGAGCTGTCGGGTCACAGGCTCCGGGTCACGGTCATATCGAGGCCTTGCCTCGTGGGGATCTATGTGATCTGGCTGAAAGAACTCCATGATACAGCTTTGAGAAGTATCAGTCGAGGAGGAGGTCTGCGCCTTTCTTCGTGCTCGGAGTATCCTATCGCAGTGTCTGAGCACCTCATGAATGAAAGCAACCAAACATCGCTGGTCTGGGTAGGAGAGGAAACGGGCCAAAACTCCATAACTATCTCTGAAGAGGCAGTAGAAACGCCCTCGGATCTCATAGTAGACAGGACATCTGAAGATGAAATGCTCATCTGTCTCAACCTTACATAGTGTGCATATACGCCTCTCCCTGGGTAACCGCTCTGCTCTGCCGCTCTCAATACGAAGTCTGTGTGAAGAGACTCGGAACTACCCACGAGAGATCCTCAGCGAGGGGGGTAGGTGAATCTTCGTGTTTCTTGGTGGATCAATACAACCCTCCGTTGTGATATGTAAGAAGTGATCTCTGTAGAAGCCCAGCTTCACTGGAAGATCACTCGGGCCCAACTAGGTCTAGAATGTGTGTAGTTGTAGTAGATCCTCACAGACAACCTGGTTGACCTCGTGTGATATGTAAGAAGTGATCTCTATAGAAGCCCAGCTTCACCGGAAGATCACTCGGGCCCAACTAGGTCTAGAATGTGTGTAGTTGTAGTAGATCCTCACGGACAACCCGGTTGAACTCGTGTGATAGGAGGGGAGAAAAAGGAGCATCCATGTTGTACTGGAAAGGAGGCAGTCTGTCTATGTGGAGCCTGAGCCCTGCAACCCATCTCTCTGTGCGTGCATACCAGCACCTCTAGTCCCCCCCTACTGCAAGTGCCATAGAAGAGGACAATGCTAGCCATGGTATACTGCTACGTCCGGATGTGTAATTCCCATACTCTTGACTCGGTACAGATACGTGATGACTTGAAACACAACATCTAGTTGTAATGGGGGTGACCCACCCAAACTCCGCTTGAGTGATCTGGTGAGGGACGGATGGCTTACCACGGATCATCCATGATAACATGAGAACTCGTAGCCGCTCCACCTTGGCCCACTTTGTATCCGACAAGTGTGGCCCCCAGCATGGACTGCCATACATCCCTGCTGGGCGGACCAAGGAGTCAAAGAGCAACCCTTTGGTCCGTGGATCCTGAAAGTGAGAGCGGAAGCACTGTCTCTCTAGCCTAGCCAATGAAGCATATCCTCTGCTTAGGCGTGCACACCCTCATGGTGAAGACGGGTCCAGAAAAGACAACCCCAAGGTAAGATGATGAAACTGTCTCAACAGGGGACCCATCATATGTGAAATGCTCATCTCGCATGACGGCTCGAGATGTATTGAAGATCATAACCTTGGTTTTACCCAAGTTGACCTTCAAATCACGAGACTCACAAAAGGACTGTAGTGTGTCAAGGTGTCTCTGGAGCCCGTCTGCTGAGGAGGACAAGAGAGCCACGTCATCTGCGTAAAGTAATATCCAGATCAGAATGCCCGCGAGGGAGCAACCTACCCCACCCTGTGGCTGCATCACTGTCTCGAGCTCGTCGATGTAGAGTCCAAACAAGGTAGGTGATAATGGGCACCCTTGTTTGACCCCTATAGTGATCATGATCTCGTCTGTCCATCTAGATCCTGTCCGGACTCTGACTGAAACTCGCTCATTAAGTGCCATGACAGCCCAAATGATCTCTTGGTCGTAACCCAAATCCTGTAGGTGTCGTATGAGGCGGGCTCTCGGAATGGTGTCAAATGCCTTGTGGAAATCCACAAAGCAAGAGTAAACCCTCTGCTTCCGTGCCCTCATCTCCTCGATGATACATCTGAGTGTGAGAATATGGTCCATGGTCCCATGATCCCGCTTGAAACCGGCTTGTCCTGCTGCTCTGAGTTCTCGACACTCCGCAAATCTGCTGACCTCGGAATCAAGTACTGATGCATAAATCTTGGACATGACATGTCCAATTATAAATCTTGGACATGACATGTCCAATTATAATGGTCCTATAGTTCTCCAGGTTCATGGGATCCCCTGCCTTGTGGATGGGTGAGATAGTGTTGATGGTCCAAGTGCGTGGGAACCCCAAGCAAACAGCTTCATTAAATAGCTCCTGTATGAGACGTGCCTGCTCCTGGGTGAAGCGTGTCTGCTCCTGTGCGAAGCGTGACATCTCCCTCTCGTGCTCTCGAATGCTCTGGACCTCCATTAGCAAGTACTCCGAAGTCTCTGATGGGTCAGCTCGTCTGTGCTCTTACGGAAACTGAAAGGGTTGTGGCCTGAAAGTGTGAGGATGAGACTGGAGGCTGGGTGATGACTGGGTGAGATGGGTGCGATATGGAGACGATAGTGGCCTGGAGGAGGCGATCCTGATAGGGTGTGGGAGTGTGGGCTGACTGAGAGGTAGAGGGGAGAGAAAGGTCGAGTAGTGTGGGACAGTGTATGACCCCTCCAAAGTAGGTGTCATAATCGGAGAGAGAACTGTAGCAGGAGAAGAAGGGAGAGATGGTGGCAGTGGCAATCCCTCTATCCGGGGAGAGTGGAGCAATCAATGTCATGGGTAGGGGTGTGTCAGAGCGAGTAGCTGTAACTGTAGGCGTAAGTGGAGCTGAAAGTGTAGCTGAAACTGGAACTAGAGCTAATGCTGAAGCTGAACCTGAGGATGGCACTGAGGCTGAAGATGAGGATGTAGCTGAGATCGAGGCTGAGACTGAAGCTGAAGCTGAAACTGAAGCTCAAGGTGTGACTGAAGCTAAGGCAGGGTGGGTCTCGCATTTGCCTTGCTGTCCACTCCGAGTCCACTGCGGTTGTAGCGTGTGTTCACATCTTCGAGTTTTGGTTGTGTTTGTTTCTTGGCTTTGTTGTCATCTTTCTTGGCGGCTTTATCCGTATCCTTGCCACCTTTCCCCATTTCGTTTGTTCGATAGATAGACCCGTGTTCGGTGTAGGTCCTAGTCTTACTGTAGGAGCGGGAGTGTGAGCAGGAGAGGGAGTGGGAGCATGCACCCCTACCATGATGGGAGGAACCCCGAAGGGGGCTAAGGGTAAGCAGAGGAGGAGCTGCTGGTGAGGATAGACGGGGAGGGAGGGAGCTGCAGGCGGACGGGCTGGGGTGGAGTAGAAGCAAGGGAGAGAAGGAGGCGGGTGGGGTTGCAGGCGGCCACGGGGGGGGGGGGGGGGGGGGGAGCAGCAAGCGGAGCTGCAGGCTGCTGGCTGAGGAGGAAGCTGCAGCAGCGGCAGCACAGCACGGGAGGAGGTAGGAGCGCGGGAGGGAGAGGAAGCAGTGTGGGAGGGAGAGGGAGCAGTGCAGGAGGGAGGAGGAGCAGCGTGGGTGGAGGGGTGCGGGGAAGCAGCGGGAGCTGCAGGCTGAGGCGCCGACGGGGAGCAGGAGCGGGGGGCAAGAGAGCAGTGCCGGAGGGGGAGCTGCGCGGGCAGAGAAGGGTGGAAGGCAGGGGCGAAGTAGTAAGGGCGGGGCTGCAGGAGCGGGAGGGGAGGCTAGCGGGCGGAGCAGGAGAGGAGGGGGCGGAGCTGCGAGAGGAGGGGGCGGCGCTGAGAGGCAAGGGCGGAGCAGCCAGGCAGGGCGGGGCAGCCAAGCAGCGGGAGGAGCAGCAGCCAGGCAGGGCGGGGCAGCCAGGCAATGGGAGGAGCAGCGGGAGGTGGATGAGCAGGGGCGGAGGAGAGGCGGAGCAGGAGCGGAGGAAATACTTAAGAGCGGAGCAGGAGCGGAGGTAGGAGTGCGGGAGGGAGAGGGAGTAGACAAAGGTGAAACTTGAGAGGCTGCACAACTAGAGGAAGGCCCGAATGACTGAAAAGAGTTCAAATCTGAGCAAAGAACCTCCAAAAATTATTCAAAAATGCTTGAAATCAACTTCTGACAAGTCTTACGGATTCCTAGCAGCATCGCGCACCTGTCTGTACAAGTTCGTACAGCCTTATGGACACATGGGCAGCTCAAAAATTAAAAAAAACATTGAAATCGGACCTCAAAAAGTCAAAAAATAGGTGCTGGACTGTTTTTCTGCTCAAAAAACAGGTTTCTGGTGATAAAATGAGGCATCGGACTGAGCTGGAGCAAAATGGCAGGTAGGAGCAATGGGAGAGCACGAGGGAAGTCAGGTAGGAGCAAGAGAACCTGCTCTGATACCACTGTTGGGTGCAGGAAGCAATGGAACGGGGGTGGAGTGTGGGAAGCAAACAACAAGCTGGAGCAAAATGTAGTACTGCTCAAATATATAAGAGGAAAATACAAAGGGTGGCCTATATGGCCCTCAAGTCAACCATATGGTTGACCAGAGAAGTCAACTCATTGAGTTGACCTGACCTACAAGGCTCATACCAAGGCTAAGTGCTAACATTCCCTACAGGCAGGAGCAAAATTTGCCTTGATACCACCATAAGGAATCCTAGTATTGTTCTATTATAAGTGTGCTAAGGAGCAGAAAAGGAGACTAGTAGCAGCAGAAAACAAGGAGTACTTGTATTGTTTGAAGTATGTGATCCATACAACTGGGCCTCTCTTATATAGAGTGAAGAGCCACACAGGAAAAGGTGTGTGCTCCCAAAAGCTATGTGCATGAAGAGGTATGTACCCCTTGTAAAGGGTGTGATCCTTGATAGGGTACATTATAATAGTACAAGTAGTAGTCCTCTTCATATGAATATGTTTCTTATGAGGGGTTGTGCCTCATGGGAAGTGTTCCGTCGAAAGGGCATACCCTTTCACAAGTATCCATTCATCCCACCATCCATAGGTCTAAGGTATAAGGAAAGGAATCTGTCACAGATCGTGATAGACTTAAGCTATAAACCATGGTTATATATGTATAAATTATAATTCTAAAATTCTGAAATTGTTTTTGCTCTTTCTATTAGGCATATGTATAGGGTGGATGAGATACTCATGATTTTTGATAGGAGGTAGAAATGGATGCGCTTGCCTATCCATGTTATGGCTGCCCTAGTCCATCCCTTCTTTAAGATGATCCCTGAGACATTTATAGACAACACAGGCTCGAGACGAGTATGTTGTAATGTTCCTTGACGGTGATCATAGGCAAGCATTGACTTAGTTTATTATGTATAAGTATTCTTTTTTGATTAGCCTTCTCCTTTAGTGCTAGCCTTCGTCATGGCTGAGTCTGCCCTTCACCTCCGGAGTGCCGACAGAAACTCAGTATGAAGACTTTGTATAAACGGATGCTCAAGTATGTGTGGGTATGTGGATTTGTATGTGTGAGAGCATATGTTTATACTATGGTATACACCCATTGTTGGGCGCTGATGACATCAGTGGGGATGTCATAGTGGCTAGTCCCTGCTATGCATGATGGAGTTTATGGTTTTCAGGCTATCATGAGATTGAAATTGCACTATGTTGTGTTTTTAGAGGATGAGTTTGGGCTACTTTTTGATTAGCCTTCTCCTTTAGTGCTAGCCTTTGTCATGGCTGAGTCTGACCTTCACCTTCGGAGTGCCGACAAAAACTCAATACGAAGACTTTGCATAAATGGATGCTCAAATATGTGTGGGTGTGTGGATTTGTATGTGTGAGAGCATATGTTTATACTATGGTCTACACCCACTGTTGGGCTTTGATGACGTCAGTGGGGATGTCATAGTGGCTAGTCCTTGCTATGCGTGATGCAGTTTATGGTTTTCTGACTATCATGAGATTGAAATTGCACTATGTTGTGTTTTTAGAGGATGAGTTTGGGCATGTTCCTGGACTCATCTAGGTATGTACATTTGTGTGTTTGCATCTTCTTGATCTGAAGTGTTTTTCTCTTTTGAGGCGTGCACATAGACCGAGTTGGTGTTTGAACGGATGTGTGTGATTGTGATACCTTTTTTCAATGCCTAGATGGTAGCTACAAGCAACTCTCCTTTGATACTTACAGATATCTAGGGTATGCATGTTTCCTAGCAGATCATATGAAGTGTTAGGTCTTGACAAAACTGTGTGGTTGGAATCTCGTAGTTCTCAAGAATTGTCCATAAATAATGTCAAGAGTAACTCTAGGCTAAAAGGCAATTGTGACTTTTGACTTGTGACTCATGTCACAACTCAAGTACCGATCTTAAAATGAAATGAGAGATAGAATAAGAGTCAAGACAGAACTCCACACTGTGATTAAGGCAAAGCTTCACACTGTGATCTATCATTTGTCCATTGAGCACTGATGTCTATTTTGCAAGGTCGCAGTTGGTTGAATTTGATGATGATGAAGAGGAATAGGGTAATGGAATTGGACATGATGTAGAAGGTCCTTTGACGTTCCTAGAGCTCTATGCATCTAAGATCTGTTAGCTTTTAAGCATGCAGTTCATGAAATCGACAATTTCTTTCAAGATTTAAAGCCACTCACATAACATGATACATGAAATAATACGCTCCACACAAAAATCATATAGAACTGCATTGTTGATCACAAATCACTCCTTCCCTCTTGAATTTAATATGCCATGAGAGATTTCGTTGCAACAAGAGACCAAAAGACACTCGTTACGAAAGAACCTAGACATTATACTTCGGCACACCACTATGGGGAATTTTTGCCAATTACAAAAGACTTTGGACTTTGAAAACCCAGCTAGTAGTCTAGACCCGACTCCCTATATCTAGACGGCTGAGAATCCTTGGTGACATAGCAAAGCTTCACACTATCGACTCTCATGAGAAAGAGCTGCTCGGACAAAGAGAAATAGCTAGATGTATTGGGCGTGTAAACATAATTGTGTCATAGAGAATTTCGCCATAGCCTGAGGAAATTGCCATACGTGATTGGGCCACCTCTTTGTTCTATGTATGAATTCCTGCCATTTGTGATTGCATGGGCAACCCCCCTTCAAACCTTAGAGCTTCAATCAAAACCCCATTAAGATTATTCCGATCCCCGTTAATTTAAATGGGGACGAATTCACATAGAGCCTGAAATTGCCTGAAATCGATATGCAATTAGTTGCCCAGAATTGTCAACTGCAACGAGAACAAGTACAGTCCATACCGCTCCCAAAGAGCCAAGCAATTGCCCAAAAGAATGTACTAGTCTACCACTAAAAGCCAAGATTGAACAAGCAATAACCATTTTCTGGCTGCCCACGAATTGGATCAAACAACCACAAAGAGCCAGACTGATGCCACAACTCACTAGAAGTCTCTTAGGAAGCTCAACTCTACAAGTGCAACAAAATACATGAACTTTGTTGATGTAGATTCCTCCATCAGGAAAGCTATTGTACCCTTTGATATCAAAATAAGGACCAGAGAGTAATACTCGAAACATGACTTGTATGTAAATTAGATTAAGATTTGTCTTGTGTGCATCCTAAATGGCTTTATATATAATGTGGTAATGCATGAACTTCGGCTGCATTATGAAAATTTGCTTTGAATTTATAATTTTGGGAAATGTTAAGGTTTATTACGTTGATGTTTTGGCTAGCATTTCTATTAGGTTTTATTGTTTTTAAGAAAGTAACCTATTTTGGTTCTCTTTTAGACCGTTGTCATAGCAAACTGGAGCAAACATCCATGGAGATTGTTGGCCGGGCAAAAGAAGACGTGTCACTTCCCAAAGGTATGTATGATTGTTGGCATCAATGAAAAGAGTAAGCTTGCTATTACATATTGTTTTCAAACACTTAATACTTCTAGAATGTTGCAATCGATTGTAGATGCTTTATCAAATATATCAATGGTTGTGATTGTTTGTTTTTTTGCGTGTGAGCAAGATGAACCACTCACATAGGTTTTATTTGAGAGCTCTTGATGTCATGCACATGGGCTTGTTCGTTAAAAATTACCTTTGATTCCTCTTGCAATTGTTTCCATAACATTCCCAAATATTGGACATTTGAAAGTTTGGTCACAGTTTATAGAGGAAGACTTGTTCGACTGCTTGAAAGTTTGGTCACAAATATTCCCAAATATTGGACATTTGAAAGTTTGGTCATAGTTTATATGAGGGCTGCTTGGAGTGTTTTTAGGATCATGAATGCTAAAATTACTAAACTTAGTATCAAAGAGTGTTTATTATGACATATATGTGCAAAACCAGTTTTTATTTTTAAGATTGTGTATATTCCAGTCTTATGAAGCTATATGTATATACATTTGTTTCTTTCCTTATTATTTACATAGAGAGGGTCTTATGATATCAAATTGTGCTTAAGAATCTTAAATCTACTACACCCACCGTTGAGCGCTGATGACGTCGGTGGGAAGTCATAGTAGCTAGTCCTTGCTATGGAGATAATGGTTTTCAAATGTGTGACTATCATGAGATTGAAACTGCTCCATGTCATGAGATTGAAATTGCACCATGGTTTGTATTTTCAGAGGATGAGTTTGGGCAAGTTTCTAGAGTCATCTATATATCTGTAGATTTAATTTAAAAGTAAGGTTACATACTAGTTGTCAGTAAGCAAATAATTTGGTGAAACGGACTTCGATTGATATACTTTGATGAGGCTCATAAGATCATTTCCTATGAGTCTATACTTTGATGAGGCTCATAAGATCATTTTCTATGAGTCCACGTAGGGGTTGTTCATCAAAGGGATTTGCTGGAGGATTATGTAGTTTAATCTTGTGTTGTTTAGTATAAACTCCTTTTGTGCTACGACCATTGGATCAAATGCCATGGCACTAGCTTGTATTAGGTGACACTAGGTGGTGTCACACGAGATGTGGCTATTCAGATTGTCTTCTGTATTATTAAAGATGCTTATATCAGATGTCAATCGATTTTCTACTACTTTTCCTTCACTGTACCCAATATGTGAGGTCAGGTGTTGGTATGAGAGCATATTATCGAACTAGGTTAGGAATAGTATGAAAGGCCTATCTATGTTTCAGTTGCAAGGCATATTCTTGATGCGTCTCCATCTTCCTTCCATTAGGTGGTCTCCATCACATAGTCACTGGTTTTATAGTGATACTTTAGTCTCTTGCCAACAGGAATCTTGTTTCTCTTAGAAATTGACCAATCAAGGGTACGCACAGCGAAAGGCCGATAGAATAGCCTAGGAGCTCACACTGATAGAATAATCATGCACCTCATCGAGTTACATGCCAAAAACCTATGCAATCCTTTACTATCCCCTTCAGAATTACAGCAACCATCTCAACATTCCCAAAGGGCACTCCATGGAATCCATCCTCGTGTCAGTATCAACAGCCACGCACTTGGAAGATTCGAAGCACTCCATGTTGTTCTTCACCTTCACAAAGAGTTCTGACTCCCTGCCGGCCCACATCTCAATGTCAGACATCATCACTGTGGCTTCTTTTTGTGACACCCTCTGAATCTGAGTCGGACTCCTTGTTGTTTTTTTGATCCGCCTTCTTCTTTCTGCAATCCTTTGCAAAATGGCCTGGCGTGTCATAATAGAAGCACTTCTTCTTCTGCGTGTCCTCGTCATCAGAGCCATCCTTCTTGGACTTGCCACCGTTAGGCTTGCCCTTCCCTTTGCCAGCAACGCCTTGTCATCGTTGTTGTTGTTGTAGAGCTTCTCCCTATCTTCTTCCTGGAGCAGTAATGGACCCAACTCCTCAAAGGTTTGGTCCTCTATCCTGTTGTCACAGTCGTAACGAAGCTTTTGAAACTCCATGGTAGCCTCCTCAATATCATCAAGGCCAAATGGCAGGAGTCCACCTTCTGACCGACCGATGCTAGTTGATCCCTTACCACCTTGACCTTCATCAAGTGGTCATGTATATAATCTTCTTCATCCATATCCAAGTTGTAGAGCTGATGCTCTTCAAGATCCGTGATGTGTTATCTGTCTCGTACAGATCCTTCAGAATGGCCCATGCCTCTACTGACGTGTCGGTCATCTAGATGTGAGGAAGCATAGAGTCCGCCGTAGTCCCTATGATCAATGCCAGGGCATGGGCATCTCTATCTTCCTAAGCTTCAAGCTCCTCTCCATCTACTGGTATCTGTATCTCCCCCTTGTTGTCCACGATATCCTCCGGCTTCGCCTCCACTCCCGTTGTCAGTTTCCACAGCTTTCGAGCCACTAAATGACTCCGGATCTTTACCTTTCAGATAGGGTAATTTGTCCCATCCAGTTTCCTAGACTCTCCAAAGTTAGGGATGGTGAAAGAAAGAAATATGGGGGAGGAGGAAGGGAGAGAAGGGGCTGAAGAGGCTTCTGAAATCGACATCTCTGCTGCTAAACCACACAACAAAGTCAAATAAACTCGACCTTCTATAGACCAGAACTCCGTACAGACCTGACTGAACTCACCCTCCTCCTCGCAAGGGCATGGTCCTCCAGTCGTGGAAGTCAATTCCCAAGAGCTTTTGAATCAGGGTCGTTCTTTCGCAAGGTCCTTGCCTTCAGGCTCCCACACTTGTGAGCCTCCTACTTGGGCTCTGATACCATGCTAGAAATGGACCAACAGAGGGTACGCACCGCAGAAGACTGATAGAATAGCCCAGAAGCTTACACAGTGTGTGTGTGGGCGTGGAATCACAAACTTCTTAAACTTATGTGCATCACATAGATGTGCAGACTCATCAATAGACAATGATCCAGCCAAATATAGAACCTACAAAAGAATATATATTTCCATCCAAAGCTATGGACACAATACAAGAGATAGATACTTCTACTATCTCTCTAGACTTGAGCCTGCGTGCTCCACCTTGAGCGTATGTAGACTCTCCGTCTAGATCACAACACTTTGCTTCCCTGAGAGACAGCCAAGGTTCTGCCCATAGGGAGCTCAGTCTGCAGCACACCTTCAACTCTCCTTCACCTCCAGTATGAGGCCCAAGGGAGTGGCTTCTGGCTGCTTCTGTCTGCTCTTGTTTTTGCTGAGTTGCTGGATGAATTATAAGGCCTAGGGCCTCTCCTTTTATGGGCCCAAGTCCTAGTCAAAATAGCTGACCTATCATGCTGGCTCTGGCCGTTGGTTTGCTTTGTAAATGCTCATTGGGGGCTCTTATTTCTAGGGCCTTTATAGTGGAAACCATGCACCTCATCGAGGCACAGGTTTTTGGTATGTGGTGTTAGAATTATTATTATATTCTAGGCAGTAATGTAATAAGCGGGTTAGGGGCACTTTTCCCTCTTAGAGGTTTTTCCCCCTAACCACAGTCTAATCTCTAACTACTGTTAGTGATTAGATAGGGTTTTGTCACATAGACAAAACCCTCATCTCTTGTTTTGTACTACACTTCATTTCAGTACACTTTGGGAGTGACCTACGTTCAGCTCACTCTCCATCTTGCTCACTCTTGCTTGCTCCCATCTTCTCACATTTGGTATCAGAGCAGCTTAAGCTCTTGGACGTGCCCCCAGCTCTTGGATCTGCTCCTAGCTCCCAGCTCCCTTGCATGCAGCTCTCGTCCATACAGCGTGTTCCGTACAGCCTCGTGCTCATAGTCTGCACGCAGCCCGAGCTGCACATTCCACATCAGATCCGTACAGCTACCTGCTCCCGTCTATACACAGGCGTTGAAGTCCGTTTGTACAAGCGTACGGTGTCGTACAGCCTGTTGTATATCGTACTATAGTACAGTCATCCCTACCGTACTGTAGGTTCTGTGGCCATTCCGTATTGTTAGCTCCCCGCACGTGACGTCGCCCATCGTACAACGTACAAATCTCGTACATGTCAGCGTCGTACTGTCGTACGATTCTGTCATACACTACCAGTTCCGCCGTACATGCATCTGTACACCATACGGATTCCGTCGTATAGTCATCTGTACACTGTACAGATTCCACACATTGACAGCTCCGTACTGTCAGCTCAAAGCAGGCTGAAGGTGTCTGTACACTTCCGTTGCAGGGCCTTCTGTGCAGGTTTCATCCCTGCAGGCACTCTTGCAGTTGGTTTTTTGGCAGACATTTTTTGCAGATAGCCATTGTTTGGCTTAGATCTTGTTGAATAAATTTGGGACTTTTGCAATTACACTGCAATTTTGCAGTGAAATTTGAGGCTTTTGTAGGAAGAGTGCAAATTGTGCAACATTTGGGGCTTTCAGATCATTTGCCCTCTTTTGTATGCATTTTCCCACAAGAAATTGGGGCTTTTGCATTTGGGTTGCAATTTTGCAAGTAAAAGAGCATCTTGGAAGTTTGCAAGCATTTCTGGACTCAGTACGAGTCAATTTGCAGACTTTCGCCACTTTTTGCAGATTCTATTTGCAGATTTTTGGGCATTCAGCAGAGCATTGTGGTGCATTTTGAGCCTTTGATAGGCTGTGACAATATTTGTACAGTTTGAGCAGATTTTATTCGCAGATTTTACTTGTGCATTTTGCATCCCAGGAAGGGATTTTATTTGTTCAGTTTGCTGTATTTTCTGAGTTTATCTGGCAAAAATGGCTCAGAACAACCCCAATGAGGTGTTCGGAGTCCTCACACAGGAGGGTAAGTTGGATGGCACTAACTACTCCTTGTGGAGTTTTATGGTTCGCAATATCTTGGTTGGTAGACATCTTTGGGATTATGTCAATGGAGATGAAGCAAGACCAGATACAGTGGCCACACCTGTCACTCCTACAGCTGGAGGCAGGGGTAGAGGTCAAAATGCAGCACAAGTAGTTGGAGTTGTGGCTCCAAGAGCTCCCACAACAGAGCGGAAAAGATGGGATTCTAGAGATGCACAAGCTCTATCAGTGATTTCTCTCTCTGTGTGTCAGATGCATCAGGTCCTCATTCTCATGATGGGGGAGATGTTATAGCCAACTTTGTGGAAGAGCACTATGCCTTTCTGTCTTGCACTTCAGATTTTTCAGTGGGCAGTTCAGATGCTACAGCCACTAATAATGATGACCCTTATGGTTTTTTGACTTGCAGCTATGATCCTTTAAAGGATGCATGCTCTCTCAGTGTCAATGAGACATTGAATACTTAGTATTTTGATAGTGGTGCTTCAAAGCACATCGCTTCCAAGAAGAGTCTTTTTGCATCTCTGCATCCTCCACCTACCAAAAAGGTGACCTGTGCAAATAATTCTTCTTATTCAGTGTGTGGAGTGGGAGACATTATTCTCACATCCACTGATGGCACATATTTCAGAATTTCAGATGTTCTATATATGCCAAGCTTAAAGAAGAATTTTCAGTGTCCTCTCTTAATAAAGGAGGATTTCAGGTTGTATTTAATGATGCTAAGTATGCAGTCAGAGACAAAGAGAACGACTATGCTTTGATGTTGTTTGGCACTTTGTACCGGGGTCTTTTTCAGCTTGATTTATATGAGAAAAGATCCGACCATGCATTTTCAGTAAGCACTCCCACTGTTGCAATGCAGAATGCGGAGTTATGGCATGCCAGGTATCGGCACATGAGCTATGGCAGCTTAATGACACTTTAGAAGCATGACATGGTTGATGCATTGCCTCCTTTAGAGTCACCTCCTCATGCATGTGAGGGTTGCATCCTTGGCAAGATGCATATATTTCCTTTCAAGAAGGATGGTGCAGTGAAAGCTACACGCAAATTACAGCTGATTCACAGTGATGTCTGTAGTCCCATGAGGACATTTGCTTTTGGGGGTTATCTTTATTATGTTACATTCATAGATGACTTCACCAACTACACTTGGGTCTATAGTCTCAAGGAAAAATCAGAAGTGTTTGTGCATTTCAAACACTTTGTGGCTATGGTTGAGAATGAGACAGGACTCAAGGTGCAGACACTCTGCACAGATCGAGGGGGGGAGTATATGTCTCATGAGTTTGAGGCATTTTGGAAGGAGAAAGGCATCACACATCAGCTTACAGTGAGGCTAACACCTCAACAGAATGGCAAAGCTGAGAGGAAGAATCACACTCTGATGGATAGATGCATGCTTACTAGTAAAAAGTTGCCTCATAGGTTTTGGCTTGAAGGCCTCATGTGTGCCAACTATGTTTTGAATCGGGCTCCCACAAAGGCTTTGAAGACAATCACTCCCTATGAGGCATGGCATGGGAGAAAGCCTTCAGTGGACCATTTCAGAGTTTTTGGTTGTGTTGCATATACCCACATGCCTGTGGAGTTTAGACACAAGTTGTCAGATAAGGCACTTAAATGCATTTTTTTGGGGTATAGTTCACAAAGCAAAGGCTATCGTCTCTACAATCTTGCTTCACGCAAGATTTTTATTAGTAGAGATGTTATATTCTTTGAAAATTCGGCACATACACATGCTGAATTTCAGATTCCAGCTTCTTTTTTGAGGGGATGCTTCCTATAGCATTTGGTTCCCCTACTGAGGTTCATGCTGAATATCAGAATTTACAGCAACCTCCTCTTGATCTACATGCGCCGACTCAGCCACCGGCTGATTTTGTCCCTCCATAGGGTGTGGATGAAGTTGTCAGGCAAGAGATTCAAGAGATACACGCAGCCAAAATAGTCCCGAATTGGTTGCTACAGACTCTCAGGGAGAGTAGGCTTGAGGCCCTATTGCCTGGCAGGATAAGTAGTGAAGTAAGGCACGCAGAGGGGGCTCTTTCAGTTGAGATAGGTTATGCAGGGACTCTTCTTGATGAAGAGGAGCCTGACTCTTTTGACAAAGCAAAGGATAATGTGCATTGGATGCATGCCATGCACAATGAGTTGCAGTCCATAGAGATTTGCCATCAGGTAAGCATGCCATTGGTACCAAGTGGGTCTTCAAGGTAAAAAGGAAACCAGATGGGTTCATTGACAGATACAAGGCATGCAGTATCTTAGGTGAGCAGATATATGCATAGCCCAAAGACTAACACATTGGCAGGCTGTAAAAGCATCTTCCATTATCTGCAAGGCACAAAGTCTTTTGGCTTGATGTTTCCCGGGGGGGGTGACTTGCAGATGCATGCTTACAGTGATTCAGATTGGGCTGGAGACTATGATACCAGGCAGTCCACTAGTGGTAATTGTTTCTTTTTGGGTAAAGCTTGCATTTCTTGGCTGAGCAAGAAGCAATCTACAGTGGTTACTTCCTCATGTGAAGCTGAGTACAGGGCAGCTTTCACAGCGACAGTTGAGCGTGTTTGGCTGCAACGTTTGTTCGCTGATCTTCGTCTCTTATTGGAGGGTCCTTCTTCAATGCTTACTGATAGTCAGAGTGCTATAGCAGTGGCAGAGAATCTTGTGTTTCATGCTCGCACGAAGCACATTGAGGTTCATTATCATTATGTCAGAGAGAAGTTGCATGCAGGGGAGATTAGTATGATCTATGTGTCAACACATGACAATGTTGCAGACATCTTCACCAAAGCACTCCACGTGAGGAGTTTCAGGCATTTCGGAGTGCCCTAAACTCATCTCCTTTTGGTGATTGTTCACTACCTTGTACACCACATTCGCACTGTAGGGGGGTGTTAGAATTATTATTATATTCTAGGTAGTGGCCAATGTGATGTAATAGGCAGGTTAGGGGCACTTTTCCCTCTTAGAGGTTTTTCCCCCTAACCACAGTCTAATGTCTAACTACGGTTAGTAATTAGATAGGGTTCTGTCACTAAGATAAAACCCTCATCTCTTGTTTTGTACTACACTTCATTTCAGTACACTTTGGGAGTGACCTATGTTCAGCTCACTCTCCATCTTGCTCACTCTTGCTTGCTTCCCGTTTTCTTACATGTGCTTACTCTGAAAGCAAACCATGCACCTCATCGAGGCACATACCAAAAACCTGTGCAATCCTGTACTGTCCCCTTTTGAACATGAAACCCTAGGGCACTCCATGGAATCCATCCTTGTGTCAGTATCAACAGCCATGCACCTGGAAGATTCCAAGCATTCCATGCTGTCCTTCACCTCAGGTACATCTCTTTTCTTTTCTCTTTGATTCCTGCCCACATGGTAGACATAACCTTGACCATGTGTGAGTCTCTCAAGACCCAGGTTCACCTCCCCCATGCTCTCCTCATATGGGGGCTTACAGATGGGGAGGTGACCTTTCCAACAGTTTCTCTTGTCTGCACAACAGCTAATCGTATTCTCATTTAATCTTTAGAACAACAAAAAATTCTAAATTTGTATGATTGGACTTATTCTGGTCTTACAAAGGTATATAGTTTCTCTTGTCTGCACAATGCACCTGCAATCTCTGCAGTAGTGTTATTACAGCTTCTTTACCCAAATTGAGTTTCCGTAGTGCCTCCACCTATCTCCTGGAACTCCCTGAATCTCAAATCCACGAAAGATGTTCTCCCAAAATTCAGGAACCAGTTTGGCTAAAGTTTGAAGGCTCATGACTTTTTGGTTATACAATCTAGGTTATTAGGTTTTAAATGGTTTTCCGTAACTTTTGGGAATGTGGGTATGTGGATTTTCCTCGTCTAGTACACAATCAGGTGTAGTGTCAATGCTGATTCAGTGCAGGGGTTTGAACTAATTCTGTCAAGTTGAAAGTGACTTTTTTACTCGGCATTCACAGCAACTATGACAAAGATAATCAAGGAAATGCTTCCTCGAGATGTAAGAGTGGCAAGAGATGCACAGGACCTTCTTGTCGAATGCTGTGTTGGTATGTAAGGTGGTCTCTTTTTACTTTTTACTTTTTACTCTGTTTTTTGGGGTGTGGAAAAGAATGGAGTCCCACCTATCAATGCCATTTTCAAACTCGAAGCTTGTATCAGTGGTGAATTTTCTGAGGGAGATATCTTAACCACAAATTTGCCTCAGAAAAGAGGAAAGTTGTATAGCAACATGTTATCAACATGTCACAAGTCCAGGTAGCAGCTAAAACACTGGGGAATTTATCTGTTGTTACTGAATTACTTTTGCCAGAGTTTATAAATCTTATTTCATCCGAATCAAACGAAATCTGTAGCAAGGAGGAGAAGCGAACAATAGCACCAGAGCATGTTCTCAGTGCATTGGAGGTAAGGATCCTGTCCAATATGAATATCAAGGGGAGGTATCTAAGGTTTCCAAGGATCCAGGTATCCAATGCAAGGTTTCTGGCTCAGAAAATAGGTCATATCACATTTAAATCCGTAATCTCCAATTTTTTCAAACTGTCAAATTTGATTGCTTGTTTGATTCCTTTTTACTATTTCAGAAGCTTGTTTTTTAAGGTGCAATAGACTGTGATCAGATTCTGGGTTTTGGAGATTATATAGAGGACGTCCAGGCTGCTTATGAGGAGCACAAAAGGGAGACTCTAGTAAGTATTGCTTGCATGGGGCTTTAATTAAAAAATTTCCTTAAGCAATTGTCTTTCTTGAGCTGAAATGTTCGTATGTCCTTACAGGATTCTCCCAAAGGAGGTGGGAGATGGGGAAAAGATGGAGTAGAAATGACCGAGGCGGAAGCAGTTGCAGAGCAGAAAAGGATGTTTGCTGAGGCTCGCGAACGCATGAAAAGTGGAGGCATACTGCCCCTTAAAGAAGAAGCTGATTAGATGCTCAACATGCACAATTCACTTCACAGGAATGTACATAGTTTGTCTTATTTTGTTCATCTAAGAAGTAGGCGGTATACATGTATCTAGAGATGCATCTTGCAAACTAGCAATTTGAAAAAGACTTTCAGAATATGGATTAAACAAGGTGGAAATCCCACTAAGGCCCTTCCTTTTGGAATGTTATTATAGGTGTAGGTCTTAGTGTGCATTATGCGTAAATGTATGCAATGGAATGGTCTCTCCATTATGCATATGTTGGTTCTTTGAATTCTAACTCGAAGAAAAAGTAGTCCATCATGGTTTGTAGATTTGTTGATTGTGGTGTTTTTTGAGATGTATTTATGCTACTACAACCTTGCTTTCAACACGGTGGTAGAATCATTAAGGAGAAAATGTAAAGTAGCTTGGATAAATATTACAATAAAATTTTGCAATAACTTATAAAAGTGAAACTAAAGATGTATGAAAATGAAAGAGAAAAATGCAAGTAAAGGTGAATGAATATGGAGAAAGGTAGATGAGTGAAAAGAGGAGAGAAAAGAGATGAAAGAGGGGATAGGCCATCAAATATGAGTGGGGATGTGGCCATTTTGGTAAGATTTCACATGCTTTTAATAAGTACAATGCAATCAAGGTACGTGTCTCCAAGCTTGACATTTCGACCCCTGAGCTGAGTGCAACGGATGTGAAGGGTGGGACGACAGTCCAATAATACGCTTTACAAATAATTCTATACTACCAACGAATTCAAAGGTGCGGCAAGGCTCGTGGTAGTATACGTAGAACAGCTCCTCGCGTTGCGCTTCTAAGCGTTGGGAAGTGTCGAGTCGGCAATTTGCAAGGTGCATCAATGTAAAGTGATAAGGGAAACACTCCACGTTGCACCATTTGCAAGCAACTTGAGAATTCGTGATCACTTTTGAGGAGCTTTGTGGGCTGTTAATTGTAGAAG
This sequence comes from Dipteris shenzhenensis, assembly GCF_047967505.1. Lineage (NCBI taxonomy): Eukaryota > Viridiplantae > Streptophyta > Polypodiopsida > Gleicheniales > Dipteridaceae > Dipteris > Dipteris shenzhenensis. The sequence goes on along the minus strand of NC_141608.1, from coordinate 37,216,284 downwards.
ATGATTACACCTTTTCACCGGTTCAACCAGTCTAGCATTCGACTGTTTGGTATTAATTTCAAAAATCCCCTCCTCTAGGCCAATGCTAAGCCAAAATGCTGATTGAGCATTTTTCTTTCAAGGGGATGTGAATCTCCACTGCTAGTAGGGCTAGTCCATCCCTACTGGCTTGTGTGGGGATCCCCTCTTACTTGTTTGGCCCATCATCTCAAATGTTAGGCCCATTTGTTTATGCTTTTGATTAACATTCAACGTATATTATTTTTTCGACTATGAGCTTCAGTTTGCTCTTCAATCGTATTTTGTCGATCACGAGTGTCAGTCTACTCTTCAATTCTACATTATTGACACTCTCCCTCTCTGTGACGTCTGATGTTGATCTTCTCTTGTTCTACCAGTGGTGGTTGACGCTGTCCCTCGTCACTCTTATGAAGCGAAAGCCTAGGACGAACCATAGCTTCATGTTCAAGAACCTTAGGTCAAATGAAATCTATTTCTCTGTCGATAGCAAAGAACTATCCATGAGAGTTGCATAGCAACATTGTCACCTATTTGGAAAACACTCCTGAGAGTGAACGTCACGGAGATGTCACGATTAGGATTGTGAAGCTCCTGGAAGCTCTTAGAACATAGTTGATGAGCCGTCTGCACTGCCTTATGCTAATTGGGCATATTGATTCAAAGCTTCAATTACCTTATGCTATGTTAATCATGTTCATTTGCACGAGGAGGCCTTAATTAGGAAAGAAGACTAGCTCTTTACTCTAATGTTTTCTCTCAACCCTACACCTGTCGCTAAAGCTTTTTACAAATTTCTAAACCTAAACCGCAAACTCCATCCAAAGCCATTGTAACAAACACCCTTCTTCACAAGAGCTATTGTGCGAACTACCTCCCAAGCTTAGTCTATACCTCTCAGTAGAATATGATGTGATGCCTATGCTACATAGAAAACATCTAAGCAACAAAGAGAAATTTTGATGCCTATGCTACACAGAAAATTTTTGACCTACCTTGAGGCCTGAGCCCATTCTTATACTTAAATGTAGGAGACAAAAATCTTAATACATACAAAAGGGTGATGAATGTTTAATCATGCAGCTATTTTTGGGGCATTTTTTGAGACCACGTTGTGCCACACCGTTGGTGGATGAGATTTTAAATTTAGGCAAGCTTGCACGCTCACTGGGTTCTTTTCTAATATAATGATTGCCACACTGGCGTAATGATGAGATGCAATCTATCAGAACTTACCAGCATAATCCCTTTGAACCATGCAAAGCTTGACACATGGCATGCCACAAATTCTTCCACACGGGCATATAATCATTTTGAAAACCATGTGGAGATGATGGTACGTAATCTATCAAAACTTGCTAGCATAACCATTCTGAACACCATGAAGAGCTTGACACACAACACTCCATGATCTTGGGAGGTGCACTACTAACAAATCCTAGGTATCACACGCATTCAAAGGGTATTTAAAAAACCCCTTAGCTAAATTCTTTTCCTCAATAAAACCACCCCTCTTTACTTATGAACTAACGGATTTTTTTCTAAAATTGAATAAAAAAACCCCTCTTGTTATTGTAATCCTGTTAAATTTTTTCTAGAAGTGGGAGTACAATACCCCTCCTTTTGAATGCACGTGGTACAATAATTTTTTTGGAGGTGAACCCCCCGAGTCCATGATTCCTTTCACGAGCATACAATGATTCTGAAAACCATGTAGAGCTTAACCCACTCCACTCCATGCCTTTATTGGTAGGCATGCATATAGTATGAGTGTGGTGGCTCACAGAATAGGGGGACCACCACACGTTCTTTTGTGTGACCACCATGCCCACTTACAGTGTAGACAACCTACACCTCATGGTCTCACCTTACAATAGAGTTACTATATCTTTTTCATGGCTATTTAAGGCCATCGTGATGGTTACACTGGTTTGGTTCCAAGAGAGAACTCAAGCTCTAGAGCTATTTTAGTCATTTTATAGCTATTTCAATGCAAAGAGGAGCAATCAACCATAACACTAGTTCTTGTGTCGGCTTGTGTTGTCATAGAAGTTGAATGACAAAATAATTCACTACCTCTCATGTAAGGCCAAAAACTTAATCCACACAAAGTGACAAAGTCATTTAGGACCTTAAAAAAAAGACAAAAGCCTAAATCTAAAACTCATTACAATGGCCTAAACTACCACCAATCATAACGCTAAATACCCAATTAACAAGGTCAACTTGACCAAATCAACTAACTTCTAAACAACGAACTTGATTAACAAAAAACTTCTCCTTAGCAGGGCCAACAAAGGATTCCCCCAACACGCCTTGCTAGGTCTCTTGTGGAAAACCGTTCTTTACAAGGAAAAGGCTTTCTTAGTATCTTCTAGTTAGCTTTTCTTTTTATGAAGAAGGAAAGTAGTTCTTTTTGATGTTATGCAATGGAGGTTTTAGCCTTGGTGATCATTTTGATCTTTTGCCTGTCTTTATGCGTGCCTTCTCCCACCCAAATCGTTTCCTCCCTTGGTTTACTGCTTCGAGGGCAATGCATCATTGAATGCATTTTGAAACAGCATTTGTTTATACATTTTTTTGTATTTGACAAAAACATATATGAGAGAGAGAGAGAGAGAGAGAGAGAGAGAGAGAGAGAGAGAGAGAGATTTTCGGCAAAGGGGGTCCACACTTAAGGTGGCATTGAATACATTAGGTGGGGGAAAGGAGTTCTCCATGAGATGTCTAGTGGGTGTTTGTGTCTACATACAAAAACGATTCTCAAAACAAGAAAAACAAGCTAGCGTCTTTTACATGCTCTAAGGGCCAATAAGGACGCATAAGAATTAAAAGGCGGACTTGGATGCTTTTGTTGTAAATCAACAAAGATTAACATGCACATTGAAATCGTAGGGTATCATGTACATGCCATATAGATCAAAGAAGATTAATGAAACTTGGGCTAGAAGAGGTAAACCCTTCTATGTCAATTTTGGCTGACATACATAAATGGATTAGGACATTGTGAATGGGCTATTTCTAGTTAGATTGCAGTTCGTTAATCCTATGCATTTATGGAAATTTTGGTTTAGAAGGTAATGCTGTTGGACATGAGAAGGCATCATGACTCTTTTGCCTCATTCTTTTTTAATTTTATCTTGTTCCAACTTTCATTGTTCTTCTATAAATCTCAAGATGGAAGGGGATCTAAGATAAAAGACACGGGTTTAGTTTTTGTTTGTTGTCCTTGGGTATTGTTGATATATCTACAGTGCCACAAGAAACATTTCTAGAACTTTACAGGCGTCTCGTCTAGAAACACAATAAATGTGTATTTTATATTAAATTATATATATGTATTATGTATGTATGTATGTATATTACATAAACACACATATCTCTCAGATATGCACACACACACTGAGCCCTCTGAAAATTCAAGAGAGTGATCCTAGTAGCCTATAGGTGATAGGCTATAGCCTATAGGCAACGAGTCAAGTCTCGAGTCTTGACCTATTGATAATAGGCTGTAATGGACATCCGAGTCCCGACATTGATCTTACTAGTTGGAAGTACATTATGCTGCACAGTGCATACATATGCCATGGCCCATAGTTTAAACAGTAAACTTTATAATTTAAAATCAAGATTCAAATTTCATCATGATTCATTCAACTTCAAAGTAAGTTCAATGTTTAAACTTTAAATTTGAATTTTTAATGCCCATTTGAAGTTTAAACTAACATTGCAAAAGATGGTCCATGGATCATATTTAATTGCTCAAGACTCAAGGGTCAATCATCAATACACAAGACAAAAAAATGTAATACATATAAAATGTTTGATGTCATAATGATATACTGACACTTGTATACATAATCCATGAAACCAAGGTCCAAGCCTCGAAGGCCTACAAGCAGTAGGCTACAAGCTAGCTACCTATAGTCTACACTCTTAGTCTGTAAAGCTAGGGGAGCGGCTAGCCTAGGGCCTTGGCTCCTCTCTGAGGTCTGCTACCTCATCACTATGATGAGCAGATGAATCTGCATCCTCTGAAGAGGAAGAGGAAGTATCACTCTCGAACCAACCTGTGGCTCACATCTGAGTCCTCTGAGTCTGTGGTGTATGCTAATGCCTCCTCATGCTCTCCCTCATCTTTGCCTCCACGTCCTTGGGATAATGATGCAGGAACATATATATGTGATCCCACTCGTGAGGCTCGTGCTCGTCGGCACTGATCCCAAGGCCATGGCAAGTGTCTTTGTATCCTTTGTAGTAGCACAATCGTGGTGGTCGAGCTCGAGCCATCGAATGTGTCTGACATCGGAATCAAAGTGTATCCCGTCTCACAGGAACTTGTAGGCATCGTTGTTCTCTCAACTTCGTTGGATGATAGACATAATGACAGGTTTCAGCTTTATCTTGTCTGGGATTAACTTGCTTGCGCTTCCAATCAAGGCTACAACTACCATCTGTAGACTTGTACGTCTCAAGCAGGAGTAGGTTGGCATTTACATATGCCAAGCTGTTGATCTGCTCCATGCTCAAGTACCATCTACAGACCTGTACGTCTCAAGTAGACATAGGCTGGCATTTACATACACCAACCTGTTAAGCTACTCCACACTCAAACTGACATAATTTATAAAGGACAAAGAAGCAATTCTTGCTACTTAAGAGTATTTTTCGAAATATAACTTACAATCTATATTTGTTGACTAAGCAATTAAGAACTTGTTTGTTTCTCTTCCTGGTGTGTGTGTCTGCACATATACTCCATATCCTCTCTGCTGGACCTGATGTCCAATCTTGTGAGAAGATGCAAAGAGATAAGGTCTGCAATGAGGGATTTGAAATTCCAAAATTTTCCCACCAAGTAAGAGCCAACAACCTATTGTCTCTTTGCTTGGGAATTGCACGGGAGAAATGACCCATGTCATTGTGGAACTCCAATATATCTTCTTTAATTCTATTGTGATTTGCAATATAAAAAAGACTATATAAATAATTAGATAATAATAAATATAAAGCAATTAGAATATTGCAGGTTGCGGTAACTTACTATCTTGCAAGCCATGCTAGTAGTTATATTAATCTTGAATCTATTTGATTAAATCATCTCAAGGCTCACCTCTTTTGGACCGATAGCTCGCATATTTTCTCCAAGTACTGGGTCCATTTGCTCACAAGTACGTGATCATTTCATTTAGTAGGCTCCTTCTAGAGCATATGTGTGACAATGTGGTTTGGCCTATGAAACCAATCCCATCTCTTCCTCCAAATCCCTAATATGTCATCTTTTCTAAAAATTTAGTGTTTACCAAAAGAAATCAAGTTAGAACTTAGAGCTAAGAGCTTAGAGGATTCATGACTTAGTATTAAGTAATAAGGGCAAGTTAACAAGACTTTTATTTTTACCTCCTTTGCTTGAGGATAGTGCAATTCTTTGGCTATTCGAAGCTTTAGTATAAACTCATATAGCAAGCCCATAGTACAACCCTTGTATTCAAAGAGTTGAAGCATGAAGTACAAGGGCTCTATGGACATATGAATGCAAAGGGCTTCCTACCAAAACTGATTGTCGAAGACAATCCCCTCTACATTTTGTCCAGCAGGCAATCTTGAGTCATTCCAGTCCAGCCAATCTAAATTGGTCATCATTCAACAAAGGCTCTCTTTGGTCTTAACCAACCTATGGTAATTAAACCCTTTGTGAGTCCTTGGGGAAGAAGAAATTTCCAAGAGAGAATTGTAAGAATCAATAATTTGATGAATTGAAAGTTGAATGATGATTCATGATTCAAATTTCAAACGTACTAAAAATGTAGTTGAAGCATGTCTTTGAGCCTCTCACAAGCTCCCACTTGCAATCCCTTCTAAATAGGGCCAGTGCATGTGGCTTACGAGTGATATAAGTCACTAACTGCATTGCTTTTTTGAGCATAATGGACACCCAAGGTAGATTTCCAATATCATCCATCATCAAGGTAAGAGAGTGTGAAGCACAAGGATTCCATAATTTCGTGGGATACTTCTCCTTAAGGAGACTTCCCATTATCCTCCAGTTGGAGCCATTGACAACAAGAAGATGCTGCCTACACAATGCTGCCCATACAACAGGTGACCAAAATATAAATAATATGTCTCTTCTTTGTGTTATTCCATCTGTCAAAGACTATGGTGCATCCATACCGACTCCATGCTTGCTTGAGTCCCTCCATGTCATTCTGAATTAATTCCACTTGCTTCTTCAAACGCATGGTGTGGAGTGTCTCAGAACAAGTAGGTGTAAGGGATGATTCTCTTGCTCTACCAGCAGCTACAAGTGCATGACAAAAATTCTTGTAGGCAAGAGTCCTTGCAACATTCAAGGGAATATTACAAGCATAGAAGAACTCCTCCCTTACAATTTCAGCCTCTTGCTTCAAGCGTGGTGCCCAAGCATCCTGTATAGGGATAATACTTAGAGTGATAGCTATTGGACCATGTGCCCTCTTGGCAGGAGGCCATGGAGGAGCCGATGGCATAGTGGATGACGTAGATGAGAATGGAATGGTGCCATGTAGAGGATTAACATAGACACTCCCATGCACTTGTGATGTGATGTAGGCCCCCCTCTTATTGTCAATGAGACATACCCAAACCCTCCACATCCCTGATATCCAACTTATCTGTGACCACAGGATGGAGGAGGTATTGAATCTTAGCAAATTTAGTAGAGGTGCCTCCATATGACAAGAAGATCCCCTCTAAAATAGCATGGCAAGGACCTTTACCCTAGCCCCTCCCATAAGAAATGCACTCAAACTCAAGAGGAAGAACCTGTCAATGTCTTACCACAAACTTGAATATTGATCTCCTTGTGCTAGATGTGCCATATCTCTTAATAAAAATGGTATCTTGCCACACATCTCGCCTTGTGCTTCCATTGGCATGTCTCGAGGCCATGGTATGGATAATGGGATGAATAACATATTGGAAGTGTTGGACAGGGAAGGCAAGTAGAGGATAGAGCAAGGTATTGGCAAGGCTAGAGGTTGAAGAGGATAGAGGAGGCAAGTAGAGGTTGGAGAGGATAGAGGATAGAGGAGAGGCTAAGAGGCTAGAGCAATGGAGATGATAGAGGATAGAGCTTGGAGAGCATGAAAAATCAAAATTGTAATGGCCTTGCATGACCAACCAACATTTCTTGCCCATCACATAGGTAGCCATCCACATAATCCTTGAAGTTAGGAACCCGTGTAAGAAGAAATGGTGCTAGAGAAGTTGATGTACATTTTTTGAATGTGTCCATGAGATGAGGGAAAGTGAACATTTGTCCCACTCGCAAACTCTCAGAGAACCTATTGAACATTGCATCAATGTCCTCATGTGTGTGCCCTACCATCAAGAAGCCCAATTGAACTATCTTGAAAATGCCCCTTGCTACAAGAAGAGAAAGGTATGCAAACAAGTATCTGTTTTTGTTCTCAAACCCACAATTATCTAGCTGGAGTAGCAAGTTCTTTGGCAACTTTTGGTATGTTGGCTCAACAACAACGCATCCATCAGAAGAGGGTGGGTTTTTGCGAGTAGCTGATGGCAACAGATTCCTACATGTGTCTGTAGCACTCGCAACGGAAGTTATCATGGCATCCATGGAAGACTTAGAGTCACTCTCCGGTATAGTCTCTAGATTTGAATTTGTGATCGTGGCATCTACAATTTCAGACAAGCCAGGTCCCCTTGTGGAAATATGTGCACCTTCAAAACTGTAATGGGAGTCCAAAGAGTTTCTTGAGCATAGAGCATTCAAAAGCACGGTTTCTTGGAATCCCATCAATAGAGCAAGGTCTCCGAGGTCATGCATATCTGTCCTCTCTAGGTTGCGCAAACAAATTGACATCGATCCAATTGTCACGTTGGGATTAGATGGCCACAAACCATTGACGGTGAAGTGTCCATAATGACCTTGTCCATGCCCATGGGTAATCATTCCAATGAGTGAAACCTATAATTGCCATGCAAAATCAGTGTCCTTGGACCTCACCCGAAGTCTTGGAATTGCCATCTTTTTTTGGTCCATCTTATCATGAATTATGCATACATACTTTTTTGGATCCATCTCAGAGTACCTACGCCATGCATAGTACAAGTTCTTGCAACTTTGTTGATGTATCATATGCATCTTTCTATCCTCCATCAATGAATTGCGCTCATCTTGACTTTTTGTGGCTGCTAATTGTGCCTTGATCTGACTGCACAAGCTACATTTAGAGAATTCACTTGTCTTAGCAAGGGCTACATTTTTGAAGTCTAATTTCCAAATCCTGCCAAATATGGATAGGCTCTGATAGCCATGTTGATTAAGTAAAGTGTTGACCTCACGCATGATGTCTATCTTCTTATACACTTCAGGTATCACTTGCTGTTCTCTCTAGAACCATCCTGCATGGTTCTACTCTCGTGAGGCATATGCTCTGAGCTATTATCCACAAAGTGTTGAATAAGAGCCCTCCCCATACCTGTGTGCACCTTGCTCCTCCTCACAATCCCAGAATTCCCATGTACATATCGTTGCACACCACTCTCAAATTGCTCTCGATATCGATAAAATGATGCCCTTGGGATTCCATGCATCTTGTACCATGCTCTACAACACACATCCCAATTGTTTACCCTGAAGTTGTAGCATATCCTCCCAGCACAGTCACGATGCCAAGCCATTGACAACACATCGTATATAAAGTTTGTACAAGACTCCAAGGAGTTGCCCCAAAAATTCTTCCTTACAGACATTAAGAGGTCTTGCTAAACATGTTGGGGTAGCACCTATTGCCACAACAATCGATGGATGAAACTTGCCGCACCGACTCTAGTGACATTTTGTACATTGGCATTGGAGGCTCCCTTTGCTTAGGCACCTTGCTAATGAAAGTGTATCTTCTTTTCTTTGAAGTTGGAGCATCCTTTTTCAATATTCGATCATTGACCACCTCATTTGTGCCACCAACCTAGCTCATGGGCACATATTGTTGCAATGGGCTTCCAACAAGTAAGGTAATCTGCTTGATAGGCCACTTAATTAGGCCGAGAAATCCGACATCTTGCATAGAATACCCTAAGTCACTTCCTATAATTTGTTCTTTCTTTTCAATACCCACACCAATGCAATTGTTACCCAATAAATCAAAGTTTATAGAGTCACCCGGGAAAACATACAAGATCACACCTTCCCCCATGGTCTCTGTTTTGCTTTGTCATCCCACAAGACAACCTTTTTCTCTTTCCAAGATTCACGGATGAAATTGTCAGTTTCCAATGAAGAAACTGGCATTGGCTCAACATAAGGTTGCTCATGCTCACTTGGTGTGGCTTCTTGAGTTATTGGATCATCTAAAGAATCACCACCATGTCTTATAGAGGTTTTAGGCCACTTGACAATGCTCCAAAGTGCCTCACCAATAAGCACTGCATCCATAGTGGGAAATGGCAAGAGCATGTCACTATTGATAGACTTCTCCACTATCACTGATACATTTTCTGCCCCAATCTTCACACCACTACAGTAGGCCTCCGGATCTATTGCACACATTGCACCAATTCTAACCACTTCACTCCCCACCATCATCATGACCTTGTCCCCGATTCTAATAGCCATCCCCTGCCATTATGATTACGGAGAATTAATTCTGAGCAAACTAAAACCAAAGAAATTCATAATACCAACAAAGTTCTCCTTGTAGTGGGGAAGAATGCCATTGGTGCCAATTCTATAGAATCCATGAATGCCATTTCTCTATGTGGGTTTGGGGAGAATGGCTCTAGTGCCATTCTCCATAGACCCACATGGAGATCAGCACTAGCGCCTTTGCCCATAGGAAAGCCAGACTCACATGTAGAATGGCACCAGTGCCATTCTCCCTCAAATGCAAGGACATCTTTGTTGGTCTTATGAAATTATTCACAATCCCAGATGGAGAATGGCACTGGTGCCATTCTCCCTAGGAAAGCCGGACTCACATGGAGAATGGCACAAGTGCCAGTGTCCACAATCCCACATGGAGAATGGCACCAGTGCCATTCTCCCCCGCTACAAGGATAGCTTTGTTGGTCTTATGAAATTCTTTGGTTGTAGTTTGCTCATAATTAAGTTCTTGTAATCGTAACGAGAGCGGATGGCTATCAAATGCGGTTTTTGGAGAATGGCACTGGTGCCAATCTCCAGAATCCATGAATGTGTGGATAATTTTTTTGGTAATTTGATAATGCTTTTTCTAAAGCATGAATAATTTCCACCATCATCATGAACTTGTCCCCGCAACTGATAGCCATCCCCCCTCATTTACGATTATAAGTAATTAATTATGAACAAACTACAACCAAAGCATTTCATAAGACCAACAAAGATGTCCTTGTGGTGGGGGAGAATGGTACCATTGCCATTCTCCATGTGGGATTGTGGAGAATGACACTGGTGTAATTCTCCATGTGAGTCTAGCTTTCCTATGGAGAATGGTGACTGGTTCCATTTTCCATGTGGGTGGAGAATAGCACTGGTGCCATTCTCCCCAATCCCACATAGAGAAATGGCACTGATGCCAATCCCCTAGTTGGTTTTTGGAGAATGGCACTAGTGCCAATCTCTAGAATCCATGAATGCGTGCATAAAACTTTTGATAATTTGGAAAAACTCTTTCTAAAGCATGAATTATTTCCACCATCAACATGATCTTGTCCCTGCATATGATAGCCATCCCCTCTCATTACAATTACAGGTAATTAATTATGAACAAACTACAACCAAAAAATTTCATAAGACCAACAAAGAAGTCCTTGTGGTGGGGGAGAATGGCACCAGTGGCATTATCCATGTGGGATTGTGGAGAATGGCACCAGTGCCATTCTCCATGTGAGTTTGGCTTTCATATGGAGATTGGCATTGGTGCCATTCTCCATATGGGATTGTGGAGAATGGCACCAGGTGCCATTCTCCATGTGAGTCTGGCTTTCATATGGAGATTGGCATTGGTGCCATTCTCCATGTGGGATTGTGGAGAATGGCACCGGTGCCATTCTCCCCCAACCCACATAGAGAAATGGCACTGATGCCAACCCCCTAGTGGGTTTTTAGAGAATGGCATTGGTGTCAATCTCCAGAATCCATGAATGCGTGCATAAAATTTTTGATAATTTGGAAAAACTTTTTCTAAAGCATGAATTATTTCCACCATCATCATGACCTTGTCCCTGCATCTGCCATCCCCTCTCATTATGATTATAAAAGTAATTAATTATGAAAAAACTACAACCAAAAAATTTCATAAGACCTTGTGGTCAGGGAGAATGGCAACACTGCCATTCTCCATGTGGGATTGCGGAGAATGCCTTTGGTGCCATTCTTCATGTGGGTTTGGCTTTTCTATGGAGAATGGCACTAATGCCATTCTCCATGTGGGATTCTGGAGCTAGCAAAATCATGGTCAAGAAAATAATATCCCTTAAGTGGCTTGAGTGATGGATGAATTTGGTTTTTCTCTCCCTGAAAGATATGAGAATGCTAGTTATGAAGTTGACAACAACCATTCAAGTAGTCCAAAATGCCTAGGGAAAATTAGATTCAAGGATATGATCCACATGGCCCACATGGCCAAGATTGTGTTGAATATGGAATCACATAATTTGAGGGATATCCCTATTGGTGTATTATATGATATGGTTGTATAAGTTATCAGACTCGTATGTCAAAACATAAGAGAAAGAAAGGGATATTAAAACTACCTTGAGTTGGTTACCATTGTAGGAATCTTAGGCCATCATGTAAAAAGATGTTCATTTTCTCTAAATGTCTTTAGCTAGGCCCTCCCAATTTCCAAAGATCTATTGTGAGATGAAAAGCATGGAAAATTGGTAGGTTGAAGCAAAAGCATGGGCAATTGGTTATGAGATGAGTATGTCGACATAGATTGGTTAGAACAAGAAAAACTAGCTACGACCCCCCCAGTAGGGGGAGACCTTGTCAAGGTTATAATCAAGGCCTAGAAAGTAAACAAAAGTAGGGAAGATGACTTGTGTAATGTGAAAACTGCCTTGGAGCATAAGAAATTATAAGTTGAATAGGTGATACATACAAGTGGCACTTGATGGAGAATAATACATTATCTCACATTGTCTCCATGAACAATGAGGCCTACTAATATTAACCCATTCACTTTTCATCCATAACTTTGACGTATGCAAAACTAATGAACTAGATCTTCCTCTTTTTATAGTATCATTGTAAAATTTGGCGGTGCCTGAAATGGAGTGTCCAAAGTGGGAGAGGCATGGCTAGAGAGTAAGCAAAAAAGCTTCCAAATCACTCAAACTCTTATCAAAACTCAATTGCATCATCATGCAGTTTACATGAGGTCAGTTCACCATCTTATTCTATATGAATTTTTTTTGTCTCTTTATCTTTTTATGTTAGTGAAAGGCAATTTTTTGGCAATCATTGATTCTTTAAAGTATAATGGTGGCGTTTAAAGAACTCAATGTTCTCCTTTAGATAAGAAAATTTTATGAAGACGCATGAATCGGCTTTCATATGATGTAAAAAAAACCAACGAAAAAAATCAATGTTAATAATCAAAAGCAATTTAAAAAAGCAATCTTAAAAGAACACACAAAACCCTTAAAAAATCAAAAGGCCTTCTCCCTCCATGGTGGAAATCATCACGGCCTGCTGTTGGGAAACAAATCCAATCTCTCAAAGTTTGTGCTCCTGCTCCTGAATCGTTGCTGAATCAACGAATTGTCCTGCTCCTGATTCAACGAATCGTCTCACGGCCTGCTCCTAAATCCACAAATCGTCTCACGGTCAACAAAGCATCTGAGACTCATCACAGGTGAAAAATTTTGTCATTTCTTCTCGCGGGCGTCTTGTAGAGAACACACGTAGAGATCGAGTTCTGTAGCTACAGCGAGTGTTGTAGCTTCGCCATGTCGTAGTAACAGATCCCCCTCCTGAGCTTCTGCTGCTTTTCGTCACAGATTTTGGGTTAATCTCCCCCTTAGATCCAATCTTGCATGCCCTGATCGTAGATTACATGGGTTCCCATTCTTCCCCTCGATCGTCTTGCTCGCTGTTGCAGCCAGCACTTGCTACGAGCTGCTCCTCGCCATTTGTAGAGACGGAGATGTTGCCCTCGTGCTGCGTCTCCTTGCTGTTGAAGCCTGTCACCTCCCTTGCTGATCTCATACCACAGCTCATCCCAGGCGCTGTCCAAAGACTCTGCCCTCTGTCGTCCAAGGCCTCTGCCTCTGTCATCAAAGGCCTCTTGCAGGTCTATTTCCCTTGAACCGCCTCACCTTGGCTGGCAAATGGGTCTCCAAAATCCACTCTTTGATAGCCTCGGCGGCTGCCTCGTGTGCAAGCTTCTCCCTTTCGTTGGACAACTGAGAGAGCAAAGCACGTGTTCTACAAGTCTGAATCGAATGGTTTTATCAGTTGTGTTTGTTACTGAAGGTCAAGATGTTGCCAGAGAACCCGACGCAGAATCGCCCACTACAAAGGATGGCAATGGAGCTGCGCGCACACCCCTTGGAACTCCAGAGGGAAACGGGGCTGTCCGACGCTCTTCTAGAGGGGATCTCCTCTGCGAAGATGGCATTCCTCTGCTCCAAGTTCTGCTCTCGTGGGGTGTAGAATTCGGGATGCCCTTTAAGAAACTTGCTTAAATAAATTATACCAGACCAAAGCGAGGTGAATCCAGCCAGCCGAAGCAAGCCATCACTTGGCTCCAACCATCATACTACCTAAAAGAACATCACTCGGGGCGAGATGAATACAACCGGTCGAAGAAAGTCATCATCGAACCAAGATGATCTAGATTAGCAATTGTGTAATCACACATCTGGTTAGTCAAGGGGTCACTGCCTCGCACTAGCCATCCTAGGTCTCTCAAGTTGGACTTGACCTAGACAATGACCATACAATCTCTATATCCTACATTGATCAACCAATTAAATGCAATGTTGTTCCAGGTTTCCCAAACCACCAACATGACCGCCACGCTCATGAATGGCCAACTAGTCATTAGATTTGATGGATGCTACAAGGGTTGTCTAGTCAGTGCACTTCTCCATCTTGTTCCTACATGGAACCTGGACATGAGACCCGCACGACAAACTGCCACTTCTAACTTTAGCAGCATGCTACGTGCCATCTTGCAAGTCCACATTAGATGCTATAAGTCTTCAATCCATGGTCCCATAGGGGGCAAATGGGGATACTTTGATGTGTTTGGATAGTCTGGCCCTAACCGGTAACCATTGCAGGACTGCCAAGAGTAGGAAGCTAACCTTCCTCGGTACTTTTGCATTCCAAATTTCTTCAAGCCTGGAGCTCCACCAATTAGGGCTTTTTTGCATAGTTCGTCTTTTTTTAAGTGCAAGGATCGGTGTGTTAAATCATAGCCATTTATTTGTGAGTTAACCTTGCTAAAATTTTGTCAAGCTGGGTGTTACCAACCCTCCAGATGTTTGCCCTCAATGTGATCAAAAGGACACAGTTTGAGGGCCACCAATCGAGGATTTGTTCTAGCATCCATCCACCTTAGAGTGCTCCATAGATACTAAGGCATACATGTTTTGTCAAAAAGTGTCCAAAGTCACTTCCCCCATCAAATCTTTGAAAATTGCATCAAATCCTATAAAATTATGCTCATTTTAAGACTTTAATACAAGCTTTAGGTGCCGAGGCCAAAAGACCAAAAAAGTGCCCATGATTGACTACAAGAATTTATTAAATCTCAACAACAGAGTTCTAACCTTTGGGATCCCTAGAGGTCCTAGGAAATAGATAAGGGAAAACATCTTAGACCAATCAATTGAAACTAAGTATACTTGGAATTTGAAACTAAGTATAACTGGAATAAATGTATTCTTAGAATGCCATAGATCAGAACTCCTAAAGTAAGGGTAACCCTAGTATTCTGTCATCCGTAAATTTCCATTTAATGTGCATGATGCCAAATGGGCAATACAAAGAATTGCTCACATATTGGTATCATGTGATGTGGTGGGTACTTGGTAGATACACACAAGAGGTATGGGAAATTGATTATGGTACAACACATGACCAATTCTGTGACAAGTGCAGAAGAAAGCAATGATGTGTAGCTTCCAGAGGTTTTAACCAAGGAATGCTAGCACCATGCTTCAAAGGTAGACATCATGCCAAGGAATTAACCAAGTGTGTGGATGATTTGTCAAGATACCTCTCCTAAGTATAGAAGAGAAAGATGAATAAACCACAATAAGGTTTATCCTTGAGGATGTATTCCAAGGTACTCAAGTGCAACAATGAAACACAATAAGCCATTCATGCCCATCTCATCATGATGGAAAGATTATGAGATGGAGATCAAGATTAAGGAATTCAAAGATAGGATAGAGAATATGATGATAGAAAATGGGGAGGTTTTAAAACAAGATATCATTATTCCAATTGAAGTACATGTGTTTCTTGTATAGACTCTAGATATAATTGCTAAGGGCCCTACGTATTCTATCCTACTAGTAGAGGTTCCACAATGCATATACATTGAATTCATGAGGCATGCTGCAAAGAAGATTGTATACATCCGTTGTAAACACACATATACATATTCATTTATGTGCTTGGATTAAGTGCAATTGTACATCAATTTATGCATCGATCCACTCTTATAAAAGTGGATTTTTTAAGGGCCTTGGAAACCTTGCATGTGCAATGTAGATGGAAAGAGAAACCTCTTCCAATTTTGGTTTCATATTGCCTAAAAATGGCATAGAAGGTAATCTTTGCGTTCGGCACTACATGGCACCTAGATTGTCTCTATTTGACTTTACAGGGGAAGTAAGTGGTGAAGATGTCACATTTTGTCTCTATTTGACTTTATAGGGAAAGTAAGTGTTGAAGATATCCACAAGCAAGTGCTTTTGTATTAGACCCTTTTGTGCTACTTTTTGTATTGGATCAAAGACTCTTGGAGCATGAATGGCCCCAATTGTTAACTATATGACCAGTATGAATGTAAAACCTATGGGTGGGGGGTGATGGATATAGTATATTTTGTCTTGTATTGAGTGGATATATATTTTCCATTTTCCCCTCATGATTATATGGATTTTCTCTTTGAATCCTTGTTTGGTAAGACTGAATGCCTACCCTATTGGCTAGGCCCATCTTCAAAAATTGAATACATTGTGACTATGAATGATGAAAAGCTTTTGTAACCATATATTTTGAAAATTATAGCTTTTTATGCCATTTGAGAGAGGTGATGGAGATATATCCATATGATGGGAAATAGAATGTGATGAGGCAAGAGAAAGATATGAGGCAATAGATGATAATTATAGCTTTTATGCCATTTGAGAGAGGTGATGGAGATACATCTATATGATGGGCAATAGAATGTGATGAGGCAAGAGAAAGATATGAGGCAATGATGCAGTGAGGGTTGTACAAGTAAGAGAGATATAGACGAGGTACTCTAGGAGAGGGTTGTGCAAGCTAGAGGTTCCATTCAATAGACAAAGAGAGAGAGAGAGAGAGAGAGAGAGAGAGAGTGAGAGGGAGGGAGATGAGCAAAGGGAAATTCATGAAGCTCGAGATATCGTGGCCTCCACGCAGTCATCTCCACTCACTTTTCTTGCCCTCCAAAAGTTGCCTTAAGAGAGGAAAATCCATTACCCACCAGTATGGATAGTAGGAGCCATATTTAAGGGCAATATACTTGGAAAGCTATTTGGGAAGTTGAGGGCTGGGCTAAATGCTTAAATTCAGTGTAAATGTCATTGTTGGATGTAGAAGGATATCTCAATTAAATGCTACTTATGTGTCCTAGTTGCATAGCAAAAAATGGATAAAGGACATCTTTGGGAGGCCACCATATCACGGCCTCCTTGGCGATTTGTTTACCCTTTCTTTTCCCCAATCAAACACTAGACAAATACTTGTGTGTCATGAAAAGAGAGCCAAAAAATTAAAAAATTAGGGCTTGAATATTGGCAGTGTCTAATTGCTAACAATGATTTTGATCTAACATGCACGTAGAGCTTGAAAAGACGATCACTTTTCCCTTTTGGAGCGGTCCAAATTCTTCCTGGATTGGAAGTTACGCCTTGTCGAAGTTTTTGTGAAGAAAAGGCCTTTGATGATGTGGCACATGGATTCACATGCTGAATAGTATTTTGGGATTTGATGCATTGATTTAGGAAATTTCTAGTCTTCGAAAAAGCATTTAAAAATGCTTACCTGAAGCTGGAATTATAGTCCAAAAATGGGCATACTCTGTTGGGATTTTATGCATTCTTTTTTAGGCTTGGAAAAGGTGTTTTAAAATGCTTACCTAGAGATAGCCATAGAGGACAAAATGGGCATAATTTGCTAAGATTTCATGCATTTCTTTTGGGCACTTTTTAAGTCTTGGACAAAGAATTTTAAAATGCTTACTGGAAGCTGGCATTAGAGGCCAAAAACTGGTAGAATCTATGAGGATTTGATGCATAGATTTTGGTCCTAGTAAATTATGCCAAAAATGGGATTCGATGCATTAATTTTGGGCACTTTTCTAATCATGGATAAAGCTCTTTAAAATGCTTACTTCTTGAAGATGGCATTTGAGGCCACAAAATGGGCATAACCTATTGGAATTTGAGGATTGATTTTGGTTACTTTCTAGCCTTAGACAAGTGTTCTAAAATAGTTACCCAACACTTGTATTAGAGGCCTTTAATGAGCATAATTTCATGGGGTTTCCAAGCACATTTCCAAGATTTGATGCGGGGAGATTAGCAATGACTTTGGGCCATTTTTTATCTTGGAGAAAGCACTTTTAATGCTTATGTGAAGCTAACACTAAACATCTAAAATGAGCATAATTTGTTGGGATTCAATGCACTAATTTTTGCAACTTTTTTAGTCTTGGACAAAGCATTTCAAATCTCCTACTTGAAGCTGTCATTAGAGACCTAAATATGGGCATAATTTTTTTAGGATTTGCAAGCACAACTTCAAGATTTGAGGGAGGGAGAATAGCAGTGACTTTGGGCATTTTTCTAGCCTTGGACAAAGCATTTTTAGCCACTTACCTGAACTTTGCATTAGAGGCCTAAAATAGGCATAATTTGCTACTTTTGATAGGACTTTTCTTGTCTTGAGCAAACTATTTTGAAAATGCTTATCTAAAGATAGAATTAGAGGCATAAATGAGTCTTCCCAAATTTGCTAAAGACCGTCGGCTTCTTATGCCGATGTGAGACGAGTCTTGATGGAGACTTTGTGGAGACTTATTAGAAAACTCTTGCAAATCTTGAGAGTGAGTAGCAACGTGAATAGGCATAAAGGCTTTATTAAGAATTAGGTACTCACAAACTTGATTTAAGAATTCATTCAGGCTAACAATCTTGATAGAGAAGTGCTTATGATGCTTGATAAGGTTGCAATATTATGACAAGAAAAGGACACACAAAATAAGCCTTGAAGTACATAAATTATTTATATGTGAAACCTTTTATATAGGCCAAGGATTTAAAACTATTGCATGCAAAGGTGTGTGAAATGACTCATAGCAATCTAGAACTTTCCTAAAAACACTCTAGAAACTTTACTTAAGAACCATGAAATATTTGCTTTGGTCTAGCCATGGATGGTGTGAAACCTTTTGGTTTGAAAAAATTGACATGGAGTAATGGGCTCATGTGCCGTGTAAAAAATTTTCTTCCATCATGGTTACTAATAGAACATGCATCTTTTGATAGCAATTATAGTCCCTAGCAAGTACAAGGTAGCTAGCGTCGTATCTTGGACTCTCATGAAACTTGGATTTTGTCATGCCTTGTAGGTGAACTTAGTCTACCACTTGGGCAATTTGATAGCTCAAACCAACAAATGGTCTATGGGCAATCTTTGGGTTACTTGAAGGTGATTTAGAATCCTAAGGTGGTTTGATAGATGTAATCATGATTTCAATTTCTTTAATTTATGAAGTGAAATGGACTCTCATGAAGCTTGTACCTATTGCTACCTTTGTTGTGCCTTTTATTGGTTGGTCTTTCTAGCTTGCAATTATTTTGTCGCGCTTTGAAGCCTACAACACATCATTTTGAAACTCTATGTTTACACTTTCAAAGGGGGGTTTTTTGAATTCTAAATCAACAAACGTCTATTTTTTATTTTAGGTTTTGATGTCTCAATCATGGGCAAGAAGAGGGTCTTGAAGCTTGGGCAAAAGGAGAAGCCTCCAATTGTCACTCTTACAAATGTGCAAAGGGGAAGAAGAGGATATCCTCCTAGTGAGGGTTCTATACATGGTAACCTTGGGGATAAAATTGAAGTTCTTAATGAAGAGATAGGGGCGTTTGGGAATGTAAGGGCAAGATGGGGAGTAGTCACTTCAATAAGATAGATATAGATTTTGCAAAAATGGACACATTGATGGAAAAGTGAGGCTAGCAAGTGTAAACTAATTGGCTCATATAATTGTACAAGGATACCATTGCATAAGTTGACTCCATATGACCATGTAAGAGGCTTGAGGTCTAACATTGCAAGTCTAAAAATTGCTTTTCAATATCAAAATTACAAGGTTGAGGAAAGGGCATTCGTTGTTTCTCTTTGAAGGAAAATGGAGAGGAGACACATGCTGCAAATGAAATTAGAAATTTGTGGACACCGTTGTGGAGGGAAATTGAAAGTGAATTTGAAAATAGGTTGCAAGAAATAAAGAGTGGTTATTTAAGAGTAGGAAGATGTTTTATGTGTGGGAGGGCAATTTTTGTACTACAACATGGATGCAATTGATTCAGAAGCCTACATGGAGACCAAGGTGATACACATTAGGTTATGTGTATGGTCGTACACTTAAAATTCCATTGCTATTAGGATTCCAATGAAGGAATTCGCACGTACATTCACATTTTTTCATGTCATGTGTTTATTTATATAATAGTGCAAGACTAGAATTATATTCAGTCTTTCTGTAGCTTGCATGAGCATGCAATCATTAAACCTAGTATTTGGGACACTTTCATGAATAATAGTAACATATGTGAGTGTTATGTCACCATGTGTATATCACTTTGAGTGTCAAAAGGGAAGAAGCAAGGGTATCCTTTAATTAGATGGATTTGTACATGTTTGGGTTTTTTTTTTGGGCAGTTATATTAGAATATCATCATTAGCAGCATAAATATATACATGTTCTTTGGTAAAGAACAACCAGCCCCCAAGGGGAGAGTTTCATCATCAAAACATTTCTAAGAAATATTCTTGGAGTAAAAATAGTAGCAGCAGAATCAAAAGAGAGGGACATAGGAGTCATCTGTGTCATCTATATTATCATCATTAAGTAGTCAAAGTAATTGAAACTCTCTGAGTCCCCAGAGCTATCAGTGCCATCTGCCTGGGCCTCACAAGAGAGTCTGGTTCTTTCTTTACTGTTGTGGAGGGTACCTGTTTAAGAAACTTAGTGATCCCAACAGGGACTTCAAAGGGTGTGGAATTATCAATTCCAAAACAGCTTTGAGTATGTTCTTGAAGGTCAGCATTGAAGAGGGCAGCCTCTGCTTTGAAATTGTGTATCATTTCTATGATTTTCTTCTGAACTTGTTTAGCCAGTTAACAAACAGTAAGTCAGCTTGCAATACAACTTGATTAAACTTACAATACAAGTCAGGGAAAATTTCTACCATCAAACTTTACCACCGAAGTATCAAGAAGACCAATCTTGGTGGGCGTTGAACACGCATCCAATACTGTGATAGTAATTGTCCACACAAATCAGCAAGTACATCGATTGCAGGAACCTTTCTCCTTTGATTACTTTGGGGTCTCTTGAGATGTCTAGGAACTTTGATAATCTCAAAACGTGGTGACCTTCTGAGAACACTTTTCTTCACATGTAGATGTCAACTTCTCAAATGCATTAGGCCTACTCTCGACTACCCACAGAATATTCACCACTCTCCCTACAAGTCGTCCTGCTCTGATACCATATGATAGAAATAATGCATGCATGTAATAATATGAGAAGATAAAACACAAAAGGTGGCAATTCTTTATTCCAATCTTCCTTATACAAAATCCGTGGGGTGCTAACTCAATATGTAATATGTTACTACCCTCGTCCAAAATCTAGGGTATCGGGGGACAAGGTCCATATATAATATGCATGGACTTCCTTAAAAATTTTCAAATATGTAAGGGAAAAATATGAAAATTTCATGGCCCCCCTCCCACAAAATATAAGGTATGTACCTTGAAAAATATGCAAGATTTTAAGATTTGTACATATTTTTCATAATATGTGAGGCCCAAGGGGGGGTCTTTTGGATGGGGGGGGTAAAACAAAAAATACACTAAAATATGAAAACCCATCTCCTTTCAAATTAATGTAACTTTTTCATGTGTTACCCAAATTTCAAGGTGTAAATACATATTTGAAGCTCTTTTAGTGTAGAATACAACCATATTAATTTGAATAATTTCTACTCTTGGCATATTGTTAAATTCATCTCATACTCAAGATTTTGATAGGTTTTCTTACTAAAGGGAGTTGGCACCCCAGGACAAAATCACTCGAGTCACTCTAATAGATGCTCATCCCTACGGGGCTTGTTGCATCTGTGTACAACCAGTTCTCCTATCACAAGAGAAATTAAGAGCTTCTAGCACTACAAGCTCTTCCACACACCCGAGACGATGGCTCCAAGGTCGCTATACAAAAGCATGGAGATCTGCATGCAGTTGTGAAGAGCCAGAGACTCACACCAATGTTTTCCATCTAGTAGCATGAAGAGGTGTGACACCTTGGCCTCCCTTAGAGACTCGTGAAGGTCAACTCCCATGAGAGCTGAAGGGCTCACGACCCTTCCATGCTTGCATACGCCTCAAAGAAGATGACCGCCACCTTCTTATGGAACCATGTAAAAGCTCCTTTCAGATTATGCCACATGGCACAATGCCTCCATCCCTTTCACAACCTTAGCAAAGACTTCTACCCCTTAGAGTTTTACTAATTCATCAAAAGCTAACAATTACATCCTTTTGAGGATTGAGAAACGAAGGCTAAAAAGTGTCGAACAATTACTTGTTATCAAAATGGCTCCACAATTTTGTGGACCATAATATAGTTCTCTAGAAAATTAAATATCCAGCTTATAAGCTTGAGCCATCCGATCATTACAATGCATTTCATATCAACCTATTGAAACTATTAAAGGGACCTCTATGTACACATCCTATATATATGAAGAGGGTCCATTGATGAAGAAGAAATAACTGTATGGTGGATCATTGACAAATCATAACCCAAATGTTTTGTCAAGTATTTACTCAAATTTAACAATCATTCAAGAGATGATGCCTAGTAGATGTCTAAACAGTCATTGATTACATATTCACATAATCACATGCACTTTTTGCGTGATTTACATTCATGAACATCTTTTTCACAAAATGATGCACGCAATGTCAACAAAAACCTTCCCAATTAAAAAAATGAAAAAGTGGCATATTACAACTTGTATGTTTGCTAATAGCACTGGTAACAAGTATTTTACTACCTACTAGTGAATAGGTGTTTATTGTCAATAGATAAAGTACTACCACCAATAAAGGCAACAGTTTTAGTAGTAAAGATGGCGGGAGACTATACGGCTGGCAATATCATATTGCTTGATCTAGTACTACTAATAATGATACCTTTACAATCGGCTATGGAGCCGTTACCATTAATGATGGTTGCGATGATCTTACCATCGTGCCTATAGAAGGAGCTTATTGGGTCATTTTCACTACCTTGGATTTGAGAGGTAATTTTTATCTCTTCTCTTAGGCTGCACCTAGGGCTTGGCTTTCTTAGTCCATGTTCCCACAAGGAAGCAACTAGATGGGACTACTCCTAAGGTCAAGTACCTAGACTCTCTCGAAGGCAGAGATGGTCTGTCTTTATTTTTTGCATGCATTCTGTATCATGCACTATATGTTGTACACATCACAAGTTACACTAACATGTGGATTTTGTAAATGTAGATATTGTATGTAATTTGTAAACTTGTGCACATTTTTTTTCAGGGTATGTTGGCTCTAAATGCAACCATATGTACATTAATGCAAATATGAAAATGTGAATAAAATCCCTGTGAATGGTCCTTCTAGATTTTCCAAACCTCATCAATTCCTATTATCAAACACTTAACTTACGTTAATTGCAACCCAAGGATGTTATGAAAATTATATTTCTTACATCGCTTGCTTAGGATATTATAGTCTTATCAATTGTGGCAAATTACCCATCGGGATCCTAGTGGATAATTTGTGTGGTTTAGTTGGGGATGCCTAATTGAACCTATGTTTTGCCATGCTAGATGGTTGGTATATTGGGTCATTCCACATTATTACTGATATCGCTAGTGCTATTGGTGTTATGTTCAATTAATATATATTGAGCATAACCAGATTGGCATCATATTGGGATTAATTGATTTGGCGATTGTTTCATTGATTATTATTAATGCGATTGCTCCTTGAGTACTTGTGATGGAACTTATGACAAGGATTGGAGATAGTGTGTGAGGGTATCGATTGAGGTGTTGGTGTGTATCATGTGGCCAAAGGTCAATTTTTGTATTTACATTGATATTATACATCATGGGCACTACTTTTTGTTATGAAAGGACATAAATCATTTTTGGATAAATCTAGCCTCAAGAGGCTATGTAAAAGCATCCCTTACTTTTGTGGAGAGAAGAGATAATTTTGGTTATGTCATTTTTTGGTTTATGTGCTTTAATTAAGGATCTCAAATACTTTAGATGAGGAAGTGTGAGCCATTCATCTAGGGGAGGAAGATTGTACCTAGTTGGTGTTGCCATGCTCTTAAGTTTGCCCGCTTTTGATTCCTTTCAATTTATCAAGCGATGATTTATGTACCTCGAACTTCTACTTGTTTGATTAGTCCATTGGAACGGGTTGGGATGTGTGGATTGACCGATTTATCAATATCTCACGATCTCAGCTTAAAAGAATTACTTATTTTGCTTTCACACTATGACCAATATCTTGCGAAGGTGTCCAAATATTTATCCTCTATGAAATTGGATTCAACCTAACCCCAATAATACAAAACATATGACTCGAGCAATGCTATCAAATGTGCTTGAAACATTGCAACTCCAAGATGGAGGCTCTACCCTTCAAAACTAACTCTTATTCCACTTCATTAAAGAAGCATAACTCTCATTACCATTCGGAAGAGAGTTGAAGTATACATAAATTTTTGTGAAAAGAGCCGATTATTAAACCAATGTATCATATGGATATCAGAGTTTACAACACCTCTCAAAAGAAATAGTCAGTCATAATGCTATCATTGTTAAAATAAAAAGCAAAAAAATGACGAGCTATGAAAAAATATTATTGGCATTTACAATTAACCAGCGATATTGATCAAACCACCATGAGTTAATATTATACAAAACATCATTGATATTATTCATCCTGGTAGGGATACAAGCATCGTCCTTATTATCGCACGTATTGGCAGTTTTGAAAAAAACTATCAATGGTATATGTAATTTTAAGGATGGTATATTTGCAACAATAAGGAATATTACATATGAATGACATAAAATTTCATGCTCCTATTGATGAAGGTAATGTGTTTTATTACTGTAATGCCACAACATCATTACCCCCCATGCAAACCTTGCAGAGAGCTTAAAAGATTAGGATAGTTTAGTAAACAAAGTTTATAGGTCTCTCTAATCACATTATGTCTTCTATTACAATGAAGGTCACATCTCCAAGCTCACAATCAACTTCAAAGGTTTCAAAAAACTTTTAGGTTCCATCTCTAAGCTCACAATCAACTTCAAAGGTTTCAAAAAATAGTTGGAAATTAACACATCCCCAAGCTCACAATCAACTTCAAAGGTTTTGAAAAACACTTAAAGCACTTTCGCAAGATCATATAGCTAAATAGGAGCTAATAGAGTTGCTAGTTATGTTTGCAACTGCTTGCATAGTGGGTTTCTCAGCTTGCAAGGAAGAGCAATAGCAATAGCATGAATCATTAGAGGAGTCTCGAAATGGGAGGGGCAGCTATTTTCAGCTTAAGATCAATATTTTAATGGGGGCTTCTCTTGCCTTGGTGAACAAGGGAGGAACATATTTTTTGGCTATTCGGAGATCTCAATTGCATCCATGAAATTGTGCACTGAGGGCACCTCACTCTTAAGGGGATTGCCATCTTAGCATCGCCAACTAGAACAAAGCCATCCCCACAAGGCCTACAAGAAGATGACCAAAATTTGAGGAGCCCCTATTTGATAGCCTAGTGCTTATGAGCATTGTTGGTGAGAAATAGGCACCATTGGTTCATCCTTTAGAGCATTCCTTAGCTTGTAAGCACATCAAGGTGGAACACAACTATACACGAGGGTGTTTATTACACACTACCCCAATGGATCATAGATAGGCAAGATTGCGCCTGGATGCATTCAATGCACTATGGGCGGGCATCGACATCCGTAGTCTCAAGAGCTTCCCTACTTGTGCTAGCAAGGCTAGCCCAACCCACTAGCAGCCAAACTTCAAGGCCCCATACTAGTTGGAATGCTACAAGAGCATTTTTCCTAGCCCTTGCATCACTAGCCTTTGAGGGCTTGCTAGTAGAGTTACAAAGCAAAACTCATGCTTAGTCGAAATGCTGCAAGAGCATTTTGACTTGTGCTAGTAGAGCATTGCAACTGGGATTGGCTCAAAACTACCCCATTTTCCACAACTTGCATCACTAGCCCAAGAGCCTTGTTTGAGAGCTTGCTAGTAGAGCATTGCAAGTGCCCATTTTCAAAACCCTCTCAAGCCTCATACATGTCACTTTGAGATGAGGTAAAGCCTTCAAGGGGACCCATGTTAGCTTCACCATTTCAATGCTGGCATTTCAACCTTGGGGGAGGTCCTAAACACCACAAACAGAAGCTCTTCTAGCACATACGCGTGACACAAACAGAAGCTCTTCTAGCACATACGCGTGAATGAGCTTTACTAGGTGGTCAAAATCTCACGAGGTGGATTGGTATCCGTAAAGCGGAATTCCCTTTGTCATGACAAAACTTTGGAAAATGAATGCTTTATGCGATCATTCGCACTGCACATAAATTCGTTTTACATCGCTCGCATATTTTCCCGTCACATCGAGCTGCAAGCTTTAACCAAGAATGACAAATTAACGGTAAAGTCCACTCGCAGAGCGCGTGATTTTGTCGAGGAATGGACTGACGGAAAATTGAAACTAGGCGGGTCGATGCGGTTAAAAATATGCATTCTACGATCCGTTGTTTGTGGGGTTTGATAGCGAAGGATCGACGCGGAGAATGCATGTTTTTTATCTCCGCGGAATGAACAGTAGTGACGGAACGCGATGGTGATAGCAATTCTGGTGTCGACGGGCGTGGGAAAGGGCAATTTCATTGGTGCTAATGCTGGGTTGTAGCCTGATTTGTGGCGACGATTGAAAAGTGTTTGGCCCCTTTCGATTGTCAACTTTGACGAAATTATTGGGCGCCCAACAAAATCGTTGTACCACACAAGTTCCAGTGTGTATATTGGCAATATGTTGTGTTGTGTCCGTACGGTGTCATGCACCCCCCGAACTCCCGAGTCCCAGCTACAGCAACCAGTCATGAGGAGTCTTCTCTTGAGCCTTGTGCACACGCAACCCAAAATGTGCAACTCGTGGCAAGTTTTGGAGGATTGCATAGAAATCTATGCAAAGGTCAAGCGGTGAGTGCCACTCGCTTCAAAATTGGCACCCCACTTTTGGAGGGCGCCATTTTGCGCACCAGAGCTCTATTTCACGTCCAACTAATAGGAAGTTGTTATCTCAGGCGCTCATAGTGGGTTGAAATGCCTTGAATGCTCCCACAAAGGTACAGACTTATATGGGCAGGCCAATGAGAACTTCCCAGCTCTCAAATGCAGAGCTCTTGCAAGTACTTAGACCTTTGTCTAGCCTCTATTAAAGGTTGCAGCCTCCTTGAGCAATTTTTATGCGTGTAAACAAAAACGTCTTCTGCCACACCAGCTACACATCTTCGTCTTGTGTGCACAAACCCTTGGTGTAAACAATCTAGAGAGGCCATGGGGAGGCCTTTCCCTCATATGAAAGTGGTGAGAGCGAGTCACTTTCATATGAGGGAGAGGCCAGGAGTTGACACATCAACAAATAAAAAAGTTGATGTGAAAGATTTTGACACTTTAGTATTTTATGATGTGATGGGTGGGTATGTAAGCTTTTGACACCACCCAGCTCATAGAGTCCATGATTTAGGGAGACTTGATCCAATGGTTGAGATGGCATCTCCGAGCCCCCATGACTTTGATAGTTGTAAGCACAAGGAAATGGACTCTGAGAGACTCTCCATGGTTGTAAACAATCTGACAATTGTAACTTGTAAGAACAATTGCTACCTCCGTAAGAACGCATTTCTGCATGGCTCCAGGGATGCGAGAGGAACTCAAGGCTGTAAAGAGGGAAGAGTCCATCATGTAACCCTCCATCTTCTTCAGCGATTGTGAAGCTACTGCTGCAAACAACCTTCACTATTGGCTGAATGAGAACAAAAAGGGCTCTTGAACTAAATTTCCGATGATAACATGGCTAATTTTTGCTCCTGAGTTTGAGGCACAAAGGCAGGAGATGCATATGAGAACACATATACGAACTCCTGAATCCAATTTTGCTATAGTTCTCCGGCACTCTAATTGTACACAAAGAGCACTTTGGAGAAGCAATTTTTTTGATGCGTAGGACCTACGGTGGCGGCAAAGTTTTGCACATCAATGTGGACAATGCTTTAGTAAGATTATGATCACGCAATTATGTGAAGAAATTGTAAGAAGTGCTCTTGCTCCAAAGTAGAGGCACAAACAACATAATCAATGCTAGCTGAAATTTTAACGGCTACAATCCAATAGTATTTTTCATCTCAAAAGGAAGAAAATCACCTCATTTTGGGTGTCACATAATCTTATGCTCTAAAACCAACAATCTTCTTGCTAACCATTGTGCTTGAAATGCAAGCATTAGTGTATGTCATGCTTGCATGAGACGAGATGCAATAGGCCAAGAGCAATGGCTTTATACTCATATTTACCCATCTTACAAGTGTGATTGTGAAAGTTGTGTTTCTTGGCCTATATGAGGGGCACCTTGCTCTCATTAATAACCCCATTGTGACATCTTACCATTTTGCTTCCGCTATAAACACGGCTTTAGGGATACAAGAGTGGGATAGCTCTTGCTTGAGAGGAAATTCCAAATGGAATAGCTTGATTTAGACTTTTCGATCAAGACAAAGACTCTAGCTTCTTGTTCTTAGGTGGCACGATAGTAACAATCCTCATTTTTAGAGAATTGTTGCTAGTGACAAAGATTAAATTTGTACTTTTTTTTTTCCAAAAAGGATTTATATTGAGGGGGGGTTGGCTAGACCCTAAATGGACCATGTACAAAATTTGGTTGATATTAGGACTAGGGCGCTTGCGGCCTACGCTGCAAGTAGTAAAAGGGGATCTGGGCCCGCTACTATGGACCCCAACAACTATGAGGCTCTTGCTTACTATGGGCTCTTTGTTGCGAAGAAGCCATCCAAAGTCACTCAGGTGCCCTTTAACTAGGGCTTCTCAGTGATTCTCTATACCTTGCTCCAATCTCACTTTAAAAGACAACTTTGTTGCACACTTCCCATACGGAGAGGAAGATCAGTGCATGGATGTATGGTTAGTACGCTACTAAACTAGATGTAAGACGGGTCACCTCGCCAGTGAGGACCATGTGCCATTGGGAGCCGATGTCATAAGGCCAGACTTGCAAATTGCTGACTCAACCCTTAGCCAAACCCCGCGAGACACACATCAATTTAGGAAGAGATGCGTTACTAATTCCATAGACCTTCCACAGAGAGGGCAGATTGGGGACGTGGAGATGTATTTCACCAATCTCCCCCTGATTGGAAGCCATTGCTGCATTACTTTCCACATCATGAAAGATGCTTTGCTTACTAAACATGCCTTCCATATGGATTGAAACTTGGTCTTCCACCATTTAGCGCCTCTCCTCAGCATCCACTTGCGATTAAGGGCCGGAATTATTGTCATGCCATGAATCAACCTTCTATAGAGTAGTTTTGGGAGATCTTACTCAGACGGGTTTTGCCTAGCCGCCAAGTCATTGATCCTTCATGTGGTTGAGTGTATGCAGTTGGTCGGCCAGTCCTTGGGAATCCTTTCTAGAAATGTCGGGAGGAAATCAAGCTCTCCTACATTCAGGTTGAACCACAGCCTGGAACCACAGCGCCTATAGCTGCTCTAACCAATACCAGTTAGCGACACTGTGGTTCTAAAAATTATCCTAGGCTTTGATGCCCTTCTTGAACATACTTCTGGCTCTCCTCAGATCGTGGTTGGTGAACGGATCTTTCCTAAATGCCATGCTCCACCACACACTCTTAGTGAGACTCGAGTCGCCTCTGAGGCATCCCTTCCGATCCAAATGGGCAATGCACTCCTTCCATGCCAAGGTAAGGCTTGAGATAAGGTTTGAGCCTACAATGTGCAAAGGGAAGCCCAAGTAGAGGCGATCGAGCCATGATAGACCGAGCCATGAATCGGCACCTTTGCTTTTTCTGTTGCTTATGAATTCTTTCACTATCTCAGACCATGGTGAATTGCCTTTGATCAACCACGGTAACCATTTGCCTATTAGGGAAACGTTTCTAAGCCTAGCATTTGGTATGCCGAGCCCTCCCAACATTTTAGGGGCTTGGAGGGGCTCCCATGGGACGTGATGCATACACCTTTTGTTTTCTTCCTCAGCCCATACGAAGGTGCAGAAGACATGTTTGATGCACCCTTTGATATGTAATCTTCTTTCTCACCCCAAGAATTTGAAATTTACCCCAAGAACTTGAAATTTGAGGCAATGGTGGGATATCATGAATCTGTGTATGATTCATCCTATGGGAGCAATACCATAAAAAGCAATTGACAAGCACTATTAATGAATGTTGGGCATTACCCTTCATGTAGTACTAAGTGATAAAATACATTACCTTTTTTGGGGGAAAAAAAGTGATAAATCATACAACTTGAATAGTGAAAAGCCACCAACCTTGACACTTATGGATATTCACTAGACATTTGACATGTCATTATTTATGATAACACCATCCTAGTTCCCAAAGCCATCAACCTGCTAGTGGATATCTACTTACCACCAACTTAATACGAAAAAAGGTAGGCATTATTCCTATGCAAATTGTGACTCTGGTAGTACATGATCAAGTTTGGAAGGTCAAATCCAAATAACGATATAGGGAGTTTTCAAAATTCTAGTTTATGGGTGTCTTCATAAGAGTGATTCTACATAAATTCCCAAAATTATAGTACAAGGAGTTTTCAAAATTCCAGTTTACGGTGTCTTTGTATAAGAGAGTCTCTACATAAATTCCTAAAATGGAGAGAGGGAATAGTTTTGTAACAAGATAGGATCAATTATATTACAACTTTTTGGTTGATTACAACTTCCCACCTCAACATATTTTTTAACATTTGTGGAATGTGCATGTCCTAATAAATGGTGGTATAATATAGTACTGGCCCCTTTATAGTATATTCCCACTCACTACTCGGTGGGCATATTTTCTTGTAACCTTACTCCTATTCCTACTCACTACTTGGTGGGCATATTTTCTTGTAACCTTACTCCTTTTGGACAACTAGGTTTCACCCAAAAAGGTGGGGTAGTATTCTATGTCGATAGGGACAAAAAAAAACTATCGTTCGGGCTACTAGGAAGGCAACCAATGGTTCAAGTTGTCCTCAATGCTGCACCTAATGCTTCACATTGTCTATTATTAGCAGTGACAAATCCATGCAAGCTGTGGAGTGCATGGGACAATGGTGCGGGGCTGGCAGAGCATATATCCTTGTAGTTGGGTAGTGAGTGGGACGTTGGGAGCACTCTATTGACCTCATGAAGGAAAAAATTGTTTGCCCAAGGGTGCATACTCTTCCCACAAAGGGCAAATGCTCCACCATGAACTGTGGCACACTCGAATTTGGGAGATCTTCATTTCACCTTAGCCTCACAACCACCATTAAACATTGCGAAATCGGATGTGTTTATAGGGGAGGCAAATATTTTGGCTGCCCTTAGCTAATGGAGGTTGTCAGATTGAGCAAGTATAAGAAGGATCTCCCTGATAGAACCCTGAAACCTTGGCCAATTCTTTAGGATTGCCGTTTTTGCATTGTTTCCCTATGTTGCAGCCTTCATTTCTTTAGAGTTCGATGGAAGACGCGGGAATGTACGCTAAGGCTTGGTTCACATCATAGGCTAGGTGTTGAGGCTGTCAAATGAGACAACTGCGACGACTGGAATGGGGTGTTCATGCCATTTGGCGGCACTCTCTAGCGTGGATTGAGTTGGAGAGACAACTCGCCGTCCGGCTTGGCACCCTTTCCACCTGCATGGCGCTATTTGACGCTTCCTTACTCTCTCACGTTGCGGAGGAGGAAAAGTATTGCGCTAGAAAATTGCGAGCAGTGGGCGGGCGGCTGGTGTGAGCTACTTAGCAGGGGTTGGAGCTGCTTTCATACGTTGTAGGTGGGGGGACGTCAATCGATGAGGCTGGGTTGGGCGTTGGTTGGTGTGAAGCCAGCCTAAGGGTATTTATAGACTAGTGCACCATGGGCAGATCATGGATGGGCAAGATTGCCCGCCCATGTCCAACCCACAGCCCAGGTGTATTCAATGCACCATGGGTGGGCAGGGGCGATTGCTCTCATGACAAGTGTGTGTGTGTGTGTGTGAAAGGTTGGGTTCACACCACTTGCTTGCCATTCTACAAAAGGTGGTGTGAAGGGCTGCTGTACTAGTTGGTCCAATAGGAGGGATGGGTCTAGACACTGACACAAAAAATTTGTGTTCGCCCACTCCATGGCCAACTCCTCTAACTGCTACATCGTTGGTTGCATAAATTAACTGCGTGATGACTCTTGGTTGGTATGAACCACCACACCAAGCTGCAATTGTATTTCCCCCTTCATGGGAAGGTGGGTGGTGTGAAGTTGTGAACCCACCCTCTTGAGTGTTGCTTTTACAAAAGTGTGTGTCATGACGTGTTTACATACAATTTGAAAGGGGACACGTCATCATCTTCAACAAAATGCTGATGAGTAGGTAGTGCTATTCAAAAAACAGGCACCCTGCATGCAAAGTGCATCTTCTTCTTCTTCTACCCGAGGTGCCTGTTCTGCTCTACTCTGTCTCTTGGTCCTAACCCATCTCCCCAAACACTCTGTTTTTCAGGTCCCTTCTGCCCACCTTCACTACCATCCCATCTCTGCCTCCTTTCACACAGTTTACAAACGAGCCCAGATCTCAGCTATGGAACCATCAGCATCCCATCTTCACTAGCATCCCATCTCTGCCTCCTTTGACACAGTTTTCAAACGAGCCCATTACCTGCAGAGCTCAGCTATGGAACCATCAACACCCCATCTTCACTAGCATTGCATCTCTGCCTCCTTTGACACAGTTTTCGAACGAGCCTATATTACCTGCAGAGCTCAGCTATGAAACCATCAGCACTCCATCTTCACTAGCATCCCATCTCTGCGTCCTTTCACACAGTTACAAACCAGCCCATTACCTGCAGAGCTCAGCTATGGAACCATCCGCACCCCATCTTTGCTAGCATCCCATCTCTGCCTCCTTTCACACACTTTTCAAACGAGCCCATGATCTGCAGAGCTCAGCTATGGAACCATCAGCATCCCACCTTCACTAGCATCCCATCTCTGCTTCCTTTTACACAGTTACAAACCAGCCTATTACCTGGACAGCTCAGCCATGGAACCGGCATAACACTCCACTAGATTCTCGTCTTTGAGCTCAGAAACCAGCCCAATTCTGCATACCTTCATCTCAAGTCGTCTCTTTGCTCAGACACTCAGCACATTCTCATCTTTGACACTGCATAGCCAGCTGAGAAACGAGCCCAATCCTGCATAGCTTAATCTTCATGTCGTCTTTCTGCTCACACTGCATAGCTTAGCTAAGGAACGAGCCTAACATCTAGCTAGCTCACATTTCATCTTTGCTCACACTGCATACCTCTTTCCTACGAAAGGAGCGCAGTACTGAGCAGCTTTGCTGCACCGCAGAATCCGGCTCTTTCTCCTGCAGCTTCCTCGTTTCCTGCCCGGGGGAAGAAAGAAGGAGTAGGGGGGACACAGAACGCCGTCCTCGAGCATATAAACATATGATCTATAATACAGTATATTACCTCTTAAGTCTTTGATCCAGCTGCTGCATGCCTTCCTTGAGCGCATGAACGTTTGTTGTATTATGCGCTCTCGCATAAGTCGAGACATGCACCCTCGTCCATGGTGGCGAAAAACAGTCTCTCCTCATTCACCCTGGTTAATCTTCTTTCGTTTTCTCGTTACTGGCGTGATTCCCCATGGATCTCGAAGCGGGCTGGCACCCAAACTCTCATGGGGTAAGTCATTTTTCTTCCATTCATTTTGCTTCAGATGTTGCACCTTTAATGATGCTCGTTCTATACAATTGTAACGTAGACGGCTTTACTTCCGTTTTGCAATGCGTGTTCCTGTTTATTTAGAAATATTGGGAACCAATGGCTTGAAAAGTTTCACTTAAAAAAACAAACAAGTTGAATACATTCAAAAGGCCTGCCCTGGTAGAGGAAGGGGAAGAAAAAAATGGGGAGAGAGAGAAAGGGGAGAAAAAAATGGGGACCAAAGTAGCAAAAAATCCACATCATTTTCCCTTTCTTAAACAGAAACACCTTTACTAAAGCCTTCCCTCCTCAGGGCAGGCCAAAAAGGTTTGCCTTCCCCCTTTGTCCACTATAGTTCACCCCCCACAGGCATTGTAATTTGTATGCCAGGTTATAGATTTCGAGATTTTTCCAGAATGATGTCGCGAGTTGAAGATTTTTCTCAAAAAGTGTCAAAGAGACCTTGCACCAACTGTAAACTCAGCGTTCCGTCATCTTTGATTCACTTACTGACGAAGTTAGAAAAACGCATTCACGAAGAGGTGACCAAGTTTACAAATCCATTGCAATTGTGATATTTGCGCACTTCTGGAGGGCGGAGAACATCATCATTAAAAGAACGTCATCATTAGAGTTGAGCTTGGGCTCTTGTAAAGGACGAAAGCACTATTACTAGCAAGGATCGAGGCGCATCGCGGCGGTGAGAAGGATTTTAAGATTACTGTATATACTAACTATCATTTAACGAGATATGACTACTGATATTCTATTTATGAAGGATACGCATTCTATTTAAAGAGTTCAAATGAAGGATACAATATTTTATTTATGATAAAATAGCGGACTGCACTCTGATCTCTCACTGAGGTTTACTAGAGTAACTCCAGCTCATTAGAGTAAGGGGAGGCTAAATCAGCTCATTTCACGATTTGCAGGTCAAAGGGATGGTCTTAGGTAGGAGCGCAGGCCTCCTAAATGGAGGCTTGCAAAGGTGTCTTTAGGCTGGACAGAAATCTTTCCTTTGTTATGAAGGCAGAAAGGAGCTTGACTGCAAGCTCACCACCAGTCCCTGTGGTTATGAGAGTCCAGCATTTTAAAATTTAGGTCTGCAGCTGGAATATCCATTAGAAACAAAGGGAATATGTTCCACAACGGTTTAGGTGAATGAAATAGCTGTTGGAGGGGATGTGTTAAAGAGGGCTAGCTAGCAGATAAGGAACTGTTGGAGTCCTTACTCAGCAGTTGGGAAATTCACACGCCAATCATACCACAAAGGTAATAAAGTTTCAGCCTGCTCACCACTCCTTTCTTTCTCATCTGGATGAAGAATCCCCTCCTTTCTCAATGTATCTCTTCTCACCGCTGGAGCCTATTGGCAGAGCCGCTGCTGACCCTAATGCAAAGCATTGAATGAGCTCTCATTGATTGATTCTAACTCCATTGTGCCAAGTGTGGTAGATTCTGATTCATGGGTCTCCATCACACCAATAATGAGTACGTTCTAATTCCATGCTTATCAGAGTACCCATCAGAGCTCTACAAATTTGAGCTACTTCGGATTCCTTGCCTCTCTATCAAGGAGAGTATTCATGAAAGCGCAGGACGAGCCTCTACTCGTAGGCTAACTCTTGTGGATGTGTGCACAATTTTGATTGACTTTGTGGTATTTTCCATTGATGTAATCAATACTCCTGCTGGACGTAACCCACTCGGTAGCCACAACACAACGAGCTTGTGCAGGTTTGCATGGGGATCTAGGAGATCCTAGAAAAGTGGTGACTAACCTGTAGGGGATGTTTCATTTGGTATCAGAGCCTTCTCTATCTTCTTGTTTGTGAGAGCCTCACTTGTTTGCTTGATTCCGGCGATTGCATGTGTGTGATTGCGAGCAAGATGCATAGATCTTGAATTCTGTATGTGTTGCGCTGAGATATGGCAGTAGGAGTTGTACTTGAATGTGCTTTCTAGGGATGGTTTCAGCTTGCTGGAAAATATTCGGTGATTGCATGTTTGAAGTCCTTGCGAGGTTGATATAGGTGGAGCTTTGAGCAGAGAGAGGGATGGTTTCAGCTTGCTATGT
The DNA here is from genome assembly GCF_047967505.1 of Dipteris shenzhenensis. Taxonomy (NCBI): domain Eukaryota; kingdom Viridiplantae; phylum Streptophyta; class Polypodiopsida; order Gleicheniales; family Dipteridaceae; genus Dipteris; species Dipteris shenzhenensis. The sequence goes on along the minus strand of NC_141608.1, from coordinate 37,180,604 downwards.
TAAATTCGCCTCCTTGCAGCCTGCTTTACAGAATTTGTGATGAATTCTAAGGCTGCTGGTAAGCTCTGCACGCTGGCAACAGCTAGTATGGCAAGGATTTACTTCTCAGGTACTGCTGCAACTGATTTGCTGGAGGCGATTTGCAGACACAAAAACCCTGTATGCAAAAGTGGGGCAGTTTTTACCTGTGCAACATTTCTATTGCACACCCTACTACCCCCAAGGTAATGGACTAGCAGAATCCACCAACAAATGGAGCCAGTTTGGCTTTGTGGATTGTGCGCAAGTCTTCAACGGCTGTTCTGGCTTGTTGGAAGGTTGAATGAAGTTGAAACTGGTAACTTTATGGTCAGTCCTACCTTTGTGGTAAAGAGAGGTTGCATGTTGAACGCGTGCTTACTTTTGTAGGCTGCATGCTTTGGAAAGTTACTTCAGCGTTGTGACTTCTGAAAGCCTCTACTTTAGGCCTTTGTTAGTGTGACAATCAATTTTCATGTGGGCACTATAGGTGCATGCATGTTGTGGGACTGCCAAGTAAGTTCTAGAGTCGACAAGTGGTTACATGCATGCATGCATGTAGGAGTTCTAGTGTACAGGCATGCATGCGAGTGACGTGTGGTTGCATGCATGCTAATAGTACGTCCACTAGAACTAAAGTTCTTCAGTAAAGGGGGCACTATAGGACAAAGGGAAAGGAGGAGAGGGTGCTGCCAAATGGGCAGCACCTCACAACAAGAAAGGCTGCATGGACAAGGTGGCTGACGTCAGCCAAGGTACGGATCTGCTACAGTGAATGTCCTGACAGTACAGAGGAGTTCCACATGGCTGTACGGAGCTGCAGGAGCCGGAATAGAGGCATGATCAGCAGGAAGAAGTTGCGTAGCAAAGGGCGGCTGTTTGGGGACCAAGAGGACCTGGTTTGGGGCCTTACACAAGGGCTGGGGGTAGCCCAAGGCATGTAGGAGAGATGGGGCATGGTTGGGCTGGTCCAAGCCAGCCAACCAGGCACATATACACATGGAAAGGGGCCGACCTGTGGTTAGCTGAAACAGCCCGGGCTGGCGAATAGGCCTAGGGGGGTCGGTGGTTCTAGGCAGGGCTGGGAGCCCTATATAAGGGGGCACTTGGGCCTCCTTTCTTCATCACTTGGAGCAGCAAACCAAGAGCAGCAAACATTTAGACATGTTTCCATAATAACTTCCCATGGGTCTACCTTCTAAGAGGAACGTTGACCATTGAATCGAAATCGTGCTTGGTGTGCAGGCTGTGTTCAAGCTGTAGAGAACAAGTTCGAAAGAGGAGGATGAAATTACGCGGCAACTTCAAGAATACTTGCGTGTGGGTCAAGTGCAACCTAGCAAGCCACTTTAGGGTGCACCAGTGCTTTTGGCAAAGAAGAAAGACTTGGCATGCATCTGCATAGACTACAAGGGTCTCAATCGATTGGCGATCAAGAGCAAATATTTGTTACCTCAAATGGACAATCTCATCTATCAGCTTGGCAAAGCCAAGTATTTCAAGAAGATCGATTTGAGAATCACCAGATGAGGATACTTGAGAAAGATGCCTGTATGATTGTGTTTCGTATGCGATTAATGCATCGACAAGCTTTCAAGAAATGATGAATGATTTATTTAGTCCATATCTAGATGACATCTTGATCTATAGCAAGACTCTCTTTGAGCATGGGTGCCATCTGTTGATAAGGTGCCATGTGTTGATAGTGCCCTCATACTTAGGAAAGAGGAGCTCTATGCTTAAGAAAGCAAATGTGAATCTTAAAAGGGGAACTCACACATATTGGTTCTATAAATGGTGTGTGTATTGACTATGAGAAAGTCGAAAGTGTGTGGCCAATTGCGAGAATCATTACCGAGGTGAAATCCTTCTTTAGATTTGTAAACTTCTTCAGATGCACATGTGGAATTTTGCTGAGTTAGCATTACACCTGTCAGACTAAAGGGGTGGAGAAGTAGGTACAACAAGTACCGACTTATAGTGTGGACAGAGAAGCTTGATGTGTATTTTAAGCAATGAAAATATGTTGTTACATCAGCTCGTATGCTATTGATAGTGGATCCTAGTCAACCATTCATGGTTGAAATGGATGCGAGTGACTATGCTGTTGGGGCAGCCTTGTTCTAGGATGGTAGACTGGTACCTTTTGAAAGTAAAAATCTAACCGAACCACAGTGTAAGCGGCCAACATATGAAAAGGAGCTGTATGCTATTATTCACACATTGAAAAAGTGGGGATATTATTTGTATGGTGCTTCTTTCATGGTCTACGTTGATAACTCTTCTACAAAGTATTTCTGCAACTCCATGGATCTAAACTTGGAGGACATCTCTTATCATAAGAGATCTATTTTTTAATTCCTATAGCTTGATGCATTTTGGGATCCTCTGCCCTGGTTAGTCCCCCAAAAATGATATGTATTGAGTGTTTGGTTTTCATTGAGTCTAAAGGTCCTCTGCCTTGGATAGTCCTCCTGAAAAGATGTATTGGTTTTCCTATTTTGGTGTGTGGCTTCCTAACATGTCGTGTTATGAAGCCAAGGGAAGATGTACTGTGGGAGCCATATGTATTAGCTTTGACAGGTCTCGTTACAAGCTTGGCCGAGTTCTAGGATGTTGGTGTATTCCTAGACCTATGAGCTGGTCATGTAGCCATGCTATAACGTGAGTCTCTGAGCATGTTGAGTCTCAAGCCATGAGAGTGCTTGGATCAACCTCTGAACATGCTCAGACTTTAGTCTCTAAGTTACATTGGGTGAACAGTTTGATGACTGTCATTGTCATGTTCTCTTCTTGGTTCCATTCTAGTAGTCTCTCACCTTGCCTCCATGGGGGGGTGTTGGAATATGAAGCCAAAGTGAGTCTAAAATGAGTGTTCTAGGTGGTCTAGGTGTGGTTTTATAGTCTAGTGAGTCCTAGACATGCCACGTGTCATATTGGGAGATATCCCATAGACCTTGTGACCTTCTAGAGTCTAGTGGCACACTATATAGTGTTGTACTTGTCTATTGTCTAAAATATCAGTCAACATCAAGCTATCTACATGTGAGTATTTTGGTTATCATTGCCTAGCACTTGTTCTTTCATTTTCTTTCCATTTTGCCTTTCCATTATGCTTTTCATATTTCCATTCCTTTCCTAGTTAGCTTGGCATTCTCCTACCACCATGTCTCTTCAGTTTTGTGGTAGGCTTACCACGAGCCTCTCGTGGAAATGTTTCCATTTGGATAATTGTTGACCGACTCACAATTGGCTAGATTCATACCTACAAGAGAGACTAGTATAGCCACACAACTTAAAGATAAGATACTTAAGACACATCATGTTTTTAAATAACTATAAATATTTAATTTCAAAAACCATATAAATGTATACAAGTACATAGCTTTGGACCTTGGTTATAACTTACTAGCACAGCTAGTTGCTAGAAGTGCAATTAGCATTGTAGTTACGAGTCAAGACTCAAGATCTAAAAGTTAAGAGTCCAAATTTGCTGGTTAGCGACTTGTGTAGCGTTGGATTTGGAGCAGCCTAGCACTACCGCACGCCACGTGTGTACGGAAGATTGCATTGTCGGCTTAAAGTCTAATTTCCAAAGTAAAAAATGTAGGGATTTTAAGTACTTTATTGCAAGATTTCCTAAAGGTGTCTTATAGGAGAGTATGAAAGTGTCTTAACGTTAGACACACAGATCTTAACAACGAGAGGTTAGATTAGCCTATGGTATCGTGTTCTAACCTTGGGATAGTTAGGACATGATTTTAATTACTCATTCTTGGGAGTGGGGGGCCTTCCAAGGATACCTAGTTAAGTTGAGAGTCTGTCTAGGCTTGTGTCCCCCTAATGATATCTATACGCAGATGGGGCTGCGTGGTATGGGATGTGTAGTTACATGGGATGGACTATAGTTGGAGGTTGCTTGACCTCTACCCAGTGTCACAAGAAACGTTTTTAGAAACATTTCTAGACTTTGCTAGGCATTTCGTCTAGAATAAATGTATTTTATATAATTATATGTCAAACATAAATAATTATCTCCAAATTCTCTCTTTCTCTAAAAAGAGCTCTCGTATACACATACACACTGAGCACTCTCAAAAGATTCAAGACACAAGTAACAGCCTGTACTAGGGTGTTTAGCCCAATGCATAGGTGTTTTGTCTAGAAACGTTTCTACACGTTTCGCTTGGGCAAAACACACTTTTTGGTGACTTGTGTGGATTGGTGCATCCAGGATACAAGGCACCCCAACCGCATATCAAGGCTTCGTACAGCCAAATCGTATTCCATGATGTACCTGTAATCTTGTAAAGTCCGCGATGAGAAGTAGAGAGAGGTTCGTGCTCATATGATCCAATTCCATTCCCTCCAACATGCTTTTAAAATGCAACATCTAGGAGGGAAATCCTGAACTTGTCTATTTTCTATTCAAGAACTTTTGTTCGTTGTGATTTGGATTCGTAACACAATGTGTGATTCAATCCAATATTACCCTAGCTAATATTTTGAGTTAAATGATCGTAAATATAAGCATTTACAGTGGTGGGAGAAGTTTCACTCTTGCAATATTTTTTCTCTAACAATGTTCAAGCAACATAGAGGGCCATGTTGCCTAACTTAACCCCTTATATGTAGGTGATGGAAGATCTAACACTCTGGTGAGAGGTAATTAGAAGCACGTCATGTGTTTTCTAAAATCTATCTCATCCTCAAGCTGTTCTCATCGCTCTCATGTTGTACTGTCATTAGTTTATATACTCCATTTAGCATCATGGTCTATGTATAAACCAAACAAAGTATCAGTTTATAGCTAGCCTCTGTTATTAGGGGTGTTATAGCCAAAATTTTTTTTTTCAGAGAAAAAAACAGTCTATTAATAAACCCCTTAGTGACACGGACACCAAGGAAAATACAACTCCCCAATGAAGTGTACAATATAAACATATAGCCAAACTTTTATGCAGTACACAATGGATTTATGGTGTGTATCTGAAAGGAGTTCATGCATCTGGGCTACACACGTTTTTTCTACTTCTGGATATGATTTTCAATGTTTAAATATTAATACTGTATCTTAATCTAATGTTGAATAAACTTGTACTTTGTGTTGATTTTTTGCAGGGAACCTCATGGAAAACAGTTTTGACCCTTGCTTATCAAAGCTTTGGTGTCGTTTATGGAGATCTAAGCATCTCCCCTTTGTATGTGTTCAAAAGCTCGTTTTCAGGCATTGTCAAGCTTTCTGACAATGATGCAGAGATTCTTGGTGTTCTATCCTTAGTATTTTGGACATTTACTTTGGTCCCAGTTTTCAAATATGCTTTTATTGTGCTTAGGGCTGATGACAATGGCGAAGGTAATCTCTCTTTTTCTCTGTGTGTGTGTGTGTGTGTGCAGATAAAAGGTTGCATCTAAAGTTTTACCTATGCGGGGATGGATTTTTCATGTCTTCATATCCTTACGAGATAAATCTCTGAGTCTATACCACACTTCATTATGTTGTGCTTGTTTTGGCCCAAAAACATGCACATGGGTGCACTTTACCTTACAGAGTAGCTGAGTGAAACTTAGTCGAATATGGGCTGCCAAAGAATGGCAGAAAACTGCAAGCAGGAAAAAGAGCTAGGCTGCTCCAACATGATGTCCAGCAGGGGGGAGGGGGAGACAGACTGGAGGGGATCCCTTAAGGGCATCTACTAGCTGACTAGAATGAATGATGCCTGACAGGCCAGCCCTTCTCGCTAACAAACCTGGCCCTAGGGTCTGTTGGGTCAGCCCACCCGGGACGACCCTAACCAGGTCAGCCAAACAGCCCTCCCAAAGAATTGGCAGATTGTGGACCTTATAGAGCAGATGTTATGATCCTATGTGTGGGCCTCCCCAGGCCTACGGAAGCAGCCCCAAAAGAAGGGGGAAAAGCCTAATGCATGGCTCTCCTCTTAGGTGAGCTATCTTTGGGACTAGGACAATGAACATGGTGGAGCATTGATTTCTACCACCTCCCCTATCAATGTTGCGGTAGAAGGGATACTGTGCCACCTTTTTCCTCAGAGCTAAGGGGCCTGTCGCCTATATAGAATGTATGGGTGAGTGGAGTGGCATGTGGGTGCAGGAACGAGGTGCCACATGGGCACACAATCATGTAAGAACTGCCACATGGGCAGAGGCATGGCTGCCATGTGGGCAGCATGTAGATCTGCTGAGCAGGCAGCAAATGGAGCAGCCATGTAGGCTGGGCAGGCAGCGCAGCAGAGAATGCATATGTATGGCCTAGATCTGGCCTTCGTGGAGGAATGCATATCCCAGAGGCAATTAAGGGCCATGTATAGGGGGCTGGAATAGGACCCAGCATGAGGCCCAACTATGGGATGGAAAAGAGGGCACAAAGGGGCTTAAATAGACCAAGGACTGGTTGGCCAGTCAGTAGGGGTTGGTTGAAACAGGTCTGGGTCGGCTATCTGTTAGCCAGATCAGGGCAGTGCAGCCTGCCTTTTACTGGCCCATCCCCTATATGAAGAGGAGAGGCAGCTTCAGAGCAGTCACTGGCAGCCCTCTGAGATGCTTCTACAGCAGGAGAAGCTGCAGGTCACGCCCACAGTTGGGTTACAGACTTTTGTACGAGGTTCGCCTATTTTGGTGAAATAAATACCAAAGTGTTTTTTGTCTTCATTGAGTTGTCCATCTCTTTTCAGATCTGAACAGTTGCTTGAATTATGCTGGGTTTTTGTTGGCACACATCACGTCTAGAAGTGTTCTTAAATGTAGCTTAGTCTGGATCTACTTGGGAAACGTCTTTTTCTGCGTGGGTTAGGCACTAGGTTAGCTAGTCCCTTTTCTCTAACATGATATTAGAGCCCAGGGTAGTGCGATCATAATCAAGGGAGTGACAGCCTGGAGATCTAGCCTTGATAAAGCCGGCATGAAAGGCTCAACTTTGACATCTGAAGTGGCAAGCATCATCTGATCAGTCCGGTTGGCAAGAGGTCAGTGTGCTTTGTGAACTGGAATTCTCTTTGAAGTAATTCTCATAGGAAATCACTGAAGGAGTATAACCCCAAGGATAAGTTGGATTCCATGGGAAAAAGTCAATCCTGTGCGGATGTGAAGGGTTGGGTGCTTAGGGATGCTGAGGCACTATCTCTAATCATCAAGACAAATGCTGATTGAGTGCTACCTCATATTCGTTTGTGGTGACGGCAGCAAAGGCCAGATGATCTTGTATGATCTGTTCGAGACCAGCAATATGGCAAGGATAGTGCCAATGTGGAAGTGGTGGATCTGTAAGTATATATTTGGTCAAAATATATCTGTTCAGGAGGTTGATAGCTATAAGCTAACCACTCTGATGCTCAGTTAATTGCCAAGGAGATTCGACGGCTAAGTAATTATATCTTACAGCTGAGAAAGATCGAAGCCAGTTGCATTTGAGGAGCTCGGTCCCTTCAACCCATAATTCTGCCTGATATGTGTGGGAAAGCCTATGCACAATTTCAGCTTATAATAAATCTCGAAGTCAGATACTTAAGAATTTTTGGAATGCATTAATCTCAATGAGCTCTACATGGATGATGATTGAAGATCAATTCAGGCTTGGTGGTATAGAATAATTTGAATATGATAATATGATGCCTCTGATGATGATTTTATTTATGACCTGTAGCCTGCACCTAGACTGCCCCGCGGGGGGGGGGGGGGGAGAGATTTTTGATCTCTCAGTGGAGGCCCATCACCCTTTTGGGCATTGCATATAATATCATGGCAAAACCAATCAGTTTGCGGCTGCAACCCTTTCTTCCAGATCTTATTATTGTTTAGTCCTCTCTCAATGCTGGTAAGAAATTTCCTGGTTCTAACAATAGGGTGCCATTGGTGTTCCAAATTACAACGGATAACATTGGCCATATACACTTTGGGGTGCTATTTGTTTGAGGAAAAAGATATTCGGTTTGGTTCTCAATTACTTTCAGTTGATGGTTATGCTTGTTGAGACACCTTTTGTGGTTATGAGATTGAAAAGCCGTTTGTAAATACAGTTTTAGGTGGTGTTTGATTTATTAAAAAAAAAAAAACCCATCTAAATGGAAGTAGAAGAAGAAGCTTCTAGGGTGGATCCCGTAGAGTCGGGAGTTCGGCGGACCCCGCATGTGTTGCGCCCAGCAGGCCATACACTATCTGGCAGAATTGCAATGTTAGAAGATGCCTTGCAATAGATTTTAGCGCAACAGTTACAAGCAAATGTAGGGCAATCCGAGCTCAAGAAAATGGTTCATAGTATGTCTACTAGACCATCTCGAGAAGAGAAAGGTAAATCTCTAATGGAGCATGAAACCAGTGTTTATACAGTCGAGCCTAGGAGGGCTAAGGTGCCTAATATTGCCAATTATAGGCCAGAAAAGTATTCTGGTCGGATGTCTGACCGTAGTTCCGATATCATAGAAACCTGGTTACACAAATGGGACGAGGCCTTCGCCATTTGTGAAATCAGGAATGATATGAAGAAAATCCGCGAGGGCACCCATATGTTTAATGAGGCAGCGGATAGGTGGTGGATAAAACAGCAGAAAGATGGATTGGCATCCACTACTTGGGAGGGGTTTAAAAAGGAATTTAGAAAACACTTCTTATCTCCTGACGAAGCATCCTGAGCTTGGGATCTGTATCGAAATCTTTGTCAGAGAAATTTATCAATGGCAGAATACACTGATAAGTTCAGAGAAAGTGTAATGAAAGTTTATGAACCTCTACCTCAGTCAATCCAGGTAAAAGATTTTATCTTTGGATTGAATGATCAGATCAAGATGGAAGTTCTGGCTAAGTATGCGCACACGCTAGATGAAGCAATTGCCATAGCCTTGAACTATGAGGATGCAAAAGGGAATAGACCAAGTTGGTTTGTGCAGGTTGGGACTCGGTAGTATGAGTACCCGAAGAAAACTGGGTTTAAGAAGAAGTGGATTAGTAAAGGGAGTGCCTCACAGCCTAGTGGTCAAGCCAAGCAGGCAAAACCAGTTGAGACTCCTAAATCAAGTGCCACCATTGGAATGAAAAGAATAGTAACACCAATGGCAGCCCGGGCTTGGTCGAAGTCTTCTTTGAACCCAGAGCAAATAGAAAAAGCGAGGGGAGAAGGCTTGTGTTTTGGATGTCTTCAGCCTCAACAGTGGAAAGATTGTCCACGAAACAAGGATCGTCGGATGGTTGAGATGGTGATCTCAGAATGCGACGTAGAGAAGTCCCATAGCAGAACAAATGTAAATTCAGCTAGCGGGATCTTCTCAAAGGTCAGTACCTATTTTGTTATGTGTGTCTGTTGCTAAGTTAGTAACTAGTGCACTTGATAATGTCCTGTCAAAGCCCGCAGCAACGGGGTATACATCCTTTAATGATACGGAGTTAATTAAGATGAAACGGCAAGTAGCTACTCATGATGTCATAGTGTGGTCTGACTCAGCGTCAACGCACAATGTAATTAACTCCAAGCTTGTAAAGAGGCTGAAACTAAAGACTAGCCTATCTGACTATGCATATATAGTCAGAATGGCAGATGGAAGTTCAACTGAAGTATGGGACCAAAGGGTTACCTAGTTGCAGGTTCGAATTCAGGACTATGTTAAGAAGCTTGATTTTGAAATGACAAAGCTTGCTCATGTAGACATAGCCTTGGATAAGGCTTGGCATTCTAGGAAGAATCTAATCATAGATTGGAAAAAGCAGCATTTATCAATTCAAGATGAATGATGTGAAGGTGAAAAAGATATAGCTCAAGAACCGTTACATTATGAGTTTTTGGTAATGCCCTTTGGACTTACCAATGCTCCAGCTACATTCGTCATGCTTATGAACGATTTACTACCTCTGTATATCGGAAAGTTTGTAGTACACTTTATTGACGATATTCTTATATTCAGCAAAAGTATTGTTGAGCATTACGAACACTTAAGAATAGTGTTCAGTACTTTAAGGAAAGTCAGTCTTTATGTAAATAAAAAGAAAACTATACTGTGTATGGTAAGACTTGAATATTTAGGATCCATAATTACTCATGAGGGGTTAGAAATGGATCCAAAGAAAGTTGCTGCGATATTGACTTGGCCAATCCCTCAGAGTTTGACCGCTTTGCGATCATTCTTGGGATTTGTCTAATTTTATCGAAGGCATATCAAAGGATATTCTGAAATAGTATCGCCATTGACTGAGCTAACCTCAGATAAAGTATCTTTTATATGGGGACATTCGGTAGGAGCAGTTCTCCTCCAAGAGGTAAGGCCAGTAGCCTTTGAAAGCAAGAAGCTTTCTCCCTCTCAACGAAATTGGCCAACTCATGAATTAGAGTTGTATGCTGTTGTCCATACTCTGAAAACATGGAGACATAATTTGTATGGGTCAGAGTTTTATGTTGATGTTGATCATGATACTCTGAAACATTTTTGTAAACTTGACTTGAGAGGTTGCCAAGCTAGGTGGGCAGAACTCATACAGGAGTTTAACTTGATGATTCGGTACCGAAGAGGGAAGGATAATAAAGTTGCTGATGCGTTGTCACGCATTATGCATAATATGAGTTTCACGGTATTAGAGAGTGCTCTAATGACCGAGATTAGAGGAACTCAAAAGGTGGATGAGTTCGTCCAGAGCCTTTGGCCTAAGGCTCATGTATTAAACTTGGGGAAAAGGATGACCTGGCATCCAGAAAAGGCCAAACTTATGCAAGATATACCATAAGAGATGGTATGCTGAAAAGAAATGGCAAGGTAGTAGTACCTAATCAGAATGATCTCAGGCAGAGAGTCATTCAACAATGCCATGATAGCTCATGTGCGGGACATCCAGGAGTCGAGAAGACATATGATCTCGTGAAGCAAGATTTCTTTTGGCCAAAGATGAAAAAGCATATTCATAAATATGTGATACATTGTTTTTCGTGTCAGGTAAGTAAGGCAGAGTGGGTGAAGCTACCCGGACTTTTACAGCCCTTGGAAATACCACTAGGTAGGTGGGAGAGCATTTCCATGGACTTTATTGTAGGTCCGCCTACGACACAAGGTGGATATGATTCTATCCTTGTGGTGATTGATCGTCTTACCAAGATGGCTCACTTCATTCCAACTAGAGAGTTTGTTAGTATTCCGTAAGTGGCGGATTTGTTTATTAAACATATATTTCGTTTGCATGGATTACCCAAATCCATAGTGTCAGACATGGATGTCAAATTTACCGGTCATTTTTGGACTGCGGTGTTTGAGATACTAAGGACTGAGTTGGGAATGAGTAGTGGGGATCATCCAGAAACGGATGGTCAGACGGAAAGAATCAACCAAAATTTAGAGGATATGCTTAGAGCATATGTGTCATTGAGGCAATATACATGGGACAAGTTGTTGCCATTGTTAGAATTTGCCTACAATGATAGAAAAGATTCCTCTACAGGGTTGAGTCCGTTGGAGCTGAACTATGGTTATAGACCAGCGAATCCAACTATAGTTGGAGTACCTCAAAAAGTGCCTAGTGCCGCGAACTTTGTGGTTCAGATGCGGGAGATGCTAGCACTTGCGAGAGCTAACATCCGCCAAGCTATGAATAGAGCTAAGGCGTATGCGGATGAAAACAGATCCGTTAGAGAATTTAAGGAAGGGGAAAAAGTTTTTCTCAGAGTTTCCTTTGCACTCTAAGTCTTTGACTGCAGGAGAGTGTGCTAAGTTATCACCTTGATATTGTGGGCTGTTGTTAATTCTAAAAAGAATAGGCAAGGTAGCCTATAAATTAGAATTGCCACAGGGTTATAACGTGCACCCAGTGTTTCATGTTTCTCGTTTAAAGAAATTTTTGCTTACAGGTGACTCACTAATCGAGGGTGTTGTTTTGTTTCAGGAGATAGAGAATAATGCAAGACGCAAATCAACAGGAATCCTGGACCGAGGAACAATGCAAGTACGCAATCGGAAGATACCCACGGTGTTGGTTGCATGGCTGATGCCTGAAGAGGGAAGGAATGTTACGCTCAAGTTGAGGTAACATGACCTCGGAAGGGTTGGTCGACATTTTCCTTTAAAGGATCAATGTTTGTATTATATTTGTTGGCTTTACCTAAATGATCAGAAAGGAATTAAAGTCAAGGTCCTTGGTGAGGGTGATATGGCACTAGACTAGGTGGATCTAAGGCTAAAGGGTCTAAATGCATTAAATGTGCCAAGGGGCAAATGATTCAATGATATCCCAAGAGAGGGGTAAATGATGCATTTAGGAGGTACCTTAGAATGAAGACATGTGGCATACTAGATCCATCTAGGGAATTGTGGGCTTTGGTATTCAGCTTGCAGGTCCTCCTCACATTTTTTCGATTGTAATGAGCTTGCTGAACCAGAGAATGGCTGGGTGGTTATTCGTAGTGCTATCACCTGTTAATTGGTGTTCGTCCAATTCATGGTCTCGAATGAGCTGTAAATCATTTGCCCTGTCTCCTTGTGCCTTTGCAAGTCTCTTTTCAAGGTCCTTATCCCACCATGATATTTTTGTCTAGTTTGGGTGCCTTCAAGGTGTCCATTCCATAAGCAGATACCTTAAGCAGCTGGTTTCATTTCCCAATGCAGCAAATCCATTTCTTAAGCAGCCCTTCTCTCTTGACATTGGAGAAATACGTTTTACTGCTGTGCCCCATTTTGTCTTAATCTATAAAATTTATTGAGTATATTGAGGGCATCATCCAACAGCTTAGGTATTTGTGATTTTACTGATTCTACTTGCTCCTTTTTCTTTTTCCGAGTGAAGCGCCTTGCCCATTTTATTGGGGATTGGGGAATAGGGTTGAGAGAGAGAGAGAGAGAGAGAGAGAGAGCTGATAGCCTTGTGTTTGTACGCATGGTGGCTCGGTGAGCAAGGTGGCACATTTGCTCTTTACTCACTCTTGTGCAGATACACAAAACTAAGCCATTTGCCAAATCAACAAGGAGAAGACGAGGAATTGAGTACTTATAAGTTAGAATCATTCTCTACAAGGAATCGTGGGCATGTTGTTAGATCTTTTTTGGAGAAGTATCAATATTTACGCACCGTGCTTTTGATTGTAGTCCTTCTTGGGACGGGCATGGTTATTGGTGATGGGATATTAACTCCAACAATTTCAGGTAATTTTCCTTTCCCATTGTGGACCTGTTTCTTTTGCGTCATGCTGTTTGATTACATTTACGTTTTTTTGTCTCCTTAGATAAGGGCTTAAAACTTTATTTCGTGTTCTGCAGTATTATCGGCTGTTTCTGGAATCAAAGTTGCGTCAAATGATTTCAATGATCGTGAGTAGCTTCTACACATAAGCATAGTTTTCTTTAAGACAAAAAGTAACTCAAAAGTTGAGTCAAGCAAATTTAGTTTTGCAGAAATTTCTTTTAAAGCAACAACTCCCTTGTATTTCTACCTTTCATGCTTTGATCTTAAGATTTCATTTATAATGTGCATATTAAAATGGATGATTGTCATGCATTTAGGGATTACTCGTATATACCATGTTGCAATCCACCAATTTGAAATGGAATTACTAAACGTTTGACATGCCAAGCAACTACCAAAATATTAGTCTCAAGGTTAGATAAAATTTCTCTAGCATTTTTCTTCATCTTATGTGACATTAAGTCACTTAGAGGGTGACCTTATTTACTTGTTGGGTCTAGGGCTGATTTGTAAAATGTTCTAGATACTTGAGGGCCTTAATTCTATTTAGACGAATGATAACAATTATACATATGGATTCCCATAGGGATGTTTAAAAAAAAAGTTTAATCATACTTTGGAGGCCCAGGTTCTAGTCTATGGCTTTGCTTCCTCGGCACACTTTCACATTTATGGGAACGTGGCAAGCTAAGGATGCATGTATCTTCCCTCCCCTTGTTAAGGCTATCATCACCCTTCTACTTTGACCATTCCATCTTTTTTTTGTTCACTACGTCTAGAGTCTAGGTGAATGCATGAACACCTTTTTACTCCTTACACATAGCTTAGACACTTATTTTTCCAACTTGACGATCTTTCTTTCTTGAAACATTGACCAATTTATTCTTTTTACTACATTGTTTAGTTTGTTAAATTCAATTTCTAATTGGATTCACTGGTGTAGTAGCCCAACCAGCCATTTGATAAAAGACGTCATAGAAAGGATGGAGGACATTAAAAGAGAGGTCTAAGGCCTCCTATAGATATCCCCTTTGAATTGATATCTTATAGAGGCTTGCCTACTTGCAGCTTGAGTTCTTGAAGTTACATGAAAGTGGCTTCCTTGAAATGAAGTACTATACATACCCTATATTTCAATCGTACATGGCTAGCTTTTTTGTGGAACAAGGGCTTGGAACATAGTCATATGTTTAATGCATATATACACAAATTAGCGGCGACTTTTATTCAGAGAGATGGGAGATGGGAAGTTTGCACACAGAGAGAAATGATTGAATTCTATGGGAGGGATAGATTCTTGCAAAGCAGATAGCATTGGAAATTAAACAACATTTCAGTTTGAAATGCTCATCATACTCCCTTATATGGGCAAGTTTCATCTTACTCTACAAGCACATGACATCAATTGTACTTGTGCTTCCATAGGAAGGTGGACAATGCAATGGTTACATATCTTGCCACAAATCTTTTAAGAAATCTCATGGTAGTGCACATGCTACTAGTAGCAATCAAGTATGGCTGTCTCCATGTTACACATTACATTTTCTATCCTTATAATGCTCTTTGGGATCCCATAAGGTCATATTCAGACTCTAATGACCACCACCACCACCACCAGCACCACCACTATCATCAATCATCATCATCATCGTCCCCATATTGCAAAGTATTGGAAAAGTGCATGTTGGCAAATGTATTTTCAAAACTTTTGCAAATGTTTGTTTCACAAAAAGTTTTTTTTTGAAATATTTGCTAAGAAAAATCAAAGCATGACCTTCTTCATATTTAATTACAATTTTTAATTGAATACTACACTTGCAACACTAGTATGCAAGAATATATGCTTTCCCTCTCGAAACGATCATGAATCGGCATGCATGATTCAAGCATTTCATAGGAATTCCTTATGTAGGTAGAGAATAAAAATAAACGTGAATGTTTAGTGAAGAATAATGTAGGTACT
The DNA here is from genome assembly GCF_047967505.1 of Dipteris shenzhenensis. Taxonomy (NCBI): domain Eukaryota; kingdom Viridiplantae; phylum Streptophyta; class Polypodiopsida; order Gleicheniales; family Dipteridaceae; genus Dipteris; species Dipteris shenzhenensis. Next base: position 37,165,462 of record NC_141608.1, on the reverse strand, counting down.
TGCATCAGGAAAAAGGATATGGCCGATAGTGAAGGGTGACTTGACGTCATGCCCCTTTTCCATAAAGTCATAACCATTGTTCCCTATTGTCACATTTGTTGTTGCAATCGAACTCAATTAACAGAATTACAAACGTTTGCAAACATATTGAGGTTTCTATGGCATACATCAATGATGCTTGTAGCTTGCCTTGCCTTCTTTGGGCTCATTGTTTATATGCTTGTAATTTTTATTTGAGACGTCACTTGTGAGTTTATTATGTAGACGAAGTTGGCCATATGGCTTTCTTAAATGTACTATAGTGCCTATACGTCAATGAGCGAGCACTTGGAACAAGACCAATGATGATGTGGAGTAGCTAGCACATGAGCAAATTGGTTATACTATCATTTATACACTTTATTGTTACTTGCATTGGGATTGTACTATAAAAAATGTTGTATTCTTAATGGGAAGGGAGGGAAATTGTCACCTTCTGCAGTAGGATAGTCGAAGAGTGATTTGTTTGATGTGTGTACCCCCCCCCCCCCACCCCCCCGCGCCCAAATTTATTGGAAGCATTTGCAAAAATGCTCTACAAGTGGAAGTAAGGAAACATCACCACAAGAAAATAAAAGGTTTTGCAATCATCAAATGAGCTTAAGAAGTCATTTATGTGGTGCCACTCAATTCAAATGTCAATGCCTCCCTTCCAAATGACACCCTTGCTCCTTGAGAGCATATGTTGTGGGAAGGAGTCATTTTTGCTAATGCTGAAGATAGAATGATATTCTTGGCAATAGTTGAGCTCTCTTGTAAGAGGTACAATTTTATGTTGGAAAGGACCTTAGCCCAAATAACACAACAAACATAGTAATTTCTTCAAAGTGTGTGAGAAGATGCAACACCAACATTATTTGGTCAACAAGGCGGATCCTAGTCACATTGCATAGTGTTTTGCGGAGACCATTGGAGACTTACTATTTGAGAAATTACTTTTGGAAGGTTGATAATGAATTTTACGTTGGCATACAAGCCTTCAAAATCGAACCATAAACTTTTGGTGACAATTAGTCCTTGGAGATATCAACTTTAATGTATGCTATATCTGTTGGAGAGCCATAGGGGGGGGGTTCAAAGTTGCAACTGAAGCAGTGTTGACCCATATTTCCCATACCTGTACTTCTCTCAACGTCGTACTGGCTCCTCGAGCTGTGATGTTGGAGTCTCCTTAGTAGCTTAGCCACATTATGGCCTGCATATCCTTGGCTGGACCATGTGATGATGATGCATCCCATCACTTGGTGACTTGAAGCCGCACTTGAGCACCAAATGCATTTAGGAAGCAATTTCCTTGTACTTAATTCATTTCCTTTTTGATATTTTGCCTTTCCTTCAAACCTTGTGAGCAGTTAGGAGGCAGCTGTGTTTTTTGGTTGGGGAGTCATCTTGTAGGTAATTTTGCCACAGTTTGGCATTGTTTGTGCTTCAATGTTGCACTATGCCAAAGAAACATGGGCAAAGATCTAATGGATGGAGTTATACCTTTTAGTGAGGATCATATGGAGGCAGCCTGAAACCGGCCTTTGGAATCTCCAAAGGGCAGTGAACAGATAATAACCAGCAAATACTTCATTTCCAGCTGCTTAAAACTTTCCACAGCAAACCAAAACAACTTAGAAAACAACACCTAAGATCTAGATTTCCCTTGTCTTACACTAGACACCAAATTGGCACTAAACTTAGCGCCCCTTCCAGTATTTCTTTATCTTTTATTTAGAAGGCATCCAAATACAAGAAAAGCACTGTCGTGTGTCAGCCCAAAAACAGCCAACTGAATACCTTGTCACCTAAAACAAGCCACTAAGAAGTCCAACGTAATTGGTTGCTTAAGCTGGTAACATCTGAACTTTGAAGTCTCTAACAATACCAAGGCTGCCTACAGGAGTTGGTGGGGAGCAGATTCTAGGCAGGGAAGCAGTTTTTCTGGTGTTTGCATTGCAAACATGAGATGATGCAGTGGCTTTTACTTCTATTGAGTTGAATGCTCATATAAAAAAGCAATTTCCTCTCCATTTGTGGCCATTAAGGATTTGAGAAGACTGTGTGCGCAGCTCTTGCCTATACCTCTATAAATGCCATTTAAAAAGTAAATAAACTTATGAGCTTTTACTGCATGCCTTATGCCTTTGTGTTTATATTGCAGATGTGGTGGTTCTGCTTACTTGCCTTATTCTGGTTGGCCTATTTGCATTGCAACACTGTGGCACACACAGGGTAGCATTCATGTTTGCACCGATTGTCATTTCATGGCTTTTCTGCATCAGCAGTGTTGGTGTCTACAATATTCTTCATTGGAACCCTGGTATTGTCAAAGGTCTGTCACCCTATTATATATATAATTTTTTCAGAGTAGCAGGGACAGATGGTTGGATGTCTCTTGGAGGAGTCGTCCTTTGTATCACAGGTGCATTGTATATTTTGAAGTCCATGCCATTCTTGATTTTCTGCCAGAAAAAAAATGGATCATATGCTTAGCTAGTGGTGTTTCATGTAGGAGTGGAGGCAATGTTTGCCGATTTGGGCCACTTCTCACACGCCTCAATAAAGGTCTGATCATTACAAAAGTTGAATCAGTGTTTTACAAGCTTGGGTACTTTTTGATGCTTTTATGTAAGATGAGGGAAAATATTTCTGATCACAATCATGTTTTTGCACAGCTTGCTTTCATATGTGCTGTGTATCCTTGTTTGATTCTTGCCTACATGGGAGAGGCAGCTTTTCTTTCAAGACATCGTGAAGATATTGAATGGAGTTTCTACAAATCAATCCCAAGTAAACAACTCTGCTCCCTCTTCTCTCTTCGCAACATTTTCTGCGGCCAGGATTGACTTTGTCAACCATTATTTCTAGGCTATTTTGGGGCAATTCATGAAAACTTGTGACTGGACATTGATGGTGCTTAAGTTTTCAGAATTTTCTATTTGATAACACACTTACGAAGTTTGAAAGTTTTGCAGAGCCAATTTTCTGGCCTGTATTTTTAATAGCCACGCTCGCATCGATCGTTGGGAGCCAGGCAATCATCTCAGCAACGTTTTCTGTCATTAAGCAGTGCTCATCCTTGGGCTGTTTTCCACGAGTGAAAATTGTTCATACATCCAGCAACATATTTGGACAAATATATGTACCAGAGATAAATTGGATTCTGATGATCCTCTGTGTGGCTATCACATTCGGTTTCAGGGATACAAACTTGATCGGAAATGCTTATGGTCCGTTTATCACAATCTCGTGATGTTCTTCTCCTATCTAAGCCATTCACAGCATTTGTACTAGTCTTTGATATATCTGTTAGTTTCTTTTGTTAAGGGATTGAATGGAAAACATTATCTGAGCATCTTTCAATGAAAAATGCTGATTGAAAGATTTATCCCTGCAGGTCTTGCTGTTGTTACAGTCATGTTGGTGACTACTTGTCTCATGTCACTTGTCATTGTCACTGTATGGCAGAGGAGTGTACTAGTTGCTCTTGGGTTTCTTTTGTTTTTTGGATCTATTGAAGCCATATATGTGTCATCCTGTCTGATTAAAGTACCACAAGGTGGTTGGGTTCCTCTGGCCCTTGCTCTTATTTTCATGGCAGTCATGTACATATGGCACTATGGTCTCAGGAAGAAGTACGAATTTGATTTGCAGAACAAAGTCTCTATGAAATGGTTACTTACTCTTGGCCCTAGTCTAGGAATTGTTCGTGTACCAGGCATGGGTCTCATCTATACTGAACTGGTTTCTGGGGTCCCTGCCATTTTCTCACATTTTGTTACAAATCTTCCAGCTTTCCATCAGATTGTGGTTTTTGTGTGCATAAAGTCGATCCCTGTTCCACATGTCTCTCCAAGTGAAAGATTTTTGGTGGGGCGCATCGGACCCAAGGAATATCATATGTTTCGGTGTATAGTGAGGTATGGATACAAGGATTTTCATAAAGATGATGATGACTTCGAAAATCAACTTGTACTCAATATAGGAGAATTCATTACATCTGAGGGAACAAACTCAGGAGCTTCTCCTGGAAGTGAGATGGGTATGGATGGAGAACTGACTCTGGTGAGATTATCAAGTCACCTTGCAATAAAACTTGTACCAGTTGACCAAGGTGCTGAAGACAATGATCCCTCACTCTCCCTCTTACACGACGAGTCCCTCAATGAACAGAATTTCCAGACACTTGGTCAGCTCAATTCAGTCAATATTCCAAGGAAAAAAAGAGTGAGGTTTGAGCTTCCAAAGAGTCCACAAATGGATGAAGTTGTCAGAGCTGAGCTCAAGGAACTCGTTGATGCAAGGGAAGCAGGTGTTGCATATATACTAGGACATCCGTATGTGAAAGCGAGTGGAAGTTCGTCTTTGGTGAAGAAGTTTGCAATCAATGTGGCATACAACTTCCTGAGGAAAAATAGTCGAGGCCCCTCTGTGGCTCTAAGCATTCCCCACGCTTGCCTTATTGAAGTTGGCATGGTGTACTATGTGTAGATTGAATAGAGCATGTGGAACAGAATTTTACTTTGAAACCGCGCTCGGGGTGGCTCTGAAAATTGATAATACCAGATAAGCCCTTTAGCGTTGGGATACATTGTACTCTTACAGAAATGCACAACAGAACAGGCGAGACATAACAGGAATGATGCTATGTTTAGCGCAGAACAAGTTGATAGCAGCTTACTAAAGCTAGGATGTAAAGGAAGTGACTGGCTTGTCTTAAATTATGAGATTTCAAGACCATCACATAAGTGGGTATATATTTTGCCCTATTACAGGGACTTTACAGTCAGCCGCAATTTTATATGATTGTGTGAGGAGTGAAAATACAACGTTACAAGTACATGCTCTTGCACATTGAAGTAGTTATGAGATGCACATTTTCACTACGCATTGGGCATTTTTTGGGCATATTCATTATGCATAATCATTTTACAATTTGTTTTCTTGGTCTCTTAGAACCCTCTTTCTGCTGTCTTCCAAAGTGACCTGTCCTTTGCTATTTCTACGCCCTTGTGCACGCTACAAATAAGAGAAACTGCAACTAATCGCTATGTTGTCGGGGTGCAAATTGTGGGTGAAACACTCGTAAGTAATTTTGTACGAGGGTAATGACATGAGTATAGGCAAAGGACATGTGATCGGCCATTAGGCTATATGCTTGAGGACTTGGATGACATCCTACTTCTAGAGGAGAGCCACACTTATCACCCGTTCCTTGCATGATGCTGCCATCCAATCTTTCACACGTACCGTTAGATCCACCCACCCACCACCCATTGGATTGATCCCCTTCAATAGCTGGTACGATGATGAGTGTAAGGCCTTGCACTAGTCAAATAAGATTCAAGACCAAGCATCATCATTCAAGTGCGACAAACACTACACAAAGCCTCGTACATTGGAAGAAGAGAGACTTCATTTCTTAGAACGAGGAGGAACTATTGAACATTTTGTTTAGTAACAACTCCAAGGATTTTTGACAGAAGTTTCTTGAGTAGAGGTCCACATCCCCCATCACTGATCCAATCATCTAACACACCTATGCTCAAGCTACGTAATGGCCAATCCAAAGATCATGAAGGGCTCATTAGAAATGACCCAATAGAGGGTATGCACAACAGAAGATTGATAGTAATGCCCAGGAGCTCACACAGTGTGATGTGTGGGGTGGAATCACAAACTTCTTAACTTATGTGCATAGATGTGCAAGCCAGTAAATAGACAATGCTTAGAGACAAATATAGAAGCAACACTTTATAATTTCGTCCGTCCAGAAACTAGGACAGGATACAATACCAAAAGGTCCTACTACAAGCCCGGCACTTCTAGATCTCTGAGCCTGCATGCTCCATCTCGAGCATATGTAGACTCTCTGTCTAGATTCCTCACACCTTGTTGTCCGGAAGCCAGCCTAGGTGGGCAGCGCTTTCTCAGTTTTGTTTGCAGGCTATGATGTATCTCCTTCACCTCTAGAAGATAGGCCCAAGGTAGGTCTTACTGCTGCTCCAATCTGTTGACTCTTGGCTGCTCCAGGTGATGCTGAATGAAGGTTGGAGGCCCTCCTTTTATAGGGCACAAGGCCCCCTTGAATGGACCGACCAGCTAGCCTCATCCTGGCCGATCAAACTGACCGACCAGTCTGCTTGCTGGCCGACCTGGTTGGCTGGTCCAACCAGCCCTTTATAAGGGCCTTTGGCAGCCCCTTTTAGGCTGCTGCCTTTGCCCATTCCTACGCCTATTGCAGGCCTGTTTGCAGACCTTATGCCTGCCCATAGACCCCCGCCATGCAATCGTACAGTTGCGCCACTTGTCCGCCATCATTCTGGGCCTGTTCCAACCCGTACAGGCAGCCCTTGAGGTGCCTTTGACAGGTTTTGGTGTTGTCCTTTCCCTGTGAGGTGCTGCCCATGTGGCAGCCCCCTCCCTTATCTTTTCTGCCTAGGTTCCCCCCCCCCCCATGCTCTCATATGGGGGCTTATAGATGGGGAGGTGACCATTCCAACAGCGCTTTGCTCAGAGTACATTACACATGGTATTAATACACTATCCTTGATCTAGCAAAGCTATTCAATGAAGTGGTTAGCACTGGTTTTCCTCGCACCTAGACCCTCAATACTATTATTCCGCTTCATAAGGTAGGGCATCCTATGAGTTTGGAGAACTATAAGACCATCATGATTGGAAATGTCATGTCCAAGATTTATAAGTAGTACTTGACACTCATGTGACCCAAGAGGCAGAGTGTGCCAAACACAGAGTGATGGAGCAACAGGCTTTCGAGGAAATCATAGTATATTGGACAACTTCTTTACCTTGAGGGTTGTCATTGAGAAGGCTTGAGCATGGAAACAGAGGGTTTATTGTTTCTTGGTGGATTTTCACAAAGCCTTCAATATTGTACCATGAGCTCGGATTTCATACGTCCAATTGACAGTCAGGACATTATTTTGGTAGTTTGAGCACTATGTGTGTGGGTATTAGGTAGAGTCGGGACTTCGATGGGATGGACAGAGATCATGAGCACGAGGTTGTCCGTTATCATCGACCTTGTTTGGCCTGTACATTGCGAGCTCGAGTCCTTTATCACGTTTAAGAGGCGCATGTTCTTCACTAGTTGGCTCCTTGATTTCGATTCTAGGATGCATAGATGTTGTGGTCCTACTCTTCTTCTTAGTTGAGGGTCTCTAATGACATTTAGATAGCGCTCTAGTCTTTCTATGATGCATATGATTTGAATGTAACTAGGGTAAAACCAAGGTTATGATCTTCAACACATCTCGAGTGGCCGCACTTAGGAGAGCAATTTACCTTCAACGAAGGACCATTAGAGATTATTGCATCCTACAAATACTTGAGTGTCCTCTTTTTTGGTTCAAATTTCATGTTGCAACCAACTATGTAGGCCCATTTGAGCATGGGACATGCTACACATGCTAGACTCAAGCGCCAGTGTTTCACTCACATTTTCGAGACCCCAGAATTAAGTCTTCTTTTTGACTATTAGTCCACCTAGCAAGGATGTATGGTAGTCCCTTTTGGGGGATAGACTTATTGGAGACAAATTTGTCCCACGTACAGAGACTTCAAATTTTTATTCTCACTTGCATGGTCAGCACTAGCCAACAGTCTTGCATTTGATCATACTTATAGAGTTTGGGACCATCCCTCTAGAGCTTGATGTAGTCTTTCAGGTGGTCACTTATCTCCATAGGTCAAGGACATTGGTACCACGATAGCTGGATGATGCAAGCTGCCATGGCTAGCCCTAACTTCGTCTATGGCATTGGAGGCAGAGGGGGATTAGAGGAGTGCAGGTATGCTCAGACACGCATATGGTTCACAGGCTTGGGGACATAGATGGACGATTGCCACCATTTCAATATAGCCTTGATGCTACATCCATTTTGCTTGCATGTTAGGAGATGAACCAAGTCATCTAATACTGTGTTATCCTTGCCCATGCGATATAGTTGGCCTGCTATCAACACATGAGAGCCACAGACACATCCTCTCTCTTTGACATGGGGGGACAGACCATTGGAGCGACGATAGCACTTGTCAGACAATGGGCCACCACATAACTGATACTATAGAGGAGGAGGAATGGACCCAAACAGCCCAGGCAACAACGTTCCTGATTTTCTCTCAAAATGCTAGCCCTGGCTAAGACCTTGAGCCATTGTTAGATGAGCTCATCTTGTCTCTCCTTAGTAGTCCATTCGTGTTGGTCCCATAGACAACATACACATCTAGTCTCTCGGGGGCGAGTGATCAATTGATAGAAGACCAATGGATTCTCCTTGGTGTTTGCTCCCCCTTTCAAGGATGTTTTTATCAAAGCTATACTTATATATTAATATAATATCTTGGCTAAAGTTTTCAAGCTCATGTTTTAAGTTTCACAATATTGGTAGAATGTAGTACTTTTTTATATATTTTCTTTTGAAATTTGAAGGAAAAAATGTTAACCTTGGCGAAACTTTAAAATTTTTTGCATAAAAGTTTCAAATCCTAGCGAATGTTTCAAACTTTTATTTTTATTAGGGCATATAAACTTTCGATGGAAATATAAAAGTTGAGCTTCTTAATGAAATGAACTTGAAAAATCATCCATGCTCCCTTTGTGGGTTTCTCTAGTAGGCGATAACATGATTTACTACTTTTATTTCTCGTCCACAAGCATTAGTCTTGGGTAGGGGACCCCAATTGTGTGGCCCCACCATTAAGTTTTATTGTATCTGATTTCTTTTTAGTCTCATAGACACTTTGGTCTTTCATAGATGGTAATAAACTCTCTCTCTTTCTCTCTCTCCAACCTGGGATGCCTCGCTGCTTTTATTCATGAGGCGGTTTGGCATAGAGAGCACTTAGGATACATAGATATATACCACTCGACTCTTCTCAAAACAAGATCATGGAGTTCTTCTAGTCAGGACTAGACAATCACCGATGGTAGATGTAGTAGGGATCCGGAGCCCGAGGCATGACATACTTGGCAGCGGACAGACATGCAGATCACACTAGGTGACCTCCCATCCTTATTTAGACCTGGGACACCACCCATGGGTGTTACAGTATCCTTGGTTAGGCGCAGAGCCATTGCCTAGAGATCGAGACAGACAATGCCCACAGACAGTTGTCAGTGCTTCATCACTAGCTATGCTTCAACATGGCCTCGTTCCTCACGAGCTCCCCTTGACATTTACACCCTATGAGGCCTCATTGTACTGGCCAAATTAGGCATGCCTTTGTGATGTGGATTGATTGACATAATGATGAGGATTGTGATTGTGATGATGATGATGAGTGATGATATGACTATGTACTACTTAGGAACTAGCCAACATGGGTGATGATGCTCATTTAGTTGCCCCACCCTTTCAACCTGTTGTATCAGGTTTTCTACCAATCTCATAGACCCATCGGTCTTCCATAGACTATAATAAAATCTCTCTCTCTCTGTCTCTGTCTCTCTCTCCCTCCCTCCCTCCCTCTCTCTCTCTCTCTCTCTCTCTCTCTGTCTCTCTCTCTCTTCCTATCGATGGCAGTCTAGTCACTAACAAACTGAGTCCGATAATGAAACAATCATGTTATCCCCAAATAGGGATGAATAAAGTGGTCCAACCCAAATATATTGATGGCAGTCTAGCCATTAACAATTTAGTCCAATGATGAAACAATCATGTGATCTCAAATAACAAGTAGGGACGACTAACAAAACACTAATGGGGCTTTAGTGATTGAAGGACATATTGTGGGATCAAATGAATTGGGTAGTGTAGGTTGAAATCTATCACTCTATAGAACCCATGTGTAAGCCATCATGTCGTTTTTCCATATGTGCCCTTTGTTTGCTTCAATGCACCCTTTTTGTTATACACCAGTGCACTCTGTGAGGCCAATGAGAATGGGAATTCCAAGGTTTCTCCTATGCCATAACTTTGTGCATCTACCTATGTAGGTGTAAATTAAGCTCCAAATTCGAAGTAGATGGAGAGAATCAAGTAAGATGTGCCATGACTGGGTCCACTACCCTAATTATTTTGTTTGGAATCATGGATTCATGCACACTCAATCTCTTCGAATCTAAAATTTATAACATCATATAAACTTACATAGAATAGGTAGGGAAAGGAAGAATGAAAGAGATATGAGAGAGAGAGAGAGAGAGAGAGAGAGAAAGAGAGAGAGAGAGAGAGAGAGAGAGAGAGAGAGAGAGAGTCATTGAGGGTTAAAAACCAATGTTTATTCCCTATTTATTAAATAGTCACAACATAGAGACAAGGGAAAATAGATAGTGCGCAAACACAGAGAAAATGAAAACATCGATTATATTATTAAAGGTGTAATATAGATTATATAACGAAATGGTGTTACATAAGGGCTCTATATAGACAAGAGGGCTATTTTGGATTATGATCTTTGTCCTCCTCTTTATCCTCCTCATCCATCTCCATCATGTTCTTTTCCTTGGCATTAGATAAAACATGGTCCTTTGGTTATAATGAGCCATTAGATTGATTGAGAAAACATGCACATAGCTCACTATATTCCTTGATCAAATTTTAAATCTAACCCATAGAAATAATGAGCCATAGTCATTAAGGGATGAGTGATATTGCCCGAATATCCAATAGTATTTGAAAAAGGTATATGGAGGAAAGTGAATCCGAAGGCCTACTACTGCTGTTGATAGGGCCCCAAGGAAATCCTTGGTTGCTGGACAAGTCCATAAGAGATGTAGAATTGTTTCTCCGAGACTACAACAACACAAACAATGCGCAGATGCAATGTGGCATTGGGCTAGTGTGGTTGCCACTGGCAAGACCCCTAGTAGATATCGTACATGAAGACCTTATGCTTTCGAGGAAGTCCATTCTTCCATATGATAGGCAAGAATCATTTCCATGATTAAAGAGGTTTATTCATCCTCCAAAGCTTGTTGGCATGATATTGTATCCATGATGCGAGGATCAAAAGCCTTATAAGCCCTTGCAGAGCAGTGAGTTTCATCATTGGAGTGGTTTAAGAACCAATATCCAGTCTTTAAAGTTTCCCCTCCTCTAAACGATCCTGGTCTTGAAGACGGAATTGGGAGGAACGATTGTATTAAATCCCGCAAGATGTGCCATACAGGCCTAGAGTGCATGCCCAAACCATATTGCTGATTTGCTATATGAAAGGACCTAAAGGTACCATCATCCCGAATGACATCCTGCACATATTTGACACCTTTGCATGTAAAAAAATATGCTTTTTGGGCTCTACCACAACAAGAGGTGTCGGATATAATCTGCTCCAATGTATTTTCTCCAATGCGATACTGTTTCCCATATCTAGTGGACGTCTAGATCAGTAGAGGTATTGCAAAATTACCTTCCAATCAGTAATCAGCCAGCTTCAAAAAGAACTACCAGCGAAGTTTCCTTGAAAGGATCCAGTAATAAAATCCCAGAAAGTGGTCTCCCATTTACCAAAGGCATGTGTACGAACATGAGTGCACATTCCAGTGAGCATTTGCATCCATGGCTATTGTCGAGCTGCAAAAGTGAAAACCATAGTAGCTTTTTGAGCCACCAAATGATAGTGTATGTTTAAAATGTTGAGCCCTCCATGCATTTTTAGAGAACAAACTAGCTCAACTTTGAGGAGATGGAGAGTTTTCTTGTCTTTTTTTGTTTTCCAAATTGCTTGCGACACAAAGGCATCCAAGATTTTCTTATCCCATGCTATAAGCGAAAAATGGAATTGTATATAATCCATTGTACTATTTGCAGACGCACATGTAGCAACCAAGTAGAGAGCTTCCAATAGTTAATTTTATGTTGTGGTGGTTGTATTACCCAAGAACTGTCCTCTTTTGAGAGAGACACTGGCCAATCGAGTGCCCCAAGTGCCGTACTATCTATCCTGATTCCAAATCCTAGCCTGGCCATAGTATTTCATGCCAATCTTTTGCAGTCAAAGGCAAAAGCTTAGACTTAAAAAATTGATATGTAGCATAGTAGCCAGTCCATATAATTCCAAAGTTTCCATGATAATGCGTGTGTCTAACTGAGTGTTGCGTGGGAAGAAGAAAGAGTCATTTGCATATGCTTGAGCCACAAAGTGTTTGCCATTCGAAAGGTGAAGCCCTACCTAACGTTTTCCATGTATGACAATAAAGGATGGGTAGAAATGCATAAAGTAAAGCATTGAGAAGGCATCCTTGCCTAGCTGATCTACCCAACATCCAAGGGGCAGGAGAGATCACTACCAACCATGCAATGAACAATACTATTTTGATATAACCAAAAGATAGCTTTGCACATTCTTGAACCAAAAGCCGTTGTTTGCATTATGTGATCAATGAAATCCCATTCCACAGTATCGAAAGCCTTAGCAATATCAACCTGTGTAATTAACACATCTTGATTTGTATATTTGGCATATTCAATGCCTATATAAGCATTGGAAATGTTGTCATGTATCTGCCTTAGTGGCACAAAACCACAGTGAGCCAAATGCAATCCTGAAGTAAGAACTCCTTTCAATTGATTGACCATCATTTTTTTAATGAGCTTTTATATAACAGGCATCAAAGTGATAGTTCTCCAATTAGACAAGAATCTATGGCATACCCAAAAGACTTTAGAATGCTGCTATTCTATCTAAGAACACTTTTGGATGATCTCTGCGTAGAACTAGACCCAAAAAAGAGGGAGGAAAGTAGCTACAAGGAGGACATGCTTTGCAATTGGTTGTATGACTTGGGTAAGCAACGATGGTGAATATTCATTTCCCTAGCTATCGTTTTTCTTGTTCCTTTAAAGTACTTGTCAAGCTCATGACGTAGGTTTCTTTTGGCAAGACATGATGGACGCGCGAAGATGTACAGAGCACCAAGACCAGGATGAAGAGGACCTCGAGTGAAAGGAAGAGTTACTATGGGCATACAAGAAGGCATAGAAAAGCAAGCAGTTGGTGATTTGAGTGTGTGATAAGATTTGGTATAGTACAAAAAGAATGGCCTAAAGAGCTGTGGGATGCTTGCTATAGAGAATACATGCATGGAAAACTATTGTTGCATTGATGATTGTAAGCTGTTAACGTGAAGGTTGTTTATGGCAACTTGTTAATAAGTTTTAAATTTCAAACAAATTCATATTCAATACCACTTCTTCAAGGCTTCACAAAAGTGATTATAAGTGTACCACCTTACCACGCATGTACCCACTGCTACAAAACATAGGCAATATGTTCTACATAGTTTCTAACTTCAATATTGTAGCATAGTTTGACAAGTAGTCACGTAGTCTATTTTTGTGTCTATGAGTTTTGTTAACGGATAATAAAACTTGTTAACACTTTGGTGACCACAATTTCTATGAACTTGCAACATTCTAATCCCTTAAAGTAGCCCTATTCAAATGGACGAATGTTGTCAGAATGCGATATGCACCACCAATGCTATAACAAACTTCATGTTGCATTTGTGTATTGCAACATCCTTGACTAGGTGTGTGAGTCACTAGTAGAGAACCTTGCTATAGTAGTGCATGGATCTAGTTCCTGTATCCCTAGTCTTTTAGTCATATCTCCCATTCCATGGCCTTATCCTACAATCCCTAGATTTCATATCTATAGGCATGTCGGATTCCATAAGATAAATCACAAACCCCAACCCGTCACCATGCCAATCAAGTACCCCAATTTCAAGGGAAATCCTGGCGAGAATGCTAACAACCATGTCTTGTTGTTGAAGAGTGCCTAGCTAGCTAACAACTCGAACATTCATAGATGTTCTCAAATGGAACACATTTATCCGAAAACTTACAAAAGAGCACGAGTTTGTGGATTGCTCAATACAGAGTAAATCACTTCCATGACTATGTCCACCTATGTGGTGCATTCCTATCTTGGTATTGAGTGGAAAAGATGGTCATCCACATCCTAGCCAAGCTTGGCCAGATGGACGAGAAAATCCTATTAGTGGAGTATGCGGCCAAGTTCTAGCAGTTGTTGCACTGACTACCTGCAACCAATAAATCAGAGATGAGCAAAGTACTTAACTCTTATTTCCTTGTCGGCCTAGACCCATGACATTGAAGAATTCAATAGCCTCCTTTGATCTTGTAGGATTCAAGGAACGTGCTTACTCCTCCAACCCTTATACTCATGCAATCTTTGAATCCCTGTGACTACATAGTCTTTTACCATCCCCCTTTAGTTGATATAGTCTATTCTATTTTAGAACCTTCTGAAACATGTCTTCTAGATACTGTAATCAAATTCACATATGACTTACATCGATTAGGTTCATGTATTCCATAGGGACATGTGCTTTATATGTTTCATTTCATGGGCATAACTCATTCTTCCCTTAAGGGTAAGCTTGCCATTGGATTATGATGATTAATAAATGGACATGTGCCTCAGGTTATATGATTGGAACAACAAAAAAACATGCATGAGTTATTGAATCCCATAATGCCACACATCTTATGCTAAAAACATAGTTGAATATGATGCTACACATAAGAATTCTCATTAAAGATGTGAAGTTAGATCTTAATATTCGATCCGTGGACACATAAGAATTCTCATTAAAGATGTGAAGTTAGATCTAAATATTTGGTCCCACGGTAATATAAGAAAGTTCTTAAGTTTTATTAGAAGCCCATTATGGTTGCATTCCCATGGAATTTGTTGCGGTAGGCCTTAGGTCTTGTTGTTAATTTGTAGAGTTACTTCCAGAGATGGTGGTATGTAGTTCTATATGGAGGTGATAATTCTTTCCTTTGAGTGTTTTTGCCTTATGGGGCCTATAAAAATAGGTTCCTAAAGATTTAAAATTACGATGGACATGTGAGTATATGTAATTAAGGAATGGTTTGTGTTGTAGGCTACAAATATTACATCTCCACTTTTCAGTGTCTAACGTCATTACGCAATCCTACACATTTTCAAGATTTTGACCTCATCTCCATGAAGCCATGATTGTTGAAACATAAACATAAATAATTTGACTCCTACTATTCTATTTCGTGTCTCCATACTTAAAGGCTATAGATTGTCATACAAATGTCAAAAAGCCTTAATACATATCAACAAAATCTCTCAAAACATAATTAATACCTCACATGTGACACAAATATGAAGGTAGGATTCCAATCCAAAAGATTATGCAAAAAGGACCCTCTTGGAAGTCTTAATACCTCTTTTAAACCCCTTCACATTCATTGCCTTGCTATTGTAGTTGACCCTTATCCCAATAGACAAGATATGGTAGTAGTCAACCCGGACACTACTAGACGGAGCAACATATAGACATGCAGGAAATAACAAGAGATAAGACGACAGATCCATCCAATCTACCGGGATTCACACTACACTTGGAGGATAAAAATATGCAAGACCTGCAAAAAGGGCCTCAAGAGACTACTGGAGGACCTCATGTTTGCACCAGACATGTTGAGAGTTGTGGTGCCATGAGCACTTGTAGAGCAAAGGTATGAGCAAAGGATAAGCTGCCACATGGCATGGAGGAGATATCCCACATGTGAGCAAGCAAAATGGATGTAAGTACCCTCACCTATAAAAGGGAGGTTCATTTGAAGGAATATCAATCAAGCACTTTGCACTATCTCAAGATTCTCTTTATGAGTCCAAGCTAATCTATCTTGGAACCTAATTGACTTGAGATACATGTCATGAGCACTTTCTTCATCATGTTTCCACATAGGTTCCATCCACCTTAGAATGCTCCATAGATCCTGAGGCACACATGTTTTGTCATGGTATCAGAGCTTAGGTCTAGGTCTTTTAGTTTAGCTCATTAGTAGTTCACTAGGATTGCTTCCATTCCTAGATTAGTTGTAGGTATGTCTTAGGAGCTCATGTTTTTCTCCTAGGTTAGTTTAGTGGTAGATTGAGTACAAATTTCCGTCCCTAGAGAGAGAAATTTTCCGTCCATCCATTTCATGAGATATTCATTGTGAGCTTGAGTGATCCTTGTTGCTGTGAGAGAGAGAGAGATAGGGAGAGTCTTTCAAAGAAAGATTTGTGAGAGACCTCCTGTGGATCTGCTGAGAATGAGAGATGTTTTTAAACATACTCTTGACTAAAAGAGACAAAGCAAGAGAAGCTCCCAACAACTCTAAGAGCGCAGGTTTGGCATTGCTGCTCACAACGTCGACTGCACCAACTAAAGCCTCTTTCAGCGCTCCCAACAGGTGACATCCATTGCCTCCTACGGCTCAGCCAGCAGCAGCTAGCAACTCCAGCATCATTTGTGACACAAATAAAAGGTTCGGGCCTGTTCATCAAGGGAAGTTCAACAATGGAAAGCACGTTGCTGTCAACAGACTATCGCCAGCGTCTCGTCAAGGAGCAATTGAGTTCCTAAATGAGCTGCTGTGGCTTCTTGTGCCATCCACAAGCTGAGGATAAGGCAAAAATGGCTCTATCTACGGGCGACCTCCAGCCAACTGCTCTCGGATCCAACTCCCTTCATCGTCCTGCACATGAGCAAACGAGGCTCCAATGCTCAACCAACAGCAGCGCACGAGCCTGACAGTCCAAAGCTCCAAGCGTCGACTCCATAGCTTCTGCTTGGGACTCCTTCATTGGATAAATCGTCCTAGCAACAGCGACACGGCCTACTTGTAGCTAGCCACCATCGATGACCAGCAAGCAGGTCCGCGAACATCCAAGAGCCCTCGACAAGCCTCTACAGACGCTGCAAGCCGCCTACACGACGAGCAGCCACGACACAGAAGCAAACAACCAGGCCGCCTGGACCTCCTGCAGCGCTCCAACAGACCAGCCCAAGCTTCCTCAGTAGCAGCAGCTCCAGCGCTCACAGCCACGGATAGCGCCTCAAGCAGACGAGTCTCCGATTCCTGCTCCATGAGCCCGAATTTGCAGCAACAGTGACTCTCTCTCTCCGTCGAAGCCGCCGTCGTCGCAGAAGCTTCAAAGAGCATCTTTCTTCTTTCTCCAAGGTTCTCTACCAAGAAGACACGTGGCAAGATAAGATTGAACTATGGTTAAGTTTAGCCTTACCTTGGTCAATGGTTAAGTGAACTCACACTAAACCATGGTTAGGTTTCAGTTCAGGATTAGTTACCTGCCACATCACCAGTGTCACTAAGCACACAGCTTCTTGCCAAGCACAGTTTGCAAGCAACATGTGAATCCCTGTGCCACATCATCAAAGGCCCCCTCTTCTTCACAAAACCTTCAACAAGGCGTAACTTGCAATCCAGGAAGAATTTGCACACGCTCCAAAAAGGAAAAGTGATCGTCTTTTCAAGCTCTACGCGCCTATCATGTCAGAATCATTGTATGCAATTAGACACTGCCAATATTGAAAGAATTCAATTGGTAAGACCTTTGCAACAAATGGAAAAGCAAAGCATGAATGCACACATTATTGTCATAAGCATGCCAAAAGCACAAGTGCATGAGATGACCATAGCAGGAAGCATGGCATCCACACACAAAGCATTAAGGCACATGGAAGAACAAAGCATCATGCAGGTAGCTACAACAAACAAAGAAGCCAACAGAATCATCATCAAGCCATGAGCACAATGACAGGAATATGTATTGAGAAAAGCAAAAACCTTGCCAACCTTGCCTATGTTTTTTTTTGTAAATCAAACCTGACCACCTGAGAGTAGCTATGAAAGCACCCAGGGGAGGTATTGACATGTAGAAGCCACACTTGACCACCTTAAGTAGCATGCATGCACTAAGGGGAGGTGATGGATTTGTAACTCACATCTGACCACCTTGCAGTAGCCAAAGGATTATGGCACCAAGGGGAGGTGTTGAGAATTGTGGTGCCATGAGCACTTGTAGAGCAAAGGTATGAGCAAAGGATAAGCTGCCACATGGCATGGAGGAGATATCCCACATGTGAGCAAGCAAAATGGATGTAAGTACCCTCACCTATAAAAGGGAGGTTCATTTGAAGGAATATCAATCAAGCACTTTGCACTATCTCAAGATTCTCTTTATGAGTCCAAGCTAATCTATCTTGGAACCTAATTGACTTGAGATACATGTCATGAGCACTTTCTTCATCATGTTTCCACATAGGTTCCATCCACCTTAGAATGCTCCATAGATCCTGAGGCACACATGTTTTGTCACAGACAACTTCTCACTTTTCCAGAAGGACACAAACTAAATACAAAATGCAAAAGCAATTTTGTTTGTTGCACAAGCTCAGAAACATCCTTCTCATGGAGCCCCTCCCCAACATACGATGCAGTAGACCAAGAAAGGGCAAGCCTTGTCGGAGGTGCCAAAAGAAACCTATGTGGGAGCTCTCCAAGGAGGCGACCAAAGCCTGTTTTAAGCCCATTCAACCCCGAGGCAATCGGCATGGGAGTAGTTCTCACTGAGAGCAAGTAGAATCTTCAACAATCCACCCTTTGCCACCCCCACAGAAGAAGATCCTGAAAAACTCGAGTAGATACTAGCTTTGTCAAAGGTACGCTTCCTCCGGTGTGAAAGTTCACAATGGAATGTTGAATGAAACCACAAAATGGCTCATTTCCTATGCGGTGGTCGGATATATCCACAACCCTCGGCCACCTGCACTATTCCTTAAAGGATGGGTTAGGATATTTTGGTCTCGAAAAGGGTTGAATGTCACTAGCATTCGCTTCCTAATGAATGGATACATTGTTTTCCTCTTTGAAAAACTGATTTACCTCTGCCATCCAAAGTGCCAATTTGGGTAGAGTTCCTCGACCTCCCGCTCTCCCTCTTCCCGCAAGTTGAGGCTTTGTGCACCCCACCAGGGCAATTCCTAGCCCTAGAAATGGAAAGGTTTATCAGCCTAAGACGAACCCCCAAGCATGTGTCCTGATGGACTTAGCAATAGACCCTCCTAATGCCATTCGAGTTCTAGATAGGGATGGAGCAGAGCTGATACACAGAGTCTTCTACAAGAACATCCCCAACTCCTATTTCCTTTGTGGCCTGGGAGGACACTTCATCAAGGATTGTCCAGCCAGGAACAACCGTAGGAAAGAAAACACATAGATACCTAGTCCTCCCCCCCAGATTGTACAAGAAGAAGAAGAAGACACTTTAGTTGAACCCAAAACCAAGAACCACGGGAAGGATAAAGCTCAGTGGAGGGAAGTCAAGGAAGTCAAGAAAGAAAACCAAGTAGAATCGAGAGCGACCACTGAGGAAAAACCTTCAGATAGCTCAGAGGAAGAAGAATTCATAGAAAAAACTCAGGACTTTGAAGCTCAACTTGAACGAGTAGAACATGAATCCTTGGACAAAGATGATCCCCCATTTACTCTGGTGAAAGGGAGAAAATCTATGCAGGGCTAAAAGGCGAAGTCTACAGTCAACCCCTCTGAACGAGTAGCCTAAGAACCCAAGCTCCCCAGAGAGAGAGAGAGAGAGAGCAGAAACAAGATTTATTGTCCTTCCTTAGCATAAATGTTCAAGGATGGGTCAAGGATTATCAAACGGTCTTAGACCAACATTTCTTAGAAGATGGATCCGTGGCAAAGGACTCAACCTTGACTTTCTAGCACTATAGCAAGTCAAAATCAAGGGATCAAAGCTAAGGTGGAAACTTAGCCATATTGATGACAAAAGAGTGTGGTTTTGCACTGATCATGAAGAGGCCAGAGGGGGGGCTGGGGCAGTGTTGGGAGTTGCCAAGCACCTTTCCTAGGCTATAGGAGGGGTCTTAACCACCTTCAAACAAAATGGAATAGGGATTGATTTCACCAACCTCAATCTAGCGTGTCAGGCATACTCGATCTACGTCCCCAATACCGTTACAGATAGAGTTCTCATGTGGGAAGGCAAATCTCTGAAAGATAACACTATCCTCCTGGGGGACTTCAACATGGTCAAAATCAGAAGAGATAGATGGAACGCGGGCTAGGCAACATTCTAAGAGGGAGCAAGTTCATAGCCTGGAAAAATCTAAAGGATCAAGCTTTCTTGATTGATGCTTCAAAAGACACTGGTTTCACTTGGACTAACAACCAGCTACAACAGAACCATAGAAAAGCATGGTTGGATAGAGCCAACGTTTCTAGAAGACTACTGGATGACACTTTTTGTCACAAGGCCTATGCTCTACTGTCCCTCCCCTTCTTTGACCGTAAGCCGGTTTTAATTTCCCTTGAAAAGGAAGAAGGGAGGAGGTTCTGATCCAGGTTCAAATCAAACCCTTTTTTCGTTCAACTATCGTATGTTCAAACTAAAATCACAAGAATTTGGAAAAGGATTTCGAAGGAACAGCTAGCATGACAAACAAATGGGTGAGAACCACAAAACGCACATGATGCTTCTTGAAAGCGATTAGATGAAGATTGGATAAAGCTAGGCTAAAGAGGTGACAAGCTCTAGAAGACCAAATCAAGAGACTTGAGGAGGATAACTCACCTTAGGGACATGCACAACTAAGATGTGCAAGAAACAACTTGAAAGATGAGTAGAAATCGAAGCAAGACAGGTTAGAATCTATACAAGAAAGGAGTGGGTAGGAAAAAGCGATAGGGCCAATGAAGAAATGTTCAGAAGCCTCCAAAAGAAACATGCCAAGGAGTCCTTAGATGCATTACAGAAATGCGGGAGGCTCATGCAGCACCCTAATGAGAAATCACTATAGACAGACGAGGATTAAGCAAGTCTCCCCCTTTGATCATTAGTACTTAGATAGAGACCTTACTCTTGAGTAACTAAAAAAAGCATCTGATGTTATGGCAAAAGGAAAGATTCCTGGAGAGGATGGACTCTTGATGGAGTTTTACCAGGTCTTCTGGGACATAGTGGGACCGTGGTTGATAGAGCTCTAGCAAGACTCAAAAGAACAAGGCTCCTTTGATCCAAGAGTTAACATAGGGATGATTAAACTAATTCCGAAAGGAGGCCCCAAAGACGAGATAAAAAACTAGAGGCCAACCACTGACCATGCTCAACACCAGCTACAAGATTTTTGCCAAGGCTTTAGATAACAGATTAAAAGTCAAGATGCAGAAGTGGATAAGAGAAGAACAGAAAGGCTTCACATCCAGGGGTATAACATCCTAGAGACAATCCTCACTCTATGGGAAGGCTTAGAGCTTGCCGAGGAAACCCAGCAAGATATTTGCTTCCTCAAAGTAGACTGATAAAACCTACGACATGATGGAATGGGGCTTTATCCTTTCCTCACTCCAGGACATGGGAGTAGTCCCTGAATACACAACCTACGTAGAGGTCCTCCTCTCCCAAGCTAGAGGAAACATTGAGATTAATAGCAAGATTTAACCATCCTTAGCACTAAAGAGGTCCATCAGACAAGGATGCCCTCTAGTTCCCTTACTTTTTGTTATAGTAGCCGGATGCACTTGGATGGCTCATTCAGGACAAGGCTGATAGTGGCACCCTAAAAGGAATACAAGTGGAAGAAGGTAGACATATCATCTTTCAACAATTTGCTGATGACACCAACCTGACCCTACACAACGACGAGCAATCAGTGGGATTGATGCCTTGGAATGCCTAAATTTTTTTTGTCTAGCCTTAGGCTCCAAAATTAATCGTGAAAAAAAATTAATCTTAGATAAAGGATGCAAAGTTATAAGGGAAAGAGAAATTTTAAGACTTCTTGGAATCCCGATGGACTTCAGATGCTCGCTAAATGATCAGTGGGACTGGGAAGTAAATAAAGTAAAGGATAAACTCAATAAGTGACAAGGCCTACAGCCAACTCTAGCAAGAAGAAAGCTTGTTCTTAACCATTACATCTATCCCTCGATCCTTTAACTCCTACTGGACCCCAACCAAGAAGAGCTCGGGAAAAATCAACAGTCTTTTTCATTTTTTCCTGTGGGAGGGGGACATTGACCACCACAAGATGTCCAAGGTTAAATTGCAAGTATGCATGATGCCCAAAGATGCAAGAGGGTTGGGGATAGTGAACATTGAGAAATCTACAGCAAGGTTCATAAATCAATGGATAACTAAGGCATTTCTAGACCTTGAACCAATCTGGGCAATATTAATTATACACAATCTTTAAAAAGTCAGACTCAAGAGATGCAGACACATGCCCTTTGAGGTGGCACTCTTGGGTAATGAAATGTGTATAGCCAAAGGGTCAGAACTATGGAAGGGAATGTAGCAACCTTTGGAGTCAACAGGATCATATATCAAGTGAAAAGGCTTTTCAAGAAAGACGAGTACCTTCTGTAGTCAAGACTTAGTATGGTTCCCTATAATCTTCCCGACTACGCAGGTAAGCAATGAGGACTTGAAAGGAGCTCTTAGACTCAACAAGAAGGGGATACAAATATGGGGGGACATATGGAACCGAGAGCAGGGTACTTGGATGGAAGATGGAAGCCTTCTAGCCAAGTATCGACTCAACAGATTGAGAGAAAGCTACTCTGGTCAAGAGAAAGCCTCCCATGGATGGGCATATGCATGGGTATGTTTATGTCTATGGGTACATGTATGCATATGCATATACTTAGATATTACACCCAAACATGGACCCATTTGCACATTTACAAGGCCCTCATACATATAATGATGACTCTATGCCTTCTAATTCAATCAATTTTCTCATCACCCTCTTTTGGCATCTCCCATGATATGTCATTCATTTTTGTTGTGATTTGTAGGACCTTCGACTATTGAAATTGGCTTTTACTCCTAACCATGTGCTTTAGCAGTTTCAATGAACACACACTCTCTCTTACTGCTCATGACTCAATTGTGGTCCATATTAGAGAATATGTCACTCATTTGGGTTTAGGACAAAAGGATGGGCGGCCATGGCATTCATCTTTTTTTTTGAAAAATCTATCTTGATTGGCAAAAACAACAAAATAAGGACAACCTGTATCTTCCCATTGACAAATCCAAATGGGTAATATACAATATTCAACGAAATCACAAGATAATATTTAAATGTTTATCATCTTTTTGCATTATTTATTAATTTAATTCCATGCATCAAAATAGGCATTTATGAAGTTACAACTAATTTTCTCCACCAAGTTTAGAGCATGGTTGTCCTTTTTGGGTCAAATCATGATTGGATGTAGCCACTTGGTGCAATCAATGCAAAGAACATCTCCAAATCATCATGCTTGAGAATTAGCTAACTAATATAAGGATATTGTAGGTTAAAAAAGGTCCTCATTTACCTAGTCATCAAACTAAGGACATAGCAAGTTCAAATTTAATGAGATTTGTGTTTCTAAAGTCCTATGTAAACCTTTAGGAGTTAGTGCTATGGATTGTCATTGCTCTTACCTCTTTTGCCTCTTGGCATTCCCGACAAATTTTCACTATCCTTGTCACTTTTGACTCTTGTCCAATATTGTGCATTTTTATTGGTCTCCCTTGACTACAAGTTTCCTTTCTTTTGCCTCTAAGACTTGTAGAGACTCCCATATAGTTTTGATATCATGCAAGAAATTCTAAAGATATTTTAAAAGAAAGTTGTGTGGTCTTACAGTCACCATATGTCATACTTCAATCATTGATTCTCAATTTTAAGAATAGTTCAAAGTTGGTGCTACTACCTTGAAGATCCACCTCCATGTCCAACATTTTCTAATACACTTTGTGCTATTTTTTGGGCTCTTCACCTTTTTAGGTGATTTAGAAAAAGCACTTGGTACTACTCACAAGTATGTACAAAAAATGATCAATAAATTTAGTTGTTGGCCATTGCTATTTCTTAAATTTGGACTGACATTTCTTGCCTTTGGCTACCTTAAGGCTTGCCATTTTTTGTAGTGATAGTTATAACTGGAATACATTTAAATAGATATGTAAAAGCATTTACAATTTCTTGTTATATTAGATTATTATTGTTATTACGTTTATTTATTTTTCTAAGTATGACAATAATAAAATTTCCCTATTAGTTATTTTTGTACCAATAATAATGAGGAATAAGGAAGGACTAAGAGAGTAGAAGAGGAGAGTGGTGAAGATTAAGAGGAAAAGAGAGTAGTGAAAGCGAAGGGGAAGTGAGGAGGAAGGGAGGGAGTAGTGGGGAGTAGGGAGTGTGGAGAAGTTAGGAGAGGAGGGAGGAGAAGGGGGGAGGTGTTAAAGTGAACAAAACACCTAGAGAGGGTAGGATATGGGGAGAGGATGGAGGGGGGAAAGAGAGGGTAGGGGGAATGGGGTAAGGATAAAAAGAAGAAAGGGGAGAGGAGGAGGACCTATAGGTCAACAAGGAGGACAAAGGGGAGAGGAGGAGGACCTACATGACAACAAGGAGGACAAAGGGGGTAGAGAAGGCGAGGGGGAGGTGTTGCATGCCACACCATCTTAGGGTGAAGGGACTAGTGAAGACAACAAGAGGAGGAGGAAGTGAAGTGGCTCGAAGGGGGAGAAGGGGAAGGAGGGCAAGGCGGGAGGAAGGTATTGCAACACCTTGGAGGGAAGGGAGTAGCTCTTGAATAGAGGAAGAGTTGAGAGGAGGAGGAAGTAAAGGACATGGAGGAAAAGTAGGCAATGCAAAGGACAAGGATAGATTAAGAGGGTGGAGGGAAAGGTGTTGCATCCACAACCGCTAATATATTGGGGGAAAGGTAGTAGTGACTAGAGGAGGATAAATATTAGGAGGAGGAACAGGACGCCTAGGAGGAGAAGAAAATCTAGACAAATCAATTGAAGAAGTGGAGGGGAGAGGAGCAAAAGGAGAATGAGGATAGGACACAAGTAGTATGGAGGAGGAGAGGTGTCTAAGGGAGAGGAGGAGGATAAGGGAGATGAGGCTAAGGGTGAGAAAAAGGAGCTAACATAGGAGGAGGAGGAGGAGAGGAGGAGGAGGAGGAGGAGTTACGTGTGAGGAGTACCCAAAACAAGAACACTTTAGAGGAGGAGCAAAGGAGGTGTCTAAGGGAGAGAATGGAGGGGTAGATAGGAGGAGGAGGGGAGGAAATATCCCCAGATGTCTAACTGGGATACGTTGATACATGAGGAGAGGACAAGGCCCAAGGGAGAGGATACTCGAGTGGTTGGGGAGGACAACAAAAGTGATGCGAGTAATGAGATGGTAGGGACAGATTATAAAAGAAATCTCTACTAATTTAAATTTTTTTCCTTGTTTTCTTCCCTTTTTACATTTTGCCTATATAAAGAGTACTTGGGCATTTGGTTGTAGTGGAGTTGGGAGAGTACCTCTTAACTATTGTCGCTTTTAAATAAACTATTTTCAACTTCAAATTTGTTACTTTTTGGAAAATTTCGAAATCATGAACAATGTGAATTACTTCCAAGGTGTTTCACTCAACATCTTATAAAAGTATTGATTTAATGAAATTGTTTCAAAAGCCTAGGTATTGTGCATGCAACATAATTTTTGTTTTGTCACTTTTGAAAAATATGTAAGAACCTACTCGCTCACTTTTTTGGGGAAAAAATACATAAATACCTACTATATTTCCCCCCCTCACTTACTTACAAGGTGTTGTATCTCCATGCAACCACCATGGTGGGTTGTTGGAGCTATTTTAGCACTATTTTGGTCCTAAACCAAGGAAAATGTAGTCCTACTTTACTAGTATTTTAGTCCTTGTTGCAATAAATCCTAAATGATGACAAAAGTATCCGAGCCACTGCAGTGACTGAAGGCCCCGGTGGTACCATCCAGATAATCAACTACAATTCATCGAGTAAAAATTGAGCAAAAGAGATTACATCTACATCCAATAATAGGTAATATAAGAACTAACAACAATTTATATTGAGAGCAAAAATTTAACAGAAGATCTTACATTTATAAAAACTCAGCCATTGCTGAGAGCATTAGAGGCCAAAAGATTACATCTAGCGACCATAACTACTCATCCATTGCTAAGTGGTTTATATGAAATTAACAATAATTTGTACTGAGAGCCTCAAATTGAACAAAGGAGATTACATTTTGTAAAAACATAGCAATTGCTGAGAGCCTTACAGACTAAAACATTACATCCAACGAGCCAAAAGATCACTGAGAGCCTTAGAGGCCAAGGGATTACATCAAGCTATTGCTGAGTGGTTATGAGCCTTGTTGGGCAAGAGGATATTTGTACAACTCAATATTTCCAATTACTGATAGCAAGATGATATTTGTACAACTCAGTATTTCCACCAGCTGACAGCTTGCTACATTTGAATTTCTTGGGGAGCCGATGGAGAGGCCGAAGACCATGTGCATTGCCAGGACTCAGATTACGCCCCCCTAACAAGAGAGTACTCTACTGTGAAATATGATCCCTTCATCAATGTCTAGGGGGAATCCATACATCCCAACCATATAGAGGCCAGAGGTGTGCATGCCATCCCAACTGGTGACATGCGGATGTAGGGGGAATTGACCAAGGGAACGGAGAGATTCGAGAAGAGCCATCATTTCTAGTCATAAAAAGTGTAACACAATTACCTTATATGAGAAGGCATACAAGATTGGTATCACATTGCATCAAGGGGTGATAGTAGTAATAGGCATGGTGAAAATGAGTGGGTGAGTAGTGGAGTAGATGAGCAGGGGAGAAGATGAGTGATGAGAGTTAGAGGAGGGAGCATGAAGCAAAGTAGAGCAGGGGCAGAAGAGAGCGGAGGAGGGTGCATGGAGCAAAGTAGCAGAGCAAGAGCAGATGAGAGCAATGTAGCAAAATGCAAAATGCAAAATGCCACGAACCTTATATATTACAAAGTTCGAGCCACCATGGTGACTGGAGGCTGGGTGTTCCATCCAAATAATCATGACTACCACCTTAATTAATCAAAATCCAAGGAGGTTGCCATCCAAATAATCACGAGCCATTTTTAAGCGAAGTAGCCAAATGCCAAATGCCACAGACCTTATATTAATCAAAGTTCAAGCCATTGGGGATTATCTTCTTCTTCTTCCTTTTCACACGGAGGCCCATTGTGCCATCCAAACAGTCCATGAGCCATTTAAACCACCACCTTAATTAATTAAAATCCAAGGAGGGTTCCATCCAAATTTAACCATGAGCCATATGAATTAAAAGACACCACGGTGGCTTGGTAATTAACTGCCAGCCTGGTGGAATCTTAGGCGCCACCCCAGACACCACCTCACCACTACCGATGGTAATGACAATTAATTACGTGGCTGGTAATCATGTAGCAGATGCCACCTTCTTGGTAATTAACTCATAATTAATTGGTAATTAATTATAGTAATTAACTGCACTCTATTGAGCATGCAAGCTCGATGACTGGTAATTAACCACACTCTACTAATCATGCAAGCCCAGTGGTGGTAATTGTTGAGATATCGATCTCCACTCGTGATATGCCAGGGTGACCGTTGTGCATTTATGTCACCGACTTGCTAGTTGTAGATGCGGTTGGTACACTGCCCACGAATAATAGCTAGATGATAGCTATCTTTATGTACTCTAGTTAGTGGCTCAGTTAGTATGCCACCTTAGTTAGTTGAGTTTGGTTTGAGACCCACATATAGGATTCACCTATTCTTTTGTACTCAGAGGTCTTTTGGCTTTCACAACTAAGAAGAGGAAAACTTAAGAAGAGGAAAACTGTTTTCAGCCTCCACCTTTGTGTATATTCCCCCATTGTGTATGTGAGAAAGCTGCAAGTGAGACTCCTTCCTTCTCTCCCACTCTCTTCACATGGTATCAAAGCTTGGTTCGTGGTAAGGAGCTCAAGAAAGCAAACCAAGTTCGCGGTGTCCTAGTAAGAGGATCAATGTTGCTTTCCTTTTTTTTTTGAGTTTGGGAGCGAATCTCTACAGGTAGCACAGCCGAAAAGTGCAAGAGTGCACTGGGATGCGCTTTGCGGTGTGGTGAGAGGGTAGTATATGTTACGGGCAAGGGCGATGCCCTTGGTGAAATTATTTCTTTGATTCGAGGCCATTTTGGAGCCCATTTTGGTGGTGGAGGTTTTCTGCAGGCACTCAGAAAAGTGCCCTATTTTTGCTGTGTGACCACTGTTCTGCAGGTCGGTGAAAAGTTATTGCAAAAATTACATCATATGCCTGTGCACAAAAATATTGGGAGTGACAAAATCATTCTTATTACCTGTTGATGCATAATCGTAAAATTCAATTGTAACCATTCCAAAAAAGATGAAAAAATATGCAAAAAGCACTAACATAAAAGAAACATAAGTTGAGAATTCCAATTGGTCTCCATTGAGCAACATAAAAGTGCACATTTTCTTGCTTCTTAACGAATTTGGAGAGTTCCAATTTCATGGATTTTCCCACTGTTTCTAATATGGTCTTAAATTTCCTCTTAGGATGGTGAGCCCATTCTCAATCATTCTTTTGTCAAGGTATACTTTCTTATCTAGATAGACAATGTATCACTCGGTATTGCCTAGGTGTGTGTAGCATAGAATGTGTGTGTAGAGTAGCAGCAAAGATCCACTTGTACTTGCATAAGGCTAGGAATTTTCTACTTGCAATTCCAACATACAAGTTCTACTCCCAATTCCTACATGCAAGTTCTACTCGCAACTCCTACATGCATGTTCTACATGCAAGTCCTACATGCAATTCCTACATGCATGTTCTACATGCGAGTTCTACATGCAACTCCTACATGCAACTTCTATTTGCAAGTTCTACATGTAGAGTGAGAATGTCTTATAATTCCTACATGCAAAGAGAGAAGCTCTCTAACTTGCATAAATACCCCATAATGGAATGGGCATTGTGTTGAGTTCTACTTTAGTATTCCAAGAAATTGTCTCCATGTGTCCATGTTTCCTGGCACTCCACATCCAAAAGCATGTCCTAACCTTGCAACTCCTCCTCCCCTCTCCTCCAACCTCATCCTTGCCCTCTCCTCCTCCCTCCTCCTCCTCCTCCCTTCTCCTCCTCCCTCCTCCTCCTCCTCCTCCTCCCTTCTCCTTCTCCCTCCTCTCCCTCTCGTCCTCCCTCCTCCTCCTCTCCCTCCTCCTCCTCCCTCCTCCTCCTCCCACCTCCTCCCTTCTCCTCCTTCCTTCTCCTCTCTCTCCTTCACCCCCATGCTCTTACACTTATCTCATTAATTTTGGATTCATATCTCTACTTTTGGACTATTCCTTAAAATCTTTCCCAAATGAAAAGTTTACTTTATGAAAATGTCATTTGAGAAACAAAAGTTTACTTTTTGGCATTGTCATTTCCACATAATACATTTCAAAATATCTCTCTACAATGTTGCACCAATAATACAAAAACTACTATTAAATCCTAATTTTGTATTTCTTGTTTTTAAGAATCGTATTCTTAAATTAAAAAATCCGAGTTATTGGTTTAAATCCATGAAAAACCACGCTATTGAAGATTCACAAAATTTAAAAAATGTATACACAAGAGACCTGTAAGACTCTTTTTACTTTCAATGAAGAAAACTATAACACTCTTGAATATTCAAGAAATTAAAAGGTTTATATAGACATGAGACATGATGGAAGCCTCTTTTGTACTCTAAAAAATAGCAATAGTTATGCTTACAATTTTACATTATCATAAGTTTACAAGAAATATTGCTTTGGATGAGTCTTTGTACAAAGGATCTACCGTGGCCTTTTCAATAATTTATTTTTTCCTTTATAGTGAGTTCAGTACAAATGGGTGATCCAAACATTTGCTTGTTTGAATGTCCTTTTCTATCATCACAAAAATGAGTGATCCAAACATTTGCTTGTTCGAATGTCCTTTCTGTCATCACTTGTTGCTTGGGTGTCATCTTCATTCACTCTCATTTGACCACCACCACCACCTTCACTCTTTCTCGATATTTGAATTGTGTTATCATGGGCATTCTTCATTTGCGCTATCTCCTTCTACTTTTTGGGCGAGCATCTTTATGAACTCTGTAATGTGCAAAATAATTGACTGTGGTAATTTTATTTTGTCTTCTACATCATACCACATGTGCTTCTTTGTTTTCTTTGACCTTGATTTCCAAGATACTATGACTATCTCTGTGGAAAGTCTTGAAATTGCATCATGGTTTGGGACCCATTCCTTGTTCAGATAGCTACTATACAATGTATTGTTATCCTGGTTCTCCTTCCTACCCCTTGGCTCATACCATACCACTGTAAATGTTGTAGCTCTCCCCCAGTCATCCATGCTCACGTCAACTACTTTTGCAACCCAAAACTTCACGTTTTCATGTTCATCATCCGATGGTCGAACTGCAACAAAACAATGGACGTCTATGTCTATTTGTGGCATAAACTCTCTCTTCTTGGGTCCACAATATGGATGTGGGAGTAGCGATTCAAACTCATTTTCAAAGAGACCACATGCTCAGTGCAAGTCGTTACCAACATTTGGCCAAAATGAGAGAGCCTTTAGAATAGTCAATACTTGTGGGATCCTCTGAGCTAGATCTCTCCTTGTGGATATCTTTGATCCATATCTCCACATCATGTAGTCCACATCCAAGGGTGGCTACTTTAATTGTTTCCTCTACCATACCTTAGCCTTTCATATATGTGCACATGGCACCATATCTTAACATCTCTCCTTGGTGCCATGATCCTTTGGCTACTGCAAGGTGGCTAGATGTGAGTTACAAGATCAAATCCTCCCCTGGGTGCTTACATGGCTACTCTCAGGTGGTCAGGTTTGATTTACAAACATATGGGCTGAAGGTGGCAAGGATGTTGCTTCTTAATACATGTTGTTTTTGTCATTCTACTCATGGCTTGATGATGACTCCACGTAGTTGACCTACTGGTTCTTCAATCTGCAATCTTCTTCCTTGTGTCCCAGCTTCTTGCAACAATGATCTTGCAATGGTGACACTTTGGTTTGTTCTTCAGTCTGCAGCACTTTGATAGTGACCCATCCTTTCGCAATGGTAACACTTTGTTGATGTTTTATTGAACAATGCTTGTTCTTCATTATTGCTGATGTGTGTTGATGTAGATGTCGATGTCGATGCCTTCAAATCTCTTTCTTTTTCAAGAAGAGAGGATACACATTAAGTCCATTTTGTTGTGGGGTATGACTGCATGAATATTGTTGCGTTATGCCATGCTCCTGTAGGAACCTTGCAAACTCATTTGAGAAGTACTCTCCCCCTCCATTTGACCTTAGGCATTTTATTTGCAGGCCTATTTCTTTTTCAACCATAGCTTTAAAAGCTTTCAAATGCCCAAACACTTCACTTTTCTTTTTTATAAAATACACCCAAACTTTTCTGCTGTAGTCATCAATAAAAGTGACAAAATAATGACAGCCTCCAATAGATGCAGCTTTAGTAGTCCACACATCAGAGTGGAATAATTCCAATGGCTTCTTACTCTCTTGAACATGTCTAGGAAATGGTTTCCTTGCATGTTTTCCAAATTGACAGGCTTCACATACCTTATGCATTTCTGCAACCTTGAATTTAGGCAATCCTGCAACAATATTTTGGGACTGCTTTGATGCCCCTTCACCACAAAATGAAAGAGATGAAGATGTGGAAGTGAATAGGGAGGATAACATGAGTACTAAAGAGGAGAGCTTGTGACATGAAGCCAGCACCATGTTGTACGAAGGGCAAGCCATTCTCATCTTGCCTCTATTATTTTGATCTTGAATTTACAAGCAAATTATGGATGGCTAAATACTAGCATTGTGTCCCTAGCATTCTTCTGACCTTGAATTCACAAGCAACTTATAGTCAGACACTAGCATTACATCCGTCCTTCGGTAAGAGTTTTGATGTGGTTTAAGCTATAGTTTCATGTATGTGCTTCCAAATTGTTCTAAGACCCAATGCCTCCCCTGTCTAACTCTATGTTGCAACCAAAGTGCAACCCCTTGGCTCCCTATTGAGAACTTCCGAGTAGCACATCTCCTTGTCTTCTTGACATGTTGAACCAATTTTGCGAGACTTGAGACCTCTACCTTATCGCGCTTGAGAGTCCTGGCCTCTAGACATCTATAAAACTAGTCGAACATTTCATGTAGTTCATTGCTTCGCGCGATACCACCCCCATGCCTTGTATTCTTGAAGTATGCTACCTTTCTCCATTCCTTGAGTATTCCAAATGGACAGAGGGCCCCATTGCTCCACAAACCATGGTGCATGTGCGTAAAGAATATGCTGTAAAGAAAAACATCATATTAGAAACATAAACTGACTCAAGTTTGGATGTGCACATTTTTCGAGCAAAAACCTACGAGCAAAAAAGTCTGAGCGATAATGTTTGACACCAACCATGCTAGTATATTTCTCAAAGGAATATACAATTCTTTCATAATTCTCGTTTATGGAACCATATACTTACTTATTTATCATTATAACCTTCATTTTAGACAATATTATCTATATATGAACAAATAGTGAACACTTTAGAAACTCCCATAAATCCCTCCCTACCATACTCTCTTTTGAGGATTATGGTAATTCAATCGATTTAAAAGGGTTTCCCTTAGCTTTAGCAATCCCATATTTGAAGTATTGAGAAGCTCTCATGTAACAATGTATACCATATTCCTTGGATGAGTAGGAAAAGGATATTGAAAATCTCATAATTGAAGCCATTATTATCGATCATAAATTAATATCTAGTCCATTATCAAATATGGGAAG
Source organism: Dipteris shenzhenensis (assembly GCF_047967505.1). Classification (NCBI taxonomy): domain Eukaryota; kingdom Viridiplantae; phylum Streptophyta; class Polypodiopsida; order Gleicheniales; family Dipteridaceae; genus Dipteris; species Dipteris shenzhenensis. The sequence continues at coordinate 37,132,889 of NC_141608.1, read as the reverse complement.
GCAAGGGAGGTATTTTTAAAATATTCCCAATTCTCCAAACCTAAGTACTTTTTAGGAAATGTGGTCCCTACTGAACTCCTTCCTACCATAATATGAATTAGGAAAAGTTATAACTCTCATATACATCTTGAAATTTCCAATTTATCTCTTCTATCCCTATAAAAAATACAATTTTAAGCCTACTATTGCATAGATCATGAAATTTTGAATATTTTTCCTTTTTACAGCTCCTTAATTAGAGCTAAGGAGCAAAAGTTATGACCCATTCTTTGTAGGCTCTCTAAGGGTATTCCGCCAGTGGAATAGTGTTGGGGCAAGCTCTTTAAACCTTATTCCTTTAGCAGAATACACTCCGAGGGGTTATTAAAAAGACGTTATATATTTTTCTTAGCTCATCCTGAGGAGTTGTAAAGAGGATATTTGCTCAAAATTTCATGATCCAAACAATGGTGAAAGGAAAAGAAAGGATATTTGAAAGTCAAAATAAGTCACCATTTGGACATTATATATGTATATTATATAAAGGTATATTTATATCTATCTCTATTCATCAATATTTCATATGTAGGTACATATTCCTTGAAATAATTTGGGATTTTGTGCTCTCCAAAAATAACTTGAGCCTATATATTATGACCCTCCCACCTTTTGTCCGCTCGTCGCTCAGGGGTTTTTGCTCGGAAAATGGAAACCCCCCTCAAGTTTAAAGCACAAAATTTCAACCTAAGGAGGATTACCATGTATTGTGTAATATGTGACTACCCCCATGCTTCTACCATCAATGGTATGAATTCTCCCAATGTCCTGAATCATAATAAAGCTCATCTATTTGACCTTGTCTAAGCAACTTTATAAATACATCAAGCTTTGTCCATAGTTTTGCTCTCAAAGTAGCAATTCGCAGATGTGAAGATTGATTTGTAGTGTACTTACACAAAGCTTTCCAGTACTCCCAACCTAGGGTGCTTTGAGCTAATGTATGTTTTTCTTTATCAGCATTGTGGTTGGACAAGAACCTCCTTGCCTTTCCTCCACTCATGGACACTTTAGTAGGAAGATTTTGTGTCTTTCTTGATTGTTTCTTGTCCTACTTAAGCTTCACATTGCCTCCGTGAAGTCCCATGAGTGAGAGTAGTTCTTCAGCTTTTGCAATGCATTGTGCAGATACTTGTTGTGGCCTCAAATTCCAAGCATAAACTAGATGGAGATAGAGTAACTTATCAAGTATATGTAGTTCAACATGCAAAGTACACACGTGTACCCACTCCAATGGAATTGGTAGAACGGGATCTCACTTAGGATCCTTTTTGTGATGATCAAGTTCTACACTTTGGTTGCAAAAGAAAGGATGCCATTTTCCCACTGTAGGCTTCCCTTTTGCATCTTCTGAGAGTGGGTGTAATACAAGCATGTCCACTTTGCATCTGCACCTATATCACAACCATAAAAGCACTTGAGGGTCTTCAAATCACTAGCTAGATGCCATTGAACTTGAAACATTCCATGCCCATCCACTATTGATGTCTTCCCTGCCTCTTGTCTTCGAATAATCGACGGGATGCTGGTTCTCTCCAAAACCCACTTCAATGTCGTGGCACTCCTTTGGGGTCTTAAAGGCTGCAAAACACCATATGTCCTTCTCAGATTGGACTGAGAAACCCTGCTCAACTTCCTCATCCCCTTGAGCAAAATGGAAGGCATCATTCATAATACAAATACTCACCCTCTCTAGCTTGTGCTCTTTTACCAACTGAGCTTCATCCATTTTTATAACAAATACTAGCTTGCCATCTCTACAATGAAAGAGAAATATAATAAGGATATGCAAATGAGAAGAAATACTCAAGAAATAAAGTTGAATGCAAAGAGGGAATTTATCTTACCTTCTTCTCTCATCCCATAGAATTTGACCATGGCTCTCTGCAAATTCTCTACATCCATGTAAACATTATTGAAAGCATTCATCTCAAACGTTTGGATGCCAGATTTCTTTTTACTCTTCCAAGTCATTGTGCCACTTACACAATGGTATCCTCCAAGCTTTTCTCCAACACATTGGTTTGTTTCTTGACGTGCAAGTCTTACAGACCACAGTGTTGGCAATGGCATTGTAGGCATCTTATACTTTTCCTCCATAGCAGACTTTGAAATTTTAAAAACAAAGTTGTAAGCTTCACGACTTACACCAGTAGCATCACAAGATCCAATCACCTCCTTTGCTTGCACTAGGCCTTTAAGTCCTTCATTACCTCTCTAGCAACTTGTTCACATAGCCCTTTTTGTCTAGGGTCCTTCAACACTTCCATGACATCACTTGGCTTTATTAAACTTTTGAGAACATATGAAGGATCACTATCATCCATTTCCATTATTCCCATCACATCCTCCTTGAAATTCCTAAAGTAGAGTACAAATGAGTCTTAGTGGAAGCAATGCAACACCATGAATACTTTGGAGTAAGAAATTTCATTGAAAATTTGGGGAACTAGCCTTGTAGCCTGTATTCTCCTCTTTCGGGCACCACTATTAAAGGAAGGGAAAGAGGAGGAAGAGAAATATCAAAAAAAGAAGAGGTGTCTTCTTTCTTTCACCAAATCTTTTTTTTTTGTCCAACTCTAAAAATCAAGTGTGAAAATTAGCACATGGGCTTAGCAATGCAAGGAGAAACATGCTTCAACACACAAAATGAAATCTCACAAAAATGAACCTACATTGCTTAAAGAGACACACCTTCTTGAAAAAATTCCTTTCACACGAGCAGAGAGGGAGAAGGGTGGAGAGGGAGCACAGGTGTTTGGAGAGGGGTTGGGTAGAGGTGAGGAGTGTGGGGATGAGGTTGGATGAAAGTGAGGTTGCCGAATATAATGAAGGAGAAGAGATTTTTGCTTTTCCTGCAATAGAGTTGTGTAAGGCGGTGTCGTGCAAGGTTTCGGGTTTTAGCCCCCAGCATTGCTATATAGCGACACTAGTCGGTCTCTATATAGCGACTTTTATATCCTAAAAGTGTCGCTATATAGCGACGGAATAGGGTATAACGTTACTATATAGCGATGGTTCAAGGCACTAAATCTAACAAGAGAAGGAAGGAGCTCATGGGTGGCTATTTTTTGGATCTTAATGGATTTCCTTGCATTTTGTTTCATGATTTTGGAGGTGTGCAGATGGAAGGGATGAGTGGAAGCTCATCAGATGATGCGCTAAGGCGCGAGAGCACAGAGTGGCTTATGGAGAGGTTGTATTGTCATTGAACTCATTGCAAGCGAGAAGTATGACATCAGCGCCATATTGTCATGTGCCACTTATGAATGTATGGGGAGGAGCCCGCACCGGTACCCACCGTTGGTGGTGCACGTGGTCATGGACCATTGGTAAGTCAATGCTATTTGAGTTCATGAGATTAATATTGCATGCGTACACGACGACACGAAACCTTGAGACAAGATCTTATATTTAGATGATACATTAAGACAGGGTGAGGAGGGTGGCGAGTGTGCATGTATACCTTCACACTTTGAGTAGGAGGATAGTGTCCCAGACGTGCCAGATGATGACTAGGGTATGCTAGACATGATGAATTCTATTTTTAGGGGCACTACATCACATGTACATGTGATGTGCGATTTTGAGGCCAATATGTGAGAGTTGAAATCAACACACGTGTACGTTGGTGAATTACAATATCCCACCATGGCTAACAATAAAGAAGGGACACCTCATGCTTGCACTGCTTGTGCCAGGAAAGTACAAGGTCTCAGTAAGACTTAGAGAAAGGTGCTGAAGAATGAGAATGTGCACTTCTTAAATGAATGTCGATTAGGACATCATTGAGACAGCTTTCAACAATGGTGAAAGCAGTGTACAAAATTTGGCTAGGACCATGGCAGAGCATGGCGTGAGGACCCTACATGAAAGATTTCTAGATGTATTTCCAGTAGAATCTGTGGATCAATTCATGAACCACTTCACCTTGGAGAGTTGACGATGCCTTGATCAAATAGACGGAGACATCATCTCTTGTGACACGAAGTGGGAGGGTCCTACCGTAGAATCCAGAGTCACATACATTAAGAATGCATGGTGAGGTTTCAACGGCAAAGGAGTTTCCTTGTCCTCCCCTTCCATCAATGCACCCATGCCCCTAAGAACTACTGCAGCCATAAGCATCATTGCATCCACCACAGTCTCACAAGCATCACTACATCCATCATAGCCACAAGCATCATTGTAGCCATGCCACACATATGCACCAATGCATCCACCACAACCCGTCTTCTCTCGTATCCCTTTTTCCAAAGTTCTTCCTATACATGGTCTCCCCTATCCAACCCCATCATCTCCATACCCACAAGAAATTTTCCAAATTTGTTCCAACATAATCCATTTTGTCTACAATGAGATTTGCATCCCTTACACTAGCTCTACTCTCTTGTGTAAAATTTGTCATGACTACTTGATCAAATGTGTTGCATCTTACTCTCGGTAATGATTACCAAATGCCCACATTACATTGAATGAACGGTACTGCAAAGATAGTTAGCTTATACAAAAAGGTTGTAGATGAATGTAAATAAAAGCAAAATGATTACATAACTTTAGATCACAACCTCGTGCAAATTCCTCCTTCCTATCTCTCACAATCTCCCCTCTTTGACTAGCAGCTTCAAGAATGTCTTCCAACCAATCAATGGTGCATTTAGTTGGCATGTCTAATAACTCTGGGGGATACTTCTTACCTCTAGAGATTGGCCCGTAGCTAAGCTTTTCGATCCTGCTCTCTTTTAGCTCTTTCTTCGTCATATTGTTTGAGCCATTTCTCCATTTTGTCTTTTTGTTGCAAGGCGATATTCATTTTATTCTACTTTGCCTTCCCTTGTCTAATCTCTCCTACAACATGTGGGTCATTGCTATCATCCCAAAGTCGAGGCATGCCTAGAATGAGTTGTATAAGAAACTCCATAATGTAAAACATTGACTCTTTGCACCAGCCAAGCTTTAGCCATGCTTCCCTATGGTCTTGCTTTTTGTCTTACATACCTTTTCAACACCTTCATAAATCGTTCCAAGAAAAACATTCACGAGAAAATACAATTGGATGTCCATGATACTCATTCAAAATGCCTTTTCAATCAAACATATGGCTTCGACTGTGAGAAGTCTCATTTGTGGAATGGATGACTTCTTGATCTCTTTTGATGAGATCCATCTGCATTTACATGTCGGTAAGCACTGCATCTTGCTTTTGCAATGAGCACAAAATTTTGGCACGCATTTGTATAGCCTCTAACATACCTTACAAATACACTAAGCTTGATGATGGCCTCTTATGCATCTCAAGTACTACATCCCCGCAAAGCAATCGGAAGTACATACTATGAAAACAATGTTGTGTTAGTCAAATGCAAACAAGAGGCAAAAAATGGATCAAACTGAAGTGGAAGCACTATCACCTAAATCATTTTGTGCCAATCATGTAGCTTTAGACCACTTAGTTTTCTAGAGGAAGTAAAGGCACCCTTTAAGTTATGCATATATCTGATTGGGGTTTTCATACCCACGATAACGTTCTTCACCTAGGTCTCCTCTACTTTTGTCAAAACCCAAGGTGCCTTTGGGAAAATCACCTTATTGGCACGATTTTCTCTTGGACAGAAGGCTCTTTTGGTTTTCATCACTTTCAAGTCAGATTAGACCTTTTGGGTTTCTCTATCCCTAATCATATGTCTCCACAAACTTCTAGACACATTTTTGAATATATGCATTGGGTCCAACATATATGTGAGTTTCTTTTGTCTCCAGTAAGAAAGAGTATAAAATATGGAGAGATGTTGCTTGCCAGATGGAGGTATTTGGATTTTTCGCTCCCAATCTCCAAACCTCATGACTAGAGGAATAGGAGCTAATTCTAGCCCTCCAAAAGATGATCCACATGATACAGATGGTCCATAGGAAGAAACTACTTGTGATTCTCATATACCACCTTGTTTAGATCTTTTGAGTGCTGACTACATGAACTGACTCCACAATTTGGACACACAAAGTATTCGGACACTTGGAGACCTATTTAAAAACAAGGTCACAAGTTACATCTTGAAGAATTGAAAGACCATTGAGGCAAAGAGCATTGGAAGAAGTTACATCTTGCATTTTAATAGGCAAAAGAGAATTGAGAGGAATAGAAATTTGGTACTTGAGCAATCATGCAACCCAAGGTAATCATGCATGGGTCTACATTAGAATGCCTTTCACTCAAAAATGACGTTGACCCAAAGGCTTTGAAATGTCATAAACTTGCATGCCATTCCATAATATTTGCAACAGATCCATGTTTTTCACCTTGTGCTTGCCCAACACCGTGAGTACCAACATCAAATGACCCTTCTTTATGGTCATCCAAGGAGGGATATTGTATAATATTGTGACAGTTACTACTGGCCACATGGACCATGATGTGGAGTGATGTCCAAAGGGATTAACACCATCCATAGCCAGCCCAAGATAGCCTCAAGCCCAAACTCTAGCCACCTCTTTTCTATGTCTTGAAGCCTTTCCATCCACTGAGATCCTCAATATTCCATCCATCAAGCAGTTGCGAGAATGGATATCCATAAGTCCAGCTAATGATCCACAATGAAACAAGTGCACAATGAACACCTATTTCATTAATTTTGGACTTTTTGTGTTGTTTTTGGACGAAGCCCAAAAATCCTTCCCAAATGAAAACTTTACTTTATGAAAATATCCTTTCCAAATCAAAATTTTACTTTCTAAAAAGTTTCTTCCCAAATCAAAAGTTCACTTTGTGGCACTGTCATATTCACATAAAAATATTGTTTTTTCAATCTATACTTTTGCACCAACATGCAAGAATTTGAAATAATCCTATATTAGAAATTCTAGCTATATCTAAGTTATTTGTTAATTTAATTATTTTTAATATTTTTCCTTGACGTTTTTCCTTCCCAAATCAAAAGTTCACTTTGTGGCTCTATCATATTCACATACAAATATTGTTTTTTCAATCTATACTTTTGCACCAACATGCAAGAATTTGAAATAATCCTATATTAGAAATTCTAGCTATATCTAAGTTATTTGTTAATTTAATTATTTTAAATATTTTTCCTTGACGTTTTTCGTTGATGTGATAAATTTATAAATCCATGAAAGGAGACTTAAATATTTCATGAAAATAACATTGTCACTCGGCAATATGCACAAAATTTAACAAAACTTTTAATAAATAGAAAGAAGACATGATGCCATAAGACCAAAGAGGGATAATAGCAATTGTAGCTTTATGTATATGATTACATTGAGAGACGTTGCTCTTAGCTAGAGTCTTTATATCCAAAATGATATAGATTGAACATATGTTTACAATTTAAATTGTTGCTCTTAAAGAGCCTCAATTCGTGCCATCTGCATAATTTGACACCCCATTGTCTTATTGCTCAATGTCACGACAGTCCCTTGCCAGTTGCCATCTGCATAATTTGACCTAGGCTTGTCTTGTCAAGCCTTGCCCCTTGGGTGCATTGACTCCCCATTGTCTTATTGCTCAATGCGATAGTCCCTTGCCAGGTGCCATCTACATTAACTCCCTGTTGTCTTGCCAAGCCTTGACCCTTGGGTGACATCCAGTGCAAAATACAGGTGCCATCTGCATTAACTCCCACAAGTTATCTTGCCAAGCCTTGCCCCTTGGGTGCATTGACTCCCCATTGTCTTATTGCTCAATGTGATAGTCCCTTGCCAGGTGCCATCTGCATTAACTCCCTATTGTCTTGGCAAGCCTTGACCCTTGGGTGACATCCAGTGCATATTTTGACTCTCATTTGACATACGAGGTGATGACTCTGATTATAATTGTCTTGGATTGGCTCCTTGCCTAGTACCCAAATAAAATCCTTTTGAATCAATGGACTTCAATACAAAGCTTTAATCATGGACATTCTTCATTTGCGCTATCTCCTTCTACTTCCTCCATGGCGAGCATCCTTAAAAATTCGTGTATATGCAAAATAGTTTGCTGTGGTATTTTTATTTTTCCTTCTACCTCATATCCCATGTGCTTCTTTGATTTCTTTGCCCTTGAATGCCAAGACACTATGATTGTCTCCGTCGAAACTTGAGAGACTGCTTCATCATTTGGGACCCACTCCTTCATTATACAATTAGTATATAATGTGTTGTTATCCATATTCTCCTTCCTTCCCTTTGGCTCATACCATACCACTGTAAATGTTGTAGCTCTCCCTTGGTCATCTCTTTGCACATCAACTACTTTTGCAACCCAAAACTTCACATTCTCATATTCATCATCCGATGGCCGAACCACAACAAAACAATCAACCTCTATATCTACTTGTGGCATAAACTCTCTCTTCTTCGGTCCACAATATGGACGTGGGAGTAATGATACAAAATCATTTTCAAAGACTGGAGCTGGGCGCAAATCGTTATGAACATTTGGCCAAAACATATTGCATTCTTCCTTGACATCCTTTGAGCCTCGCATTCTCTCAAGGTCCTTTATTAAATTTCGTGTCTTGTTAATTACAATGGTAGTGTGTTCTCTCCAAGTAGGCTTCGAATCAGGATATCTCTGGAGCATTTCCTCTTTGTATGTAATAAATGCTTTTAATCCATCTATTTCACAATTAGACCTCTCATTAAATTCTTGTATAGGAGCCCATGTTGGATACCTTTCCTTGCTGGGAATTGAAGTTAAGAGACTGTAAGGTTCTTCAGGTTCCCATTTTGTATCATGAGAATACTGTTGCCATTGCATTACGGGTTTTTCATCTTAAAAAAAAAAACGAAAGTAGTGTGGATTGGTATGACCTGTCAATGCATCACCACCCGTTTGTATGAAAGGTAGAATGAAGCTCTTCCAATCATACATTCTTTCGAGCCTCTCACATACTGTACTTTCCTTACGACCACCAACTTGCTTGCCACATCTTCTTACCAAGTCATCTATTGTCTCCACATCCTTGCATTTAAGCTCCCTTGAGACTGTGCTAAAAACCTGATCGATATCCTCATGTGTATGCCCAACATACAAAAATCCACATTCGACCTCATTGAAGATTCGATGAGCAACTAGCATGGAGCAGAAGGCAAACATAAGTACATTCTTATTTTCTCGCCAGCAATTATCAGCTTGTATTCTCAAAGTCGGTGGCAGGCGACCTTTTTCTGCATGTACATTGCGAATTGCCTTCATAATAGATGTTACAACTTGATTGCTATCATGTAGATGCAAGGAATCAATCCATATATCTGCAAAGAACTTAATTCCATGCACTAACACTCCACATAGATGTGTCTTTAGAAAGTGCTTTCCTTGTAATTTAGGTGGAGTGGCAACAAAACGAGGCAATGTTGTTGTATTCTGATCCATGCCATCTACAATAAGACACATGTAGTCATCAGGATGCGAAATAGCTTGCTCCTTCCAAAATGCATATTTTTGTCTGGAATGTCTAATAAGGTCATGATAAGATTTTCGGTTTTTTTTGTATAATTCCCTTTGATTTGGACATGTTGCACTCTCAATCGCTCGCTTTAAATCATCACAGACATTGCACTTTGACATTTTTTGCCTCCTTGGGATTTTAACATATCCAAAGTTCTTCTTCCAAAGAGTATACAAAGTATGAGAAGAAGCTACAGCATCCCCTCTTTGCCTTTGCTTTTCTGCAATAGAGTCAAATACTTCAAGCTTTGTCAAGCCCATTGGAAGGTGCATTTCAGTGATCGCGTCACCGTTAGGGAGTTTGGTAGATATATGGGGTTGAGGCAAAGCATTTTCATGTATGAAGTCTTGTAAAATTGCTGCTGCCCTGACAGTTGAGATTCTTGATTTGGACCTTCCTCTATTACCGTGAATGCTAAATTTGTTGCCGCCCTTTGCCTTGGTGACTAAATCCCAATATGTACCATGGGATAATCCAGTAATATTGCGATATGCCTTATTGCAAATCCTTTTTCCATTTACGAGAGGTTTTACCTTTTGTCTTGAACTTAGCCTTTTATTGCCATTCTGAAGAAAGCAAGAGAGACTTGTGAGAAGGTATTCATTTCTTTCACTTCCCCTTCTTTGCCACACGTGTCCTCTACATTCCCTGATGTCTGCAAGATCAATGAAGCGCATACATCTTCGCTTGCAACATAGATATCCCAATGCATTTAACATGTTCTCCTCCTTCATTACTCTCTTCCTCTTTGGTTGCTTTTGTGGATCTGCCTAGATTCTCTTTCTCTTCATGCATATGTATGACCGTTTTCGTTCCTCGTACACATTGTTATCTGTATTTATGCACTTCTTCTCCTCACATTTGTTTGTAACCAAGCATCCATGATTGGTCGTTGCATCCTTGTTCATATCACAATCAAAGTTAAATACTGAATAATCCTCTGTTGATCTCATCCTCATTTTTAACATACTCTTAGGACCATTCAATGAATTCAATATTCTACGAGAGTATTGAGAACCTTGAAACTCTTCCACTCCTGAGAGAACATCACTCATTGGGACATCTTGCATGGCTTTCACAAATCCACAACCTTGATTGACACCAGGTTTGTTAATATGCATGAACTCATCCACACTTGACAAGACATCGCTATTGAAACCTTTGCCCTTCTCACTGTGCAAGAATTCATCCACCCCAGATAAGGCTTCGCTTCTAAAATCATTTTGTTTCTTGGAACCAATGAACTCATCCACTCCAGATAAGATGTCACTTCTATAATTGAGTATATTGAAATCATCCACATTTGAAGTGATAGAGCCTGGCACATGGGCACGCTTTTTAGGTCCTTTGATATTGTAGTATGCGTTGTCTTTATCATTGAAAACCACGTGCCTCTTTCTCATGTTTAAAAATTGCATGCTCCATCTCATATTCTTGCCTACCTCATAGTAGGGATCACATAAGATGTTATGTTATCAACCATACCATCATCAGTGACTTTTAGAATCCTCATCTGTGCAAATGACCATTGCTCCACTTGTTCAAATCCCAATACTTCACCTTCTGCTACAATCTTATTTGCAAATGATCTCATTTGTAAAATGTCCCCTATAGTAAAATCCAAGGTGGTGCACTTTGTATTCTTGATAATGTCTGTTGCATAAGTCTCATCTTTGTCCCATGCTATAAATGATTTGTTGGATGTATTGTAGGGCATAACATCTCCAAGTGTTTCCATATCTCCACATTTATACTTTAGCTCAACATGTGCGCTAAGAATCTTTGATACAATAACTGCTACCTTATCTTCGCCAAGTCTTCGAAAGTGGCAAAGTGAATTGGGATCACTATCATGGATTGTAGCAAATGCAACTACTTCTCTTTTGCTACATAAAATGACATCCATCCCTGGAACAAAATCTATAGCCATCTCCTTTGTGAGAGTCCTTCGCAAGCAAGCTGCAGTGGCAACAATTACATAAATATTAGTCTCTTTTTAATAATCTACTTATTTATTATAATTTTTAATTAGTACTTAATTTATTAGTGGGAGAAGTTATCCGATCAAGTACTCATCAGATGGACATGCCAAGTTATCCTTTGCATGGTCAATCAAGCATTAAATACTATTTTTGCTCTAGTGTCATGCACATCCGTAAAAAAACATGAGCCTACTAGGTACGTTATCCAATCAAGCACTAATGGGATGGGGGTGCCACTTTGCATGTAAGTCAATTCCACCTAGTTGAGGTGTACAAAAAGTGTTGTGCCCATCGGATATGCTTTGCATGGTCCATCGAGCATTAAATACTATTTTTGCTCCTGTCATGCACATCCATAAAAAAAACACGCTGCTAGGTGTGTTATCCGATCAAGTACTTATGCGATGGGAATGCCACTTTGCATGTAAGTCAATTCCACCTAGTTGAAGGTGTGTGCAAAGTATTGTGCCCATCCAATATGCTTTGCATTGTCGATCAAGCATAACACACTATTTCTGCCTTACTGTCATGCACAACCATATAAAAACACGGCCATAGGTGTGTTATTCAAATAAGTACTTATAAGATGGGGGCTCCACTTTGCACGCAAGTCTGTTTTAACTACGTTGAGGTGCGTGCAAAGTATTGTCACCATCGGATATGATTTGCATGGTCGATCATGCATTATACACCATTTTTCCCTTAATGATATGCACATTCGCACAAAAACACGCCATTAGGTGTGTTATCTGACCAAGTACTTATCGGATGGGTGTGCCTCATTGAGAACATTTCAATACCACCTAGGTTGAGGCGTAAAAAAAGTTTTGTGCCCATTGGATATCCTTTGCATGGTCAATCGAGCATCAAATATACTATTTTTACTCTAGTGTCATGCACATCCGTCAAAAAACACGCTGCTAGGTATGTTATATGATCAAGCACTTATGGGATGGGTGTGCCACTTTGCATGTAAGTTGATTCTACCTAGTTGAAGGTGTGTGCAAAGTATTGTGCCCATCGGATATGCTTTGCATTGTCGATCAAGCATAAAACACCGTTTTTGTCTTAGTGTCATGCACATTTGTCAAAAAACGCAGTCCTAGATGTGTTATTCAGACTAGTACTTATCGGATGGGGGCTCCAGTTTGCATGCAAGTCTGTTTCAACTAGGTTGGGGTGTGTGCAAAGTATTGTCACTATCGGATATGATTTGCATGGTCGATCACGCATTATACACCGTTTTTTCCCTAGTGGTATGCACATCCGAAAAAAACACGCCCTTAGGTATGTTATCTGACCAAGTACTTATCGGATGGGTGTACCTCTTTGACAACATTTTAATACCACCTAGGTTGAGGTATAAGAGAAGTATTATGCCCATCGGATATGCTTTGCATGGTCGATCGAGCATTAAATACCATTTTTGCCTTAGTGCCATGCACATCCGAAAAAAAACACGTTGCTAGGTATGTTATCCGATCAAGAACTTATGCGATGGGAATGCCACTTTGCATGTGAGTCAATTACACCTAGTTGAAGATGTGTGCAGAGTATCGTGCCCATCCGATATGCTTCGCATGGTTGATCGAGCATTAAATACCATTTTTGCCTTAGTGCCATGCACATTCGTAAAAAAACACGCTGCTAGGTGTGTTACCACTTATGCGATGGGCGTGCCACTTTGCATGTAAGTCAATTACACCTAGTTGAAGGTGTGTGCAAAGTATTGTGTTCATCGGATATGCTTTGTATTGTCGATCAAGCATAACACACCGTTTCTGCCTTAGTGTCATGCACAACCACATAAAAATACGGCCATAGGTGTGATATTCAAATAAGCACTTATCAGATGGGGGATCCACTTTGCACGCAAGTTTGTTTCAACTAAGTTGAGGTGCATGCAACATATTGTCACCATCGGATATGATTTGCATGGTCGATCACGCATTATACACCATTTTTTTCCTAATGATATGCACATCCGCAAAAAAACACGCCATTAGGTGTGTTATTTGACCAAGTACTTATCGGATGGGTGTGCCTCATTGAGAACATTTCAATACCACCTAGGTTGAGGCATACAAAAAGTTTTGTGCCCATCGGATATCATTTGCATGGTCGATCGAGCATTAAATACTTTTTTTACTCTAGTGTCATGCACATCCGTAAAAAAACACGCTGCTAGGTATGTTATCCGATCAAGCACTTATGGGATGGGCGTGCCACTCTGCCTGTAAGTCTATTCCACAAGTTTGAAGGTGTGTGCAAAGTATCGTGCCCATCGGATATGCTTTGCATGGTCGATCAAGCATTAAATACCATTTTTGCCTTAGTGCCATGCACATCCGTAAAAAAACACGCTGCTAGGTGTGTTACCACTTATGCGATGGGCGTGCCACTTTGCATGTAAGTCAATTACGCCTAGTTGAAGGTGTGTGCAAAGTATTGTGTTCATCGGATATGCTTTGCATTGTCGATCAAGCATAACACACCGTTTTTGCCTTAGTGTCATGCACAACCATATAAAAACACGGCCATAGGTGTGTTATTCAAATAAGTACTTATCAGATGGGGGCTCCACTTTGCACGCAAGTCCGTTTTAACTACATTGAGGTGCGTGCAAAGTATTGTCACGATCGGATATGATTTGCATGGTCGATCACGCATTATACACCATTTTTTTTCTAATGATATGCACATCCGCAAAAATACACGCCATTAGGTGTGTTATCTGACCAAGGACTTATCGAATGGGTGTGCCTCATTGAGAACATTTCAATACCACCTAGGTTAAGGCGTAAGAAACGTTTTGTGTCCATCGGATATGCTTTGCATGGTCGATCGAGCATTAAATACTATTTTTGCTCTAGTGTCATGCACATCCGTCAAAAAACACGTTGCTAGGTATGTAATCCAATCAAGCACTTATGGGATGCGCGTGCCGCTTTGCATATAAGTCTATTCCACCTAGTTGAAGGTGTGTGCAAAGTATCGTGTCCATCGGATATGCTTTGCATGGTGGATCGAGCATTAAATACCATTTTTGCCTTAGTGCCATGCACATCCGTAAAAAAACACGCTACTAGGTGTGTTATCTGACCAATTACTTATCGGATGGGTGTGCCTCATTGCGAACATTTCAATACCACCTAGGTTGAGGCGTACGAAAAGTTTTGTGCCCATCGGCGGATATGCTTTGCATGGTCGATCGAGCATTAAATACTATTTTTGCTCTAGTGTCATGCACATCCATCAAAAAACACGCTTCTAGGTATGTTATCCGATCAAGAACTTATGGGATGGGCGTGCCACTTTGCATGTAAGTCGATTCCACCTAGTTGAAGGTGTGTGCAAAGTATTGTGCCCATCGGATATGCTTTGCATTGTCGATCAAGCATAAAACACCGTTTTTATCTTAGTGTCATGCACATTCGTAAAAAAACACAGTCCTAGATGTGTTATTCAAACTAGTACTTATCGGATAAGGGCTCCAATTTGCATGCAAGTCTGTTTCCACTAGGTTGAGGTGTGTGCAAAGTATTGTCACCATCGGATATGATTTGCATGGTTGATCAGGCATTATACACCGTTTTTTTCCTAGTGGTATGCACATCCGCAAAAAAACACGCCCTTAGGTATGTTATCTGACCAAGTACTTATCGGATGGGTGTGCCTCTTTGACAACATTTTAATACCACCTAGGTTGAGGTATGAGAAAAGTATTATGCCCATCGGATATGCTTTGCATGGTCGATCGAGCAGTAAATACCATTTTTGCCTTAGTGCCATGCACATCCGTAAAAAAACACGCTCCTAGGTGTGTTATCCGATCAAGCACTTATGCGATGGGAATGCCACTTTGCATGTAAGTCAATTCCACCTAGTTGAAAGTGTGTGCAAAGTATTGTGCCCATCAGATATCCTTTGCATGGTCAATCGAGTATTAAATACTATTTTTACTTTAGTGTCATGCACTTCCGTCAAAAAACACGCTGCTAGGTATGTTATCCAATCAAGCACTTATGGGATGGGCGTGCCACTTTGCATGTAAGTCGATTCCACCTAGTTGAAGGTGTGTGCAAAGTATTGTGCCCATCGGATATGCTTTGCATTGTCGATCAAGCATAAGACACCGTTTTTGCCTTGGTGTCATGCACAACCATGAAAAAACACGGTCCTAGGTGTATTATTCAAACTAGTACTTATCGGATAAGGGCTCCAATTTTCATGCAAGTCCATTTCCACTAGGTTGAGGTGTAAAGTATTGTCACCATCGGATATGATTTGCATGGTTGATCACGCATTATACACCGTTTTTTCCCTAGTGGTATGCACATCCGCAAAAAAGCATGCCCTTAGGTATGTTATCTGACCAAGTACTTATCGGATGGGTGTGCCTCTTTGACAACATTTTAATACGACCTAAGTTGAAGTATAAAAAAAGTATTATACCCATTGGATATGCTTTGCATGGTCGATCGAGCATTAAATACAATTTTTGCCTTAGTGCCATGCACATCCGTAAAAAAACACGCTGCTAGGTGTGTTATCCGATCAAGCACTTATGCGATGGGAATGCCACTTTGCATGTAAGTCAATTCCACCTAGTTGAAGGTGTGTGCAAAGTATCGTGCCAATCGGATATGCTTTGCATGGTCGATCGAGCATTAAATACCATTTTTGCCTTAGTGCCATGCACATCCGTAAAAAAACACACTTCTACGTGTGTTATCTGATCAAGCACTTATGCGATGGGAGTGCCACTTTTCATATAAGTCAATTCCACCTAGTTGAAGGTGTGTGCAAAGTATTGTGCCCATCGGATATGCTTTGCATGGTCGATCGACCATTAAATACTATTTTTGCTCTAGTTTCATGCACATCCGTAAAAAAACACGCTGATAGGTGTGTTATCCAATTAAGCACTTATGGGATGGGCGTGCCACTTTGCAGGTAAGTCAATTCCACCTAGTTAAAGGTATGTGCAAAGTATTGTGCCCATCGGATATGCTTTGCATGGTTGATCGAGCATTAAATGCCATTTTTGCCTTAGTGCCATGCACATCCGTAAAAAAACACGCTGCTAGGTGTGTTATCTGATCAAGCACTTATGCGATGGGCGTGCAACTTTGAATGTAAGTTAATTCCACCTAGTTGAAGGTGTGTGCAAAGTATTGTGCCCATCGGATATGCTTTGCATTGTCGATCAAGCATAACACACTGTTTTTGCCTTAGTGTCATGCACAACCATATAAAAACACGGCCATAGGTGTGTTATTCAAATAAATACTTATCAGATGGGGCCTCCACTTTGCACGCAAGTCCGTTTTAACTACATTGAGGTGCATGCAAAGTATTGTCACCATCGGATATGATTTACATGGTCGATCACGCATTATACACCGTTTTTTCCCTAGTGGTATGCACATTCGCAAAAAAACACGCCCTTAGGTATGTTATCTGACCAAGTACTTATTGGATGGGTGTGCCTCTTTGACAACATTTTAATACAACCTAAGTTGAGGTATAGGTAAAGTATTATGCCCAGCGGACATGCTTTGCATGGTCGATCGAGCATTAAATACAATTTTTGCCTTAGTGCCATGCGCATCCGTAAAAAAACACGCTGCTAGGTGTGTTATCCGATCAAGCACTTATGCGATGGGAATGCCACTTTGCATGTAAGTCAATTCCACTTAGTTGAAGGTGTGTGCAAAGTATCGTGCCCATCGGATATGCTTTGCATGGTCGATCGAGCATTAAATTCCATTTTTACCTTAGTGCCATGCACATCCGTAAAAAAACACGCTGCTAGGTGTGTTATCTGATCAAGCACTTATGCGATGGGCGTGCCACTTTGCATGTAAGTCAATTCCACCTAGTTAAAGGTATGTGCAAAGTATTGTGCCCATCAGATATGCTTTGCATGGTTGATCGAGCATTAAATACCATTTTTGCCTTAGTGCCATGCACATCCGTAAAAAAACATGCTGCTAGGTGTGTTATCTGATCAAGCACTTATGCGATGGGCGTGCCACTTTGCATGTAAGTTAATTCCACCTAGTTGAAGGTGTGTGCAAAGTATTGTACCCATCGGATATGCTTTGCATTGTCGATCAAGCATAACACACTGTTTTTGCCTTAGTGTCATGCACAACCATATAAAAACACGGCCATAGGTGTGTTATTCAAATAAATACTTATCAGATGGGGCCTCCACTTTGCACACAAGTCCGTTTTAACTACGTTGAGGTGCGTGCAAAGTATTGTCACCATCGGATATGATTTACATGGTCGATCACGCATTATACACCGTTTTTTCCCTAGTGGTATGCACATTCGCAAAAAAACACGCCCTTAGGTATGTTATCTGACCAAGTACTTATCGGATGGGTGTGCCTCTTTGACAACATTTTAATACAACCTAAGTTGAGGTATAGGTAAAGTATTATGCCCATCGGATATGCTTTGCATGGTCGATCGAGCATTAAATACAATTTTTGCCTTAGTGCCATGCACATCCGTAAAAAAACACGCTGCTAGGTGTGTTATCCGATCAAGCACTTATGCGATGGGAATGCCACTTTGCATGTAAGTCAATTCCACTTAGTTGAAGGTGTGTGAAAAGTATCGTGCCCATCGGATATGCTTTGCATGGTCGATCGAGCATTAAATTCCATTTTTGCCTTAGTGCCATGCACATCCGTAAAAAAACACGCTGCTAGGTGTGTTATCCGAGCAAGCACTTATGCGATGGGAATGCCACTTTGCATGTAAGTCAATTCCACTTAGTTGAAGGTGTGTGCAAAGTATCGTGCCCATCGGATATGCTTTGCATGGTCGATCGAGCATTAAATTCCATTTTTGCCTTAGTGCCATGCACATCCGTAAAAAAACACGCTGCTAGGTGTGTTATCTGATCAAGCACTTATGCGATGGGCATGCCACTTTGCATGTAAGTCAATTCCACCTAGTTAAAGGTATGTGCAAAGTATTGTGCCCATCGGATATGCTTTGCATGGTTGATCGAGCATTAAATACCATTTTTGCCTTAGTGCCATGCACATCCGTAAAAAAACACGCTGCTAGGTATGTTGTCTAATCAAGCACTTATGCGATGGGCGTGCCACTTTGAATGTAAGTTAATTCCACCTAGTTGAAGGTGTGTGCAAAGTATTGTGCCCATCGGATATGCTTTGCATTGTCGATCAAGCATAACACACTGTTTTTGCCTTAGTGTCATGCACAACCATATAAAAACACGGCCATAGGTGTGTTATTCAAATAAATACTTATCAGATGGGGCCTCCACTTTGCACGCAAGTCTGTTTTAACTACGTTGAGGTGCGTGCAAAGTATTGTCACCATCGGATATGATTTACATGGTCGATCACGCATTATACATCATTTTTTCCCTAATGATATGCACATTCGCAAAAAAACACGCCATTAGGTGTTATCTGACCAAGTACTTATCGGATGGGTATGCCCCATTGAGAACATTTCAATACCACCTAGGTTGAGGTGTACGAAAAGTTTTGTGCCCATAGGATATCCTTTGCATGGTCGATCGAGCATTAAATACTATTTTTACTCTAGTGTCATGCACATCCGTTAAAAAACACGTTTCTAGGTGTGTTATAGGATCAAGCACTTATGGGATGGGCATGCCACTTTGCATGTAAGTCGATTCTACCTAGTTGAAGGTGTGTGCAAAGTATTGTGCCCATCGGATATGCTTTGCATTGCCGATCAAGCATAAAACTCGGTTTTTATCTTAGTGTCATGCACATTCGTAAAAAAACGCAGTCCTAGATGTGTTATTCAAACTAGTACTTATCGGATGGGGCTCTAGTTTGCACGCAAGTCCGTTTCAACTAGTTTGAGGTGTGTGCAAAGTATTTTCACCTTCGGATATGATTTGCATGGTTGATCAAGCATAACACACCGTTTTTGCCTTAGTGTCATGCACAACCATATAAAAACACGGCCATAGGTGTGTTATTCAAATAAGTACTTATCAGATGGGGGCTCCACTTTGCACGCAAGTCCATTTTAACTACATTGAGGTGCGTGCAAAGTATTGTCACCATCGGATCTGATTTGCATGGTCGATCACGCATTATACACCATTTTTTCCCTAGTGGTATGCACATCCGCAAAAAAACACGCCCTTGGGTATGTTATCTGACCAAGTACTTATCGGATGGATGTGCCTCTTTGACAACATTTTAATAACAACTAGGTTGAGGTATAGGAAAAGTATTATGCCCATCGGATATGCTTTGCATGGTCGATCGAGCATTAAATACCATTTTTGCCTTAGTGCCATGCACATCCGTAAAAAAACACGCTGCTAGGTGTGTTATCCGATCAAGCACTTATGCGATGGGAATGCCACTTTGCATGTAAGTCAATTCCACTTATTTGAAGGTGTGTGCAAAGTATCGTGCCCATCGGATATGCTTTGCATGGTCGATCGAGCATTAAATTCCATTTTTGCCTTAGTGCCATGCACATTCGTAAAAAAACACACTCTGCTAGGTGTGTTATCTGATCAAGCACTTATGCGATGGGCGTGCCACTTTGCATGTAAGTCAATTACACCTAGTTGAAGGTGTGTGCAAAGTATCGTGCCCATCGGATATGCTTTGCATTGTCGATCAAGCATAACACACCGTTTTTGCCTTAGTGTCATGCACAACCATATAAAAACACGGCCATAGGTGTGTTATTCAAATAAATATTTATCATATGGGGGCTCCACTTTGCACGCAAGTCCGTTTTAACTACGTTGAGGTGCGTGCAAAGTATTGTCACCATCGGATATGATTTGCATGGTCGATCACGCATTATACATCATTTTTTTCCTAATGACATGCACATTCGCAAAAAAACACGCCATTAGGTGTGTTATTTGACCAAGTACTTATCGGATGAGTGTGCCTCATTGAGAACATTTCAATACCACCTAGGTTGAGGCGTACGAAAAGTTTTGTGCCCATCGGATATCCTTTGCATGGTCTATCGAGCATTAAATACTATTTTTACTGTAGTGTCATGCACATCCGTCAAAAAACACGTTTCTAGGTATGTTATAGGATCAAGCACTTATGGGATGGGCATGCCACTTTGCATGTAAGTCGATTCTACCTAGTTGAAGGTGCGTGCAAAGTATTGTGCCCATCGGATATGCTTTGCATTGTCGATCAAGCATAAAACACCATTGTTGCCTTAGTGTCATGCACAATCGTCAAAAAACACGATCGTAGGTGTATTTTTCAAACAAGTACTTATCGGATGGGGATGCCACTTTGCAAACAAGTCAATACTACCTAGGTTGAGGAACGTGTAAAGTCGTGTGTCCATTGGATATGCTTTGCATAGTTTGTCTCACATGATACACCATTTTGTTGCTAGTGTTATGCACAATCGTCATAAAATACATAGGAGGTGTGTTATCCGAACAAGTACTTATGAGATGGGTGCACCACTTTGTATGCAAGTCAATAAGACCTAGGTTGAGGAGTGTACAAAGTTTTGTGCCCATTGGAGAAATGTAGATGCGATAATATTAGAAAATTCTTGGTATATGTATATGTGTGTGTGTGTGTGGCAAACAATTTTGGCACAAAGTAAACACCTAGTGCACAAATTATGCACTTCATACCTTGAGTAAATAAGCTTGTTGATGAGGATAAATATGCCCTTGAATAAAAGCACAATTGTTGTATGACCACAATAGGATCGCTTTGACACCTGTGATTTTGCCCATATGTAAGTTTACAAATAGTATAAAAAATCGTGTAATAATATATTAATAGTTTGCAAATGTGTATAGCAAGTGAGTAATGGGAAGTGGAAGTGGGAATGAGGAGGGAGGAGTGAATAGGATAGGGAAGTAATAAGGGTGTATGATAATAAGTATAAAAAATAGTATAATAATATATTAATAGTTTTTAAATGGCAAGTGAGAAATGGGAAGTGGAAGTGAGAGTGGGGAGGGAAGAATGGAATGGGAGAGGGGAAGGTAATAGGGGAGTAGGCTAATAAGGGAGTGAAATGAGTGAGGAAGTTAATAGGGGATGAAAAAGAGGAGGGTGAGATGGGGAAATATGGGATTTTGGAAAATGGGAGGAGTATGGGACGTGGTGGAAATGTGGGATGGGAGTGGTGGCAATGGGGAGGAAGAAGAAATGGATGGATGGGAGGAGGGCTAATGGATGAGGGATGGGGGTTCAATAGGAGAGGGGGAGTAATGGGAGCCAATGGGAGAGGAGATAAATGAAAAGCCAATAGGAGAGAGGGGAGGAATGGAAAGCCAATAGGAGAGGAGGAGGAAAACCTAATTTTTCTTATATATAGTCTTCCTTCATTCATTCATTCTCCCCTCATTTCATTCAAGCAAGAAAGCAAGGACGATCAAGAGAGCAAGGAAGGAAGAGCAAGAAAGCAAGAAAGAGCAAACTTACAAATTGTTTCCAGGTACTTGCAAACTTTTTTTTCTAGTTTCTTTTTTAAAATTTGAAGAGAGAGAAACTAGAGAGAGAAAGGTTCAGGGGAGGGGAGGGAGGGGAGGGAGGAGGAAGGGAGGGGAGGAAGAGTGTGGGAGGGGAGGGAGGAGGAAGGGAGGGGAAGAAGGGGCGAAGAGGGAGGTGGGTGGGAGGGAAGGGGGTAGGAGGGGAGGCTGGCGCGGCGGGTGGGAGGGAAGCGGGTGGGTGGGGAGGGGGGCTGAGAGGAGGAGGGGGGAGCGGCTGAGAGGGGGAGGGGGGGGCGTGGCTGAGAGGAGGGGGGAGCGGCTGAGAGGGGGAGGGAGGGGGGGCGCGGCTGAGAGGGGGAGGGGGGGGCGCGGCTGAGGGGGGGAGGGGGGGGAGGGTGAAGAGGGGGGGCTGGCGGCCGCGGCCGCCAGCCCGGGAGGGTGGGGGAGCGGCTGAGGGGGGGAAGGGGGGGTGGGGGAGGGGTTGCGAGGGGGGGGGGGGGGAGGGTGAAGAGGGGGGGGCTGGGTGAGAGGAGGGGGGGGGGGCTGGCGGCCGCAACCGCCAGCCAGGGAGGGTGAAGGGGGGGGGGGGAGGGTGGGTTGCGAAAGGGGGGGGAAGAGTGAAGAGAGGGGGGTTGGGTGAGAGGAGGGGGGGGGCTGGCGGCCGCGGCCGCCAGCCCAGGGAGAGAGGAGAGGGGGTTGCGAAGGGGCTGGGTGAGAGGAGAGGGGGGGGGCTGGGTGAGAGGAGGGGGGGGGCTGGCGGCTGCGGCCGCCAGCCAGGGAGGGTGAAGGGGGGGGATGGGTGGGTTGCGAAGGGGGGGCGGGAGTGTGAAGAGGGGGAGCTGGGTGAGAGGAGGGGGGGGGCTGGCGGCCCAGGGAGAGAGAAAGGAGAGGGGGGGGGCTGGGTGAGAGGAGGGGGGGGGCTGGCGGTCGCGGCCGCCAGCCAGGGAGCGTGAAGGGGGGGGATGGGTGGGTTGCGAAGGGGGGGGGAGGGTGAAGAGGGGGGGGCTGGTGGGTGAGAGGAGGGGGGGGGGGCTGGCGGCCGCGGCCGCCAGCCCAGGGAGAGAGGAGAGGGGGGGGGCTGGGTGAGAGGAGGGGGGAGAGAGGAGGGGGGGGGCTGGCGGCCGCGGCCGCCAGCCAGGGAGGGTGAAGGGGGGGGGATGGGTGGGTTGCGAAGGGGGGGCAGGAGGGTGAAGAGGGGGGGGTGGGTGAGAGGAGGGGGGGGGCTGGCGGCCGCGGCCGCCAGCCCAAGGAGAGAGGAGAGGGGGTTGCGAAGGGGCTGGGTGAGAGGAGAGGGGGGGGGCTAGGTGAGAGGAGAGCGGGGGGGGCTGGCGGCCGCGGCCGCCAGCCAGGGAGGGTGAAGGGGGGGGATGGGTTGCGAAGGGGGGGGGAGGGTGAATAGGGGGGGTTGGGTGGTGAGAGGAGGGGGGGGCTGGCGGCCGCGGTCGCCAGCCCAGGGAGGGTGAAGGGGGGGGATGGGTGAGAGGAGGGGGGGGGCTGGCAGCCGCGGCCGCCAGCCCAGGGAGAGAGGGAGGGTGAAGGGGGGGGGATGGGTGGATTGCGAAGGGGGGGGATGGTGAAGAGGGGGGGCTGGGTGAGAGGAGGGGGGGGCTGGCGGCCGCGGCCGCCAGCCCCAGGGAGGGGTTGCGGAGGGGGGGCTGGGTGAGAGGAGGGGGGTGTCGCCAAGGAGGGAGGGAGGGGGGGCCAAAGGGAGAGTGGGGAAGAGGGTGGAAGGGTTGGGGGGGTCGCCAAGGGGGGTGGGGAAAAGGGAGGAAGGTTAAAAGGGGGTAGGGGGAAAAAGGGGTAGGGGAGGAAGAGGTTAGGCGATGGGAGAGGGGAAGGGTAGCGGGAGGGGAGGGGGGAGGGGGAGGGGGATTTTGGGGAAGGAGGGGGGGCGAGGGGAAGGGAGGAGTTTTGGTGGCGGAGGGAGGGGAGGGAAGGAGGTTGGAGGAGAGGATTGGGTCGAGGGATGGATGGAGGGAAGGAGAGGAGAGAGAGGAGAGAGAGAGAGGGAGAGGAGAGGAGGGAGCAGAAGGAGAGAGATGGGAGAGGAGGATTTGACTTACTATCACGAGCAAGAACGAAAAATAAGATTTGACGTACGAGAAGAATGAAAAGGACTTACGAGAATGAAAAGGACTTACATGAAAAGGACTTACGAGAATGAAAAGGACTTACGAGAATCGAGAAGAATGTTGAAGAAAGTATCAAGAAGAATGTTGAACATAAATTTGAATTCAAAAGGAACGTATAAGAAGAAAGTATAAGAAGAATGTTGAACACAAATTTCCCTCTCTTTTTTGAAAATTCAAATTTATGTGTAGGAGTGGACTAGTTTTAACTCTCTCCTCATTTCATTGAAGCAACCAAGAGCGGAAGAGAAAGGATAAGCCGAGCCTTACTTTTTTCACTTTTTCCAGGTACTTGCATTCTTTTTTATTCGTCTTGTAATTCTATTTCTTTACTTACAATTCTTTTCAATTAGTTTCTTGTTAAGGTTTTTGAGTTCTATTTCTTAAAATTCGTATTGTAATTCTTTTTCTTTACTTATAATTCTTTTTCAATTAGTTTATTCTTAAAGTTTTTGAGGAGGGTGGTCTTTTAGAAGGCATTACAATTCTTTTTAAATTAGTTTCTTATTTGAGTTTTTGAGTTCTATTTTAATTAGTTTTTTACTTATATTTGAGTTTGTAAATTTGAGAAATGGGAGAATAGGGAGGGAGGGAAAGAGAGAAATTAAGAGAGAGAAGAGGGGCTCCTTAAGAGAGGGAGAGAGAGAGAGAGATTCACACAGAGAAGAGGGGCTCCTTAAATGAGAGAGAAGAGTAGGGAGGGAAAGAAAGAGAGAGGAGAGAGGCGGAGAGAGATTAAGAGAGAGAAGCTGGTAAAGAGAGAGGAGAGAGGGGGAGAGAGATTAAGAGAGAGAAGCGGGTCTCTTGGGGGCCGTGGCTACTTGAGGGAGGGAGAGAGTAGGGAGAGAGAGGGAGAGAGAAAGAGAGAGAGGGAGAGAGAGAAAGAGAGAGAGGGAGAGAGAGAGAGATGTTTATGGGAATGAAACGTGGCGAGAGGAGAGAGGAAAAGAGAGAGAGAGAGAGAAGAGAAGAGGGAGACTTAGGGAGAGAGAGGGAGAGAGAGAGAGAGAGAGAGAGAGAGAGAGAGGGAGAGAGAGAGAGAGAGAGAGAGAGAGAGAGAGAGAGAGGAATGAAACTTCTGTGCTAGAGGGAGGGAGAGGGAGAGGGAGAGAGAGAATAAGTGGGATGAGGATAGAGAGAAAAATACTTAAGAGTTGTCAAAGAGAGAGAGAGAGAGATTAAGAGAGAGAATGAGGTGTCTTGACTATGGCTACAAGGAGATTTAGGAGGAGAGAGAGAGAGAGAGAGAGAGAAAGTAAAGAGAGTTTTATATATTTACATCTTTTATATTATATTTTTAAATGAGAGAGAAGAGTAGGGAGGGAAAGAACGAGAGAGGAGAGAGAGGGAGAGAGATTAAGAGAGAGAAGCGGGTCTCTTGGGGGCCGTGGCTTCTCTTGGGGACCGTGGCTCCTTGAGGGAGGGAGAGAGTAGGGAGAGAGAGGGAGAGAGAGAGAAAGAGAGAGAGGGAGAGAGAAAGAGAGAGAGGGAGAGAGAGGGAGAGAGAGAGAGGAATGAAAAATACTTAAGAGTTATAGAGAGAGAGAGAGAGATTAAGAGAGAGAATGAGGTGTCTTGACTATGGCTACAAAGAGATTTAGGAGTAGAGAGAGAGAGAGAGAGAGAGAGAGAGAAAGTAAAGAGAGTTTTATATATTTACATATTTTATATTATACTTTTAAAAAATTATAAAAGAGTGAATTTATGGTTTGTTTTGAAGGTGAGATAATGTTTTTATATATATTCATCTTTTAAATTGAAAAATGTTAACTTTTCTTTAGATACTTGTTCTTTATTTATATCACATGCAGGTTTAGCCTCTACATCACAACCCCTTCTTTTGCATATTTAAGCCTCTTAAACCCCAGCACATTAAAATGAACACAGAAAAAGAAATTATTTATTGCTTTTCTTCGCTTCGACGGTTGGTTTAGCATAGTTTAGCATAGATTAGATTGCCTTAGAGGAGAGACAATTCTCCAAGTTGCCAATTGAAGCCATGCTCAAATTTTTCTAACTAGTTCCTAATAGTTGTCAGTCCCTTCGCTCACATGCGGTTTAACACTCATAACATGCTATTAAATAAGACCTTTTACCATTTACCAAGAAGTTTATCAGTGGGCAGATTGCATGAGCAGATATCAGTGGACAGATTGCATGAGTGGATCTATCAGTGGACAGATTACATGTCATGGGACATATTGGAGCTTGATGATTATTGGTTATTTTTATTGCATTTGTATAAATATTTAAGCTCATTTATTGTCATAAAAATCCTTGTAAAGCCTTTTATGCTATTTTTTACATTTATTGTCATATGAAGCGCCTTGTAATAAACCCGACCATCCCGACCATTCACTAATTAACGAGTATCAGTGGGATGCATAAGTGGATATCATGTGGGCTGCATAAGTGGATATCAGTGGAACAGTTTTTAGTGGATAGATTGCACCAGTTGGGTATCAGTGCTCAGATATTAATGGATGGACAGATTACATGAATCTTCACGAAGATTGAAGCTTTATCACTAGACGACATTTTATATTACTTGTAAAGCTTTATTGGCTAATTATTTTACATTTGTACAAATATTTAAGCCTTGTAAAGCCTTTTAGGCTATTTCCCACATTTATTGCCATATGAAGCCTTGTAAAGCCTTTTGGGCTATTTTCCACATTTATTGTATCAAGGGTTGTATATTGTACTTTACTTGTATGTATCTAAATTCTTCATTATCTTTTCTTGTAGGATTATGGAGCAATCAGCTAATGTGATGGCTATGCTAGATGACTCTGAGATCAGAGAATGGGTTTCTGATGTCACTTTGAATTTCAAAGGAAAGGAATATAGCCCCAATGGCTTTGGTAGGTGGACTCAATATCACATGGGTAGAAGAGCCTGGTTTCTTCATCAAAAGGAAAAGAGACTCTTTCTACTTATGTCAAAAAGGGAGTTCAATGGTGTTGAAGATCCATGGGATGCTACTTTCTTCAAAAAAGATATGACTTCAAGCCTTGTAGTAGGCATAATAATTCAGCGAAAAGACACCTTTGTGGATATTTTAACAAAGAGTTCAGATCCTGAAGTTGGCGGTATGCATTTTATTGTGTCAAGGAGAGACGCAAAGACCTTTGTGATGCCTCCTCCTCAACCATCAAAGTTTCCAGAGTTGCAAAGGGCATTGGAGACTCTTTCATATACTTGGGAGCAATTTCCTAATGTGGTGGCAAAAAGGATGCATGCAAAGATAATGTTTGAATACTTTCAGGATGCAGAATATGCTCTCCATATGCAAGAATCATCACATGAAGGAGATCAAAAAGCTCAGACTTCAATGCAGGGACAAGAAGAACAGGCACACTGTCACAAACCTGTAGAACATGAGCGCAAACTTCTAGAGCCAGAAATGGTGAATGTAACTAAGGATGATGAAAAACAAGCCTTGAGTGCACGGGAATTAGCAAAAATTGAAGAAGATCAAGGTCGATCCACTGCAGTTATGCTAGAAGCTCTTGCTAGCAAACCACGACGTGAAATGCAAAAGGCTAGTACTGCAAGAGCCACGGTTCCAAGCAGTAAGAAAAGACATCGTCCCACTGTAGAGAAAGATAATGTGGATGAAAAACGGTCAAAAAAAGAGAAAGATGAAGAAGACTCAGAATCCGAGGCTGAAGATGATCAAGATGAACTCACATCAATTAAAAATCTTAATCTGCGTCTTAATGAAGCAGTTACAGATGATGATGTGGGATATATCTGGGGTCAAAGGACGTGGTTTGTGAATGCCAAAGATGTGGAAGCTGCAGCTCTGTTTACTAATAGCCGAAGCCTTGATATATCCTATGCAATGCAAATATACGAGGCTTTGAGAGATGGTAAGAAACCTGTGGCAAGTAATGTGGTCTTGCACCCAATAATGTTTTGTCCAACCAAAAATAGTTTTCTGGATCAAATAACATTTACAGGGCCTACACATTTCGAGGAGATCTTCAGTCAATTCTTTAAAAACACTCTAAAAAATATTCCACATGAACAAGGCGAAGAGGCACAAGGAGAGAATATGCTAAAGGAAGTGAAGAAGGAATTTCTCCTTCATTGCAGATTCCAGCCATTGATGGTCAACATTGGGCTTATGCTTGTAATCAGATCGCAAGGGAAGCAAAGGAGGGCAAAAGACTCACTCCAGAACAATTTGTAAAGATAAGCTCATTCCATTATTATCCTGCAACGATCTGTATATTCAAGCATGAGATTAAGTATTTGATTGAGTCCGAAAGACTTAATCATTATGTCCATGGAAAGCGTAAGATATCCTCAACATCAGAGGTCTTACACAAGGCAAGGGTGATATGGACAACATTTGGTTCCCCAAATCCTGATTTGAAGCGAAAGGTTACAAAAGCAGACGCCGACACACTCACAAACTTTTATACTTCTTTGAGTGCAGTTGTGCCTAGGGGAACCCAAGAGCGGGAAGAAAGTATGACAAGCCTCAAGGTGGTGAGGGACAGATATGCCGACTATACTTCGATCATATTTCGTCCTGTTGAAGTGTTCAATGAGATGCTTGAAACGTGCATTGCTTGTGAGCGTGGACAGCTGACCTATGAAGCTCCTTTGTTTATCTCCGGCAAGTCAAAGGTAATGGATAAGAAGGAGTTGACGGCAAGGATGTGGAGGCCTGTAAAGTACTTACCTGATAAGTATGCATCCATGGCAGCACAAAGAATTTTAAAGAAAGAATGGTTTTTTGGAAAAAAAGACAAAGACCACTGCATGGAAGAATGCATCAATGTACAGGTGAGGCGTGATGCAGTGCATAGTGCCATCAAGTATTTGCTGTCAGAGAAACAAATTCCACTTACTCATTGCAACATTGACTATAATGTGGTGAAGCATATAGCTTCTTTGTCAACACCCAAGGTAAAGCTATGGGCAAACAGGTGGATTAAAAAGAATGAAGATGGGTCGGAAATAGTAACCTCTTATATGAGAAAAGAGATCCCACAACAGGTGGTTGCATATGTGGAAAGATTAATCAGCGAGATAAGAATGCCGACAGATATGCACCAAAGCTTTCAATTCAATGTAGAGGTTACGGCAGAGTCTGGAAAGCTTGTCAACTTCAGGGGAGTCTCAGAAGATGACTTCTTTAAGAATGAGTTAGCATGGGATAAGCCACAACTATTCTTTATCAATGAAGTTTCTAGCGATGATATCCATAACTTCATTGATAGAATAGTATATACCACCATTAGCAAAGTGGCGATTTGTAACATTGTCATATTTGTTGATAAAAAAGACAAAGAAGCCATGCAGGTTACTCTAGAGCGAGCATATTCATCAGATTTGAAGATCTATAGTGGTGTTTATGCAGCAAAGAGAGGCAAGAGAGAATGTGGCATAGCGATTCAAACTCTTGAATCATTCTTTCTGTGTATGCGGAGTCCCAACCCTGATCACTCTTTACAAAAGAACATAAGAGGGAATTCAAATAATTTGAGATTGATGCTAGAAGAGCAAGATATTCCCAGGTCCATACATTATCAAAAAAACAACTATGGAAGTCCTGCAAAAAGTGGGAGTCTCTTGCTTACCATGATGGAGAATTTACTGCCGGCAGGTTGGGAGGTCACCTTGTGCAGGATGGGATATTTATTTGAGGATCTCCTAAGAAAAGGCAACTCCACCAATATTATTGAAAATAAGCATTTCATGGCCTATTTCCAGCTTCAAGCAGATCTAACCACAGGCTATGAAAAAGAGATAGACCACAAGGACACCGATGACATGGATGATTACCTTGAAGATCATAATGTCCCAGTTGTTGATGATGAAAAGATGGACTTACATGACCCATTCACAGAGAGGTTGGTGGATGAAGACAAATATGATGATGCCCTCTTTGATAATTATGGCTCGCAGGGTTATGAAAAAAGGCCACTACGACAATACTTAGCGGTATGAACTCTCTATTTCTCAACTAAATACAATTTTTTAAATAAGATTTAAATTTAAAGATAATGAATCTAATCTCTCATATTTGTTTACAGGCAATAGAGGGAGAAGAAATGGATGAAGTCAATACGGAGGCACTCCCTTCTACTTCAACAATGCAACCACCTCTAAATTTGATTGAAAAATCAAATTTAGCTGCATTAGATAAAATGGAGAGCTCATTTCAAGTTAAGATCGTTTTGAAACGAGAACCTCAGTATTTAAGCTTTGGTAGAGAGGAGGTTTCAATCCTCTCCAATCCTTTAAAAGAGGTTAATGACAATGTTATCTTGGCCATTCTTAGGTAATGTTTATTTATTTATTGCTACTTCAATAAGCTAACATTTGTTTATTTATTCACAGTTCAGTTATATATCAGTTTCCTAGTGCAGAATGCAAATCAATTCTATGAGCTAATGTTTGTTTATTTCTTGGTGCAGTGTAGTTATTTCTCAACTTCCTAGTACAGTGCAGCATCGTGTCTACATGCTCGATGCTCTCCTTTCTTCTATTCTTAGCTCTCCTCAAAAGACTATAGAAGATGTTTGTACCTGGTTAAGCCCTTTGAATTTAGATGGGGTGCGAGTCATCTTAATGCCTTATCATGAGGCGTAAGTATCAACTCTAACCTTATTTTTACTATTTCTTTGGCAAGTTTGTGTAAAACAATAATCATTTTTATTCTGGTCGTGTAGCTCACATTGGAGTCTGATCTTCTGGGACCTTGAACTCAACCATTTATGGTTTGTGAATTCAATAGAAGGCTATCATGCCAACTCCCCAAGGTAATTATTCTCTTAATATTTTTGATACTTTCTTATTTTGTATCTTATGATCATGACATATTAATATATTTCATATGTCATGCTGGACAGTGCTGCATATCGGCTAGTATCTACTGTCAGAACAACCACGGAGCAACAAGATCAAGTAGAATTCAAAAGACGTCTGCCAGTGGAGCAAAAAGATGGACATAGCTATGGGTGGAGAGTCGCCTACAACTGCATGTTGTTTCTTAGAGAGATTTTTGATCTGGAGTTACCAGTCAAAATGGAATCATATACAGAAGCTGATCTGCTAGCATTTCGGGCTGAGAGTATTCAGCATCTAATTACTACCATTGGGAAACAACATGAAAATATGACTACATTGCAGCGTGTATAAAACCTTATCTTTATACTTGTATACTTGTTCCAGCCTTTAATTGGGATGTATAAATCTCATAACTTTTTTATATTTTCTTCCAAAAGGAGAAGAGAATGAGTTTAATGAAAGCATGCTATCTTTATACTTTTATAATTATTTAAACCATTAATTTTATTTGGGATGTATAAATCTCATAACTTGTCTAATGAAAGCATGCTATCTTTATACTTCTATGATTATTTAAACCATTATTTTTATTTGGGATGTGTAAATCTCATAACTTTTTAAATTTTTCATCCAAGAGAAGGAGAGACTCACTCTAATGAAAGCGTGTATGAAACCTTTTTAAATTTTTGCTCCAAGCAGAGGAGAGACTTACACTAATGAAAGCATGTATGGAACCTTATCTGCTTGTTTAAGCCTTTATTTGGGATGTGTACATCGCATAACTTTTTTATATTTTTATGGCAGAAGGAGGATGTGGAGGACATAGCAAGTGAAGAAGAATACGATGTAGACTACTCCCTCAATAAGATGAGTCATAAAAATATGAATCTATTGGAGCAGATTGGAAGTTCATTCACTGCTATGTTGTTAATTCGACAACAACCTCATTTTTTTGAATTTGGTGAAGAAGAGATTTCAATCCTCTTGAATCCTAAGAATGAGGTTAATGTCAAAGTTATTACAACCATCCTCAGGTTTGATGCAGCCTTTTCCTTGGCTTTATACTTTGCTTATTTTGATTAAACCCAAGAAGCTAATACTTTTTTTTTAAATATAGCAATGTTATAGCAAATTTTCCGCAAAATATACAAAGCGTTTCATATATGCTCGATCCTCGTATTTCGGAAGTGCTTAGCAACAAAGAAGAAACCATAGAGAATGTTTGCAAGTGGTTGAAGCACATTCCTATGAATGACGCACGAGTTATTTTTACAGCATATTATGAGAAGTAAGCATCAAACCCTACTTGTTTTTTCTATTGCATTGCTAGAATTGTCTCAAACACAGTAATTATTCTTTATTGATAATGCAGCTCACATTGGAGTCTGGTAGTCATGGACATCCTTGCGAAGAAGTGCTTCTTTGCAAACTCAATGACATCCGTCCATGGCAATGTGTTAGAGTAAGTATAGAATACACTTGTTGTCACTTCTTGACATGTAGATTGATATGCAATGCACATATTCACTATTGTTATATGTTTTGATATGCAGATCAGCTCGAAAATTAGTAGATGCTATCGACATAGTAATGCGCCAATGTGACTTGGCACAACAAATAGAGTATATAACATGTCAGGTATCACATCAAGATAATAGCCACATCTATAATTGTGGATGGAGGGTGGGCTACAATTGCTTTTTGGTACTTGGTCAAATTTTTGAGATGCAAAATGACACCACACTATCAACATATACGGATTTGCATCTCTATGCATTTATAACATGTACCATTCGAGCAATCATTGATTGCGAAATGAATGCCATCAAAGAGTCAAAGAGGATAGATGACCTCAACTCTACAAACATGGCCTCATTAAAAGAATTGGGAAGCTCTTTTAATGTTAGGGTTATGATTCAACATAGACCTCAGTATCTTGAATTTGGGGGAGAAGAGATTTCAATTCTCTCTAGGGCTTCAAATGAGGTCAATAACAACGTTATGATGGCCATTCTCAGGTTTGATACAAACTTTTTCTCTACTTGATAATTCAATATTTTGATTTAATCTAATAAGCTAATAAGCTAATATTCATTTATTTTGATTAAATCTAATAAGCTAATATTCATTTATTTGTTGGTGCAGTATAGTTATCTCACGATTTGGTAGAGTCGTACAAAATCGTGCGTATATGTTGGATTCCCTCCTTTCTCCTATACTTAGCGATAGCAGAAAGACAATAGCCAATGTTTGTAAATTATTACAGCCTTTACATTTACATGGCATGCGAGTCCTATTTATGGCATATCATGAGATGTAAGTATCATGGCAACCTTTATTTTCATCTTGTACTGGCAACATTGTGTTAAATAATAATGGTTCTTAATTATTCGTGTAGGGAACATTGGAGTCTGGTGGTTTGGAACCTTGAAGACAACTATTGTTGGTTTGTTAACTCCATTGCAGGCTTTCATGGCTCAGTGCAAACGTAAGTATTCTATTAATCTGTTGTTACTTCTATATTATGTACCTTATGTGATAGATACACTAAGTTTTTTTAATATGTCACGATGAGCAGGTCGATTGAGAAGTTGGTATCTGCTATCAGAGAAACAGGACAGTACAAAGACTCGGTAGACTTCCAAAAGCGTTTAGTAGTAGAGCAGGAAGATGGGCATAGTTGTGGGTGGAGAGTTGCCTACAACTGCATGTTGATTTTCAAAGAAATTTTCTCACTTATGCCACAGATCTCATCGGAAGACTCTTTGGAGCTCAAATATTCAGAGGAGGATATACAATTGTTTAGGGCTGAAATCATTCGAGACCTAATTGCTGCCATTAGAATACAACGTGCAACTGAAGCAATACCAGAGCTTCCCTTTAAGGAAGAGGAGACTGAGTCTACTATGAAAGCACTGCATACTACAGAAGAAGTAGAGACCCAATGTACACCTACAGCACCACAGCCTCCACTGGAAGCATCAGAAGAGTTGCCACCGCCTCCGCTTGCATTTAAGGAAGAGAATACTGAGTCTACTCCGAAAGCACTACATACTACAAAAGAAGTAGAGACCGAGTGTACATCTACAGCACCACAGCCTCCATTGGAAGCATCCGAAGAGTTGCCAGAGTCTCCACTAGAAGCATCACAAGAGTTGTGATGCATGTATGATGTTGTGTTTGTAGTTTTTGTTGATTATACACCAATTTGTGACTTATTACTTAAGTGGCATAATCATGATATTTATATAATTTCTTTATGCACACAATTTTATGATATGAATGTGTGATGATGTGATTATTTGGAAATAAATCCTTGTGTGATGAGAATTCTGATATGAATATGTGATGACGTAATATTTGTAATATATTTATTTCATGCACACAATTTTATGATATGAATGTGATGATGTGATTATTTGAAAATAAATCCTTGTGTGATGAGAATTTTGATATGAATATGTGATGATGTAATATTTGTAATATATTTCTTCATGCACACAATTTTATGATATGAATGTGTGATGGTGTGATTATTTGGAAATAAATCCTTGTGTGATGAGAATTTTATTCAGTTGGACAGTCTCCACTCACTTAAAGTAGAGCATTCGCAATGCTTCTCTCACTTTATTCCAACCCTTATCCTTATCATCTCCACTCACTTAAAGTAGAGCATTCAATCTCCACTCGCTTTATTCCAACCCTTATCATAGTGAACACATCGTGCCACTCACTTTATTCCAACCCTTATCCTTATCGTAGTGAACACATCGTGCCTTAGTGCACTTGTATTCTTCCATCCTAGTCCTTCCACAAACACTCTCTTATTTCTTACATCCTAGTCCTTCTGAGTAACTTGTATTCTTCTATCCTAGTCCTTCCGCAAACACTCTCAGAGTCTTCTTTCATCCATCCTGATAACCAAGTATTCTTCTATCCTAGTTCTTCCACAAACACTCTCTTCTTTCATCCATCCTAGTGCTTCTCATTAACTTGTATTCTTCTTGTATTCTTCTATCCTAGTCCTTCCGCAAACACTCTTAGAGTCTTCTTTCATCCATCCTGATAACCAAGTATTCTTCTATCCTAGTTCTTCTGCAGACACTCTCTTCTTTCTTGCAT
The DNA here is from genome assembly GCF_047967505.1 of Dipteris shenzhenensis. NCBI lineage: Eukaryota > Viridiplantae > Streptophyta > Polypodiopsida > Gleicheniales > Dipteridaceae > Dipteris > Dipteris shenzhenensis. The sequence continues at coordinate 37,097,881 of NC_141608.1, read as the reverse complement.
CCTAGTGCTTCTCATTAACTTGTATTCTTCTATCCTAGTCCTTCTGCAAACACTCTCAGAGTCTTCTTTCATCCATCTTGATAACCAAGTATTCTTCTATCCTAGTTCTTCTTCTTCCGCAGACACTCTCTTCTTTCTTGCACCGTAGTCCATCTCCCTTTCTTTATCATCTCCCCACCCATGGATGTCCTTGGCATTGTTGAAGACGTGGAGTTCGGAATTAACAATCTCAAAGAATGGATTGCTGACCAAGGAGCACAGAGAGAGGCCAGAATTCGACAAGGTTCTCCTTTGACACACATGGAGAGAGAGGAATTTGCTACACAAAGGCACGCAGAGAGGGAGGAGACTCTCAAGATAGCAGACAGTGAAAGACTTCTAAGACGTATGATAAAAGCACGACAAGATCTATTAGACTTCTTAAGTAACCTGCGTTATCGCAGCTCTCGTCATGGGCGATTTGATGCGGATGCTGAGAGAACAATAAGAGCCTCTCAGAGAAATTATAAAGAAACAATTTGTGATTGCTTAAACTTCTTCTTCACATGTAATTATGTTGAGGATACAGCTGTGGAGGCAGTGAAGGATTGGGTTGTTGAGAAGATAAGAGAGACCAATGATGAGATCTTCTAGACTTAGATAAGAGAGACTGTATTAAGGTGTTTTTTGACACCATATGGCTTTGTATTAAGGTGTATTAAGGTGTTTTTTGACACCATATGGCTCTGTATTAAGGTGTTTTTTGACACCATATGGCTTTGAGTAATATGATCTACTTCTTGTACAAATGTGATGTTAAGATGATGTTAAGAGAGACTGTATTAAGGTGTTTTTTGACACCATATGGCTTTGAGTAATATGATCTACTTCTTTACAAATGTGATGTGCTCTTTTTTGAAATGTACTCTAGTTTTCATAACATGTCATGCCATTTTTTCTAATTTGATTTTTTAAAATCTTACTTTTTTGTCTCTTTTAACAATGTGATGTACTCTATTTTTAAATCTCACGTCATTTTTTCTAATTTGATTTTTTTAAATCTTCATTTTTGACTCAATGTTTTGTTTTATAAGAGCCTCTTTTTTTGAAATGTTTTATCCAGAATTATCTCACAAAATAAATTTGGACAGTGCAAGAGTCCAAAATTAATGAAATAGGTGTTAATGTGTGTTAGGATTGGCATGTGTCATAGTACCTTTCTCAGATCTTGTCTCCTTGTGTGTCTTGTCAGTATCAAGATACCCACTTGTTGACAGCTTATAGAGTGCTCGTATGTTCCTTTATAAAGGATGCAATAATTGGGACATGCATGAACTTGTAATCCATTCTTAATGATGCCAACATCTTATTTGCATCCTTTTGGGCATTGTATTTATTTTTTGAAGTAGTGTTTGGAGTAACCTGGGACATTGACCCATTCAATGAATTTAAAGCGAACCCTAAATGTAAAATGTTTGATGAATAAGGTTAACACTATTTTGAGTCAATTATAGATTCCAAAATTCACAAATTTGTTTGGAAATTGCAGAATTGCATGTGCAACATGGCAAGGCGGAGGGGTGAGTGGGTTGGGAGGGAGAATGGTGAAGATTAAGTATTACCAAACTAGTGACAAAAGACAGGGGGGGAAGGGGTGCACTCAAAAAACCCTAATTTAAAAGGAAAACCGTAAAGTGCTTTAAAAAAGATTTTATAGAGCACTTCAAAGCCCTAAAATCCATCATTTCTATGGCACAAGTCAAACAAACTGCTAGACCCACTGAATACCATTTAGACGCTACTCGCTCTCCTCCTCACAACTCCATTGCCTCCGAACACATTGCAAACCCCAGTGGCCAAGAGGGCAATGATCAACAGTAGGGATCTGAAGGTGGTTCTCATCACCAGGAGTCCCAGCAATGCGAGTCCCCACCATCTGACTCTCATGGGGGATCCTAGGGATCTCATCACCATGAGGAATCATCAGCACGATGAAGGATCCAAGCACGATCAGGGGTCTTCTCATTCCTTCCACACAACTAACTATGGAAGTAGAGAGGTCTCCCAAGAGGGACAAAACAGTCCAATCCATCGTGATCAATTGCCCCTCCCTCCTCCGTGGGGTCATGGCATGGAGCATCTAGACCAACAAGGGGAGTAAGAAAGGCAAAGAGAGGAGATGGAGAGATTAAAGGGGCCACAACAAGAGGAAGGATTTGGCGGGCTCGCATATATAATGAACCTTGGCCCCAATCCTCCAACCAAGTAGACCGCATGGAAGAGCACCATCAATCCTCTATGCCTCGATATTGTCACATATGAGGAGCCTCTAGTACGACTTGATTAAGAGCCTCAGCCTACTATCTCACAGCCTCATCAAAAGGAAAAGGGACCAAGGACAAAGAAGACCCCTAGGCACGACAAGCCACCTCGAAGGACCCACCAGACATAGGAAGAGGAGTTTGAAGAGGTGGTTGCAAGGGAGAAGAAGTTCAACGCGGACAAGCAGCCATGGGGCCATGTCCAAAGGCCAGTGCAGGGTCCCCAAAGATTAAGAGGTGCGAAAAATCAGGCGTGAAGGCACTTCAAGAGATCTGAAAGTTCCAAACCACTGTGGACAATCTCATTCCCCGTGCACCCTTCCAACATGTTGTACGTGAAATAGCACAACATTATGAGGATGATGTGCATTTCACTTCAGGCGCTATGGGAGCAATTTAGGAGGCAATGGAGTAGATGGCCGTAGGTCTTTTTGAAGATGTGAACTTATGTGCTACCCATGCCAAAAGAGTAACAGTGATGGACAAGGACCTTGCACTCACCAAGTGCACCCACCGCTCCGATCCCTCCCTTAGGCCCTAGATGTTGTTTAGGTTCATTTGGTGTAACTTGAATCATTTTGTAAATATCTGCCCTTTGAGGCCAATGAATAAAAGATATTTTTATGTTTTATTACTATTCCCACGTTATTATACATGTTATGTGATGCTTTCCATCAATCAATGCAAGTTTAGTGTGAATTCGAGTGGTCAAATGATGTTTTTTTACCGTGGCACAGAAGGCAAATGCGTTCGGCATCGTGCGGGGAGATCATAAATACCAAAACCCGCTATGGCAGGTATGAGGCCTCATACTCACCATAGCGGGTTTTGGTATTTATGAGCTCCCCACACAATGCCGAACACATTTGCCTTCTGCGTCATGGTGAGATTCTGGAGATGGAGGGGGGAGGGGAGAGGGGGAGGTGGAAATGGAGGAGGAGGGGGTGGTGGAGATGGAGGGGGGAGGGGGAGGTGGAAATGGAGGGGGAGGGGGAGGGGTGGTGGAGATAGGAGGAGGGAAAAAAAAGAGCAACTTGATGGATGGAAATCGAAAAGGAGGGAGAAGTGGTCACCTGAATGCTCTCCAAGTCTTTCTCGATGTAACGGGATTGTTGTGGAACAATGGATGGTGGGTGGAAGGCTGGGTTATCGCTGTGAGATGGGCTCCAAGTCACTTACAATGTGAGGATGGCAGTAAGGTGGTGGTCGATGGAGAGGGAGGAGTGTCTTGCGTGGGGCTCGGAATGAAGAAGAGAATGGAGGCAAAAAGTGAAAGATGAAGAATGAGGGGGTGGAGTTGGTTTTTATAGGATTTGATTTTAGGTTTAGGGTTTAACCCTAAACACTTCCTGAGCCATAACTCTTTATGGATAGCTCGGTTTGCTTTTTTGAAAAAAGGTAAAATGATCGAAATTGCAAGCTCTACGCATTCGTGTCCACTACCTAGCTTGATTGTATATCATGTGGCTTCTATTTAAGAAATTAAGAAAATTTCTTAAGGTAGTAACCCAAGGTTGATGCTTGGGGTTGATATGTTTTGCTAGAAATGGAAAAAAATTTTACTCTCCTTGCCCTTGAGTGTTATGTTCGTGAAAGTTCAAAGTAGTTTGTTGTTTTACGCATACCTACATATGTTTACTCACTACTTGAGACGCTAGTCTCCCCGACAGTGGCGCCAAATGTTGGTTCCTTCCTACTGCTTTCGTAGGAAGAGCTGGGTTGGTTCTATGTTTGCAGGGTTCCGAGGCTTTTTGTCGCCTATAGATATATTGGGATTGTCGGTTGTAGTATATGTGTACCTTAGGACCTCGAGTTGTGTTCTGATGAGGCTTAAGTATGGTAAGCAAACAAAGTGCATGCATGTGTAAAAGGAACGTAAATCATCTTTGTTGAGGTAATGAAGGCTTTCACCTTCATTGGGGGTTGTAGGATTTAGGAGGAGTTTAAGGGTTAGAAGGAGGTTCCAGAGTTCAGAAGGAGGTCCCAAGGTTCAGAAGGAGGTTCCAGGGTTCAGAAGGAGGTTCCATGGTTTAGAAGGAGGTTCCAGGGTTCAAAAGGACTCCAGGGTTAGAAGGAGGTTCCAAGGTTTAGAAGGAGGTTCCAGGGTTCAGAAGGAGGTTCCAGGGTTCAAAGTAGAGTACATGGTGGAGAACTCATCTCCCTCATAGATCATGGAGTTTAAGGATTGAGGAAAAAAGGGTTTAGGGGAGCATAGGAGTGGGAGAGGAAGAAGGTGTAAGAGCATGGGGGAAAGAAGAGAGAGGAGGAAGGAGGAGGAGGGAGGAGGAGGAGGAGAGAGGAGGAGGAGGAGGAGGAGGGAGGAGGAGCAGGAAGGAGGAGGAGGGAGGAGGAGAGGGAGAGGGTGGGTTGCAAGGTTGGAGGAGAGGGGAGGAGGAGTTGCAAGGTTAGGACATGCTTTTGGACGTGCAGTGCAAGGAAGCATGGACACTTGAGACAAATTCTTGGAATACCAAAGTTGGTACATCGCCCATGAATAATATCTGGATGACAGCTATCCTTATGTACTCTAGTTCATGGCTCAGTTAGTATGCCACCTTAGTTAGCTGAGTTTAGCTTGAGACCCACATATAGGGTTCTTCTATTTCTTTGTACTAGAGTTCTTTTGGCTTTCACAACTAAGAAGAGGAAAACTGTTTTCAGCCTCCACCTTTGTGTGTATTCCCCCATTGTGTATGTGAAAAAGTCGCAAGTGAGACTCCTTCCTTCTCTCCCACTATCTTCACATGGTATCAGAGCCTGGTTTGTGGTAAGGAGTTCAAGAAAGCAAACCAAGTTCGCGGTGTCCTGGTAAGAGGACTAGTGTTGCTTTCCTTTTTCGAGTTTGGGAGTAAATCTCTACAGGTAGCACAGTTGGAAAGTGCAAGAGTGCATTGTCTCAGATTCGAGGCCATTTTGGGGCCCGTTTTGGAGGCAGAAGTTCTCCGAAAGCACTGAGAAAAAGGCCCTGTTTTTGCTATGCGAACATTGTTCTACAGGTCGGTGAAAAGTTATCACAGAAATTGCATCGTATGCCTGTGCGCAGAGATATTGGGAGTTACAGAATCATCCTTATTGCCTGTTGATGCAAAATCATCACTAGGAAGTGACTGTGTGGTCAAATACCACTTTCGTCAGTTTTGCAGATTTGCCCTTGTGAGGCAGAAGCTGTGTTTTTTGCAGTGAGAATATTTTGCAGTGTTCTGTAATGGGGTCTGATTCTCTTTCACAGATTATCAATGAAAAGCTTGACAAGAACAACTTCCAAGCATGGAAGTTTAGAATGACGAATTTCCTTATGGGAAAAGGCTATTGGGAGTTTATTATAAGAAATGAAGAAGAACCAGTTCTTCCTAATGTTCCCAATCAACAGGAAATGCAGGCATTTAAAGGATGGCATGAGAGCCAGAAAAGTTATGTATTGGCTGTCTATTAGTATTTCAGAATATTCTATGATTGTGCATATTCAGGATGCAAGTATGCCAAAGGAGGCAAGGGATACTTTGGCCAAAATGTATAGCACAAATACGCAAGCCAGGAAAATGCAGCTCAAGCAGGAGTTGCATAATGTGCAGAGAGAAAATATGAGCATCAATGACTACCACATGAAGGTGAAGAAGATTGCTGATGCACTTGCTTCCATTGGGTCACCAGTGGAAGATGATGATTTAGTTTATGTTACCTTGAATGGTCTAGGGAAGGATTATGCACAGTTCCGGACATCCATTGTCATCCGTGAGAATTTTCTTGATTTTGAGGAGTTGATTGCTCTTCTAATTTCTGAGGAGTAGAGAAATGGTGGTGCATCTTCTTCAGGAGGAACTTCAAAAGAAACTATCTTCTACTTAAATGCTGGAAGAGGTAGAGGCAGAGGTAGAGGAGGCCGATCTGGAGGCCATGGTAGAAATCAAAATATGCAGTAAACTCAAGAAAACCAGTCCTATGGAGGAGGACGTGGTAACTCTAGAGGCAGGGGGAGCCAAAGAGGTCGTGGTGGATGGCAGAGAGGCCAAAATGCAAACAGCAATGTTGAATGCTACTACTGTGGTCAAATGGGTCATCTGGCTAAAGACTGCTATAAAAAGCAGAATGACATCATGAATGGAAAATTGCAGCAAGGGAATTATGCATCTTCTAGTAGACAGGGTGATGACAGAAATGAGCATCTATTTATGGTACAGCACATGACCAATTCTGTGACAAATGCATAAGAAAGCAATGATGTGTGGTATGTTGACTCAGGTGCGTCAAACCACATGACAGGTCATGCAGAATGGATGCAGGATGCAAGGAAAATGGAAAGACCAGGATTTGTGGAGACTGGTGATGATACTGCACATCCTATTGTGCAGATTGGTAAAATTCCTTTGTCTATGCAGGATGGGAAAAAGAAATACCTGTCTGATGTCTTTCATGTCCCGAATATCACCAAGAACGTCATTTCTGTTGGTCAAATGGTTGAGCAGGGCTTGCAAGTCAGATTTAATCCTCATGGATGCTTTGTTGAGGATATGAAAAATAACGGTTGCTTGGTAGCAAAAGGAAAGAAGAAGGATAGGATGTTTACGTTGGATGCAGACATGCCTGAATTGAGTGCAACAATGTTTGCACATGGGACCGATGTAGTTGTAGATATTGATATCTGGCATAAACGCATTGGTCATGTTAATGTACGACTAATTAAAATGCAGTTGGCTGTAAGAATTAAATTACACAATGTGGAAATGGGATTCCTGTAACTACATAGCATACACAACATACACAGCATTCTGTAAATTTAAAAAATATTATGGAGCGCATCTATCAGTGCATCTATAAACGCGTCTATGTACGCATCTGTCTGTTCGAGGAGCATCTATTTGCGCGTCTATAAAAGCATCTATAAGATCATTTATAAATGTGTCTATACACGCGTCTAACGATGTGTCTGTTTGTTTTTAAAATTTTCTAGCAGAGCATCTATTTACGCGTCTATACGTGCGTCTATCTGCTACATAGACGCACCGTTAGAGGCGGGTCTCTAGATGCACAAATAAACACGTCCATAAGTTTTTTTTAGTTCAGTAAACGCGTCTATGTGCACGTTTATAGGTGCTGTCTTGTTGTGTGACCCAGAACTTATGCATTGCTCAATGGAATTCGGCAAACTTTGTCTTCAAGTTGTAGGACACATTCCAAAATTTAACATGAGACCAAAAAATTATGGAATAATGATTTGGAACAAGACCGTTAAAGCATTACAACTACTATGTTGCACGTGAAGCATGCATCCTGAAGACTATAGGATATAGCAATTTATTCAAAAACATCAAAAAAATTTTTTGTACACTCAGATTATAACTGTTCGGGGAAGTAATTAGTGGGCCACATCCCCGCCCACACATAAATATTTTACATTTCTCGTCCATTCAAAGCCCATTTAAAATTGCTAGTTTTCAATCTGAACTCTTACAACATTCCTCTCTTTTTATGCATGTTCTCAATGCAAGAGAGCAAAGAAAACCAAGTTGAATGCAACATCGAAGGATCACGATATTTTTATTCATATGGTTGTAGTCCATGTGATAACATTGTATAAAGTGTAATAAGGATCAGTTATGAGCTAGACTTGTGAGCATTATCTTATTCATCTATTTGTTGGGCTTCAACTATAAAAATTTGGGCATCAGAAAATCAATAATAAATCACCACCTGTGACATTTCAAGAAAGGATCGGAGGTCCTAACGGACCCTATGTCGTGTCTCATGTCCATATTTTTTACTCATTAATTTTTTCATTTAAAAACTTGATAATTAAATGCTAGGATTTAAGTTATATTTCAAGTTGATAGTTACATTGAAGGGCTGCCATCCGCAACTCGAGTTAAAAGTTACACGTGGAAATTCACAAAGGGGTTTCAATCCTTCACTATAACATTCTCTCTAAGGAGGCAATGCTAATAAAATTAGCTCCCTGTTATCACCTCACGATTACAATAACATTTTGAATTCCAAATTCATGAAAGCCATTTTATGCCACGGATTAGTGCTAAAAAGTTAGCCAATGCCCCCCTTACCCTAGGGGTGGGCCATGGGAAATAGCACTCTATGCTCTAAACCTAAGGGTGTTGTTTCTAGACCTCACGTATTGCCGTCTCTCAATTTACCTTGGATGATTATTCCCCTTCATGATGTCAAGGCCTGCGGTCAAATGAAAGAGCGTATCAACTGTATGATTTGCGGCTCTGATTTCGAAGAGCTTAAAATCTGGAAGTCGGCTAGTCAGTGTCAAGCCCGAAAATGTCTTTGAACTTCGTGAGCTCGCAAGAGGAATTAGATGAGTTTGCTCTCACAATCAAGCTGAGCCATCTGGAGGCCCTCAACATAGAGGAAATGCCTGAGGTTGGCATTTCAAGTGGCTCGTGGATGACTCCGGTCAGCCTGGACCACTTGATTTTGGGGAAGCCCTAAATCTCTAGTCCTAAATATAACGGAGGTTAGAATATAATGGATTATGGATTAAGGTGTGGACGCGTCAGTTCCGAGGAAGGGTTGCACTCTTTCAAAGTTCGGCAAGTTTTTTATCGCACATCGGCTAGCGGCGGCTGCAAGCATCTCTTCCGCCATCGTTCTTCTTTCCTTCTCGCTTACTCCACTTATTTTCCCTTGTTTGATTGCCCTTTCTTCTTTTTGCAGGAAGCGCTGGTAGCAAATTTTAGTTCGAGCGCGAGTTAATGGACGCCTAAGAACCTCATTTCTGTATCCGCTATATTCAAGAGATCATCCGCTAAGGCTGCAATCAGATCTCGCGCTAGAGATTAAGGGATCTTATGATACAAAGAAATCGTGTGATTGGGCGATTCTAATTCCCCGTAGTGAGAAGCTAGTTCACGCCTTCGACCCCAGCTCCGCGGCACGTATTGCAGCGTATTTAGCTTTGTAGGTGTAAAGTTCGTAGGCAGGCTCCTGGCCAAGCTTTCAGTAAAGGGCGAGGCAAATTCTGTCCAAGGCATTGCTCAACAGCAGGTCAATGGCTCCTTCCCGTAGCACCGCTTCCCCACAACGGCAGGCCGCGCATATTCTAGTCCCAGCTCCACTTAATCGGCCTCCCTACGTAGACCATACAAATGACTTACATCGCGAGATCATCTATGTAAATCTAGCCATTTCCCCAGCGGGGTATCTAGGCGTGAACATACATAAGGACAATCAAGAAATATTTCAAGGGTGGTTCCCCAATCCGCTCTCGTCAGCGCAGCCTCAAGCTATCAACCATCCTGCCAATTCAGCAGGCAGCGAACACAAATTTTCACACGGAACCTCAGGCCCAAGATCTGTTTCCCCAAAATTACGATTGAAAGTACTACGTGGAAGGCGAGCTATGCTCCACAGGAAGGTGGTTAGCAGTGCTCTCGTGGAAGCGCGGACTCGGGCGATGAGGAACACAAAGAGGCCGAAAGCCAGCGAGATCTATGGACGCCTTAGACATGCGACCGAGAGGAGTCCATCCTGCAAGATAAATAACTGCACAGGTTGTAAATGATCGGGGCAACCGTTTCCTGGCTTACACCGCAAATAATCTACGGCTCTACCTCGGCGACAAAAACTCCCATCGACAAATTAACTCGGTTCCAATGGTACGTAACAAAAAGATTTGTCACGGAGCTGTAAGGTTTTCGGATACCAGGAAACTATATGCTGAAGAATGGCATTTACTCACTAGACTGTAATTTGTGAGGCAATGAAAGCATCAAAGAAACAATGTTAGCTTTCGCTTGGAATCGTCGTCCAATACTGCGCATGCGCAAGGTGCTGTCTGACTTAGCTGATCATACAGCTACGTTCCCCGAACAGCATTTGCTGCAAGGATTTGCAGAAATAATCTGCATTTACCATCCATAGAACTAGAGGAGGACGACGAATTCACCAATATTAACAGAAATGCAGAATCAACAACAATGCAGTTCTCACAAAACATCAACAACGATCCTTTAATCATCATGAAGGTGTACGTATTGTTTGAATATTTCACAGGAGGACAAAATCAACATCCATAGAATTAGAGATCACAACATTAACACGAGAGCAGAATCAACAACGCAGTTCTCATATAACCTCAACAACAATTCTCAATCCTCGGATAAGGTAATTATTTACATCAAACAACAATTCTCAATCCTCGGATAAGGTAATTTGAATCCCTGCACGCGGGCGCCGTGAAGATGTAAGTTCGCCGGCTTTGACAATTTTTATTTCCAAATACCAGGTTTTGGACTCAATTTATTCGTTCAAGCCTCTCCTTAAACCTTTTTTTCAAAGTTCCTCATCATGAGCGTAAGCGTTCTGTACTAACGGCCTACTGTTGCGCTCAAAGGATTCATTATCTCAAGAATTGGCAACAAAGTTATCTTAAGAATCACGTTTTCATAAAACCTAATGAGGACAATCCAATAATATTTGCTCGTGATGGGTCTCTCACTATTAAAAAAAGCAAGACCTTCTCAATTTCATAAGGTCACTAGGTGTATTTCCTCTTACCATAATCTTTAAAATTTCGTTATCCGCTTCCATTTACTCAAGAAGGCTCACACAATTACAAAAATATCATTAAAAAAATGCATAGTGTTTCTAATTATACCTTGCTCCTCCTCAACCTCCAATAGTGTGCTACTTATAATTGATTACTTATCAATCATTTGGAGAACTAATTTTGAGAAGTTGCAGCTTTAAAATTAGACTAAGGAAACCCTATGTCTCCAACTATGAAAAATAAGCTTACCAACAAGTACCCTGCATCCTCTTTAAAATTAGCACTCGAATCTCATTTTTTAGTGCGTATAATTTTCTCACATTGTATTCAATTTTTGGAAATGAAGAAGAAATGAAATCATCATTTCAGCATTGAATTTATTCTTATTATACCATTATATTCCATATTATCATCTATACTATGTATAACGAGAGCTTTTGGAGGACGATTGGAGCATTTCACATCGTTCAATTATTGAGATCAAATAATATCCATTGGATGCAATTTTTGGGGGCAAATGGTTCCATTTTTTGTAACTACGTGATCTCTTTCATGTATCTTTGAGATCGTGAATTTATGCAAGCCATCTCGATGGAGTCTGTGACCTATGACCAGGAAAGAAGGGCCCGGTCAGTCCCTACAACCATATTGAAACCTACTTCATGTCAAGAGGGTTTCATATTGAAATCTGCTTCATTCAAAAGAGTTTCTGCATTAATCTTTCTCTTGCTTTTGACACAGTCTTTGCTTTCATCATCACCTTTGTTTAGCTATTCGGTGTTGGCTACCTGCCACCTTCACCGAGTGACTTGAACGATGTCTCCTCGTGTCTTTTTTATGGAGAAATGGTTTCACCTAGTAGACCATGTCCAAGAGACATCTCTTCAAGGCAAATTAGTCTGTTGGACTCCTTTTTTGGCACTTCTGATCAGCTACATTGGGCATCCAAGCTTTGAAAGTAGATATAGTTCAGGCAAACCATTCATTTGACAAGATGATGTCCACAACATGCTCAGTACCAATCTGTTTAGCACTAAATAGCTCATTCAAAAGCTCTAGAGTTGGTCGGTTTTTGTTGTCATTTGCCATAGATTCATTTTCTAATGATATCATGGGGACTAAAATATGGTGTTGTGGGTCCACTGTTTTCTAGGGCTTTGATATGTCAGGCTTTGAATGGAGGGTGATGTTCCGTAGAATCTCGAGCAGAGGTACATCAAAACTACAAAGACCCAAATTTCAAGCACAGTGTATGGACAGACAGTTCTGCGCACAAGATGGTCCAATGATATTTGTATTTGCAATGACAATGGTGACAATAAATATTGCATTACTACCTAAGGCAAGATAAAGCAGTATTAGGCTGCACCCTAGGGAAAAAGGAATAAAAGCAAAGTCGAAGCCAAAGTCTTCACAAAGCAGATGCTGAGAATCTAGCCCAGTTGATGGCCGTGGCATTGATATGTCATTTGTGAAAGTATTGTAATGCTCCAACTAGCTGACTCTTGGCTCGCAATTAGACACTAATTTGTTGGACATAGTCTCTACGTCTACATCTTTGATTAAAATCATAATCAAACTAATGCTAACGGAGGCACTTTGAAAATTGATTATGTTGTTATGAGGAAGAGACAATATTAACTTAATGCAGATTGAGATGCCTTTGGATCACTAAGGCTAGCTCCTCAAACGAATGTATATGGAAGAGAGAAATTACCTAGAGCCATCAATAGTGTTAAGGACGCAGGACCATCCGATTCATTAGTAAAAAGATGCATCTCCCTCCCTTTTATTTGTGAGAAGATGTATCTCCGTCCCTTTTATTTGTAAGAATATGTATCTTTCTCCCTTGCTTGTAGTTTCTAGAAAGCTAAACAAACAATTGAGATGCAATGTGAGAGACAAAGATCAATTATTTGAGTAAGATGTAAAAATGAGAGAGTGAGAGAGGGGGGGATCATGGCTTCCATCCTCATAATTCACCAATATCACTGGCCATACACTGTAAGAGGTGCTTTTGAGACCAAATGGGTTCACACCGTCCATACCCAATCCAAGTCTCAAGCTCCTAGGTTCTTCCTTGAAGCTTGGCCATGTGTCTTCAATATGCTTCCACACAGGAGAGTCTGCGGGAATTCTCCACTTGCCATCGGGAGGAATGCCATGACATGAGCTCTGCAATGGATTTGCACTTGAACATATGTTGGATGCGAGGGATTATGGGAAAATGTCATAGAACCTTACGAGGCATGTCCAAAGTTTTGAGATCTACTCTATATCTTGCCTCTCCACAAGTAGGGCACTCTCTTGCATCCTTATGTAGTCCACGAAACAAAACGCAATCGTTGACGCATGCATGGATGCGCTTGTAATATAATCCTCTAAGAGAGGTCACATGTTGCCTTGCCATATCTCTTGAGGTCGGTAATTTATTCTCCTTGGAAACATTTTACACAATAGCCTGCACGTGAAAACCATAAATGAGGAAAAGCATTCGAGTAATTGACCCACTAGCATAATTCACCATGTTTGCAAAATAGACTTTAAAGCTTACTTGAGTAATGCATTCAAACTTGCATTGCTGCATCCATAGATGGTTTGCAAGTTTAGTAACTCAAGGGAGGCATGTAGAACAGAGAATGTGCACCCCTCAAACAGTGGAGTCAATGCTACGGTAAAAAGATCGTCCTGCTCCATGCTATCATCCCTCCCTTTGGATTGATGGACATATAAATCCCACACCATATCATCAAACACCTCCTCCTCCACGGCTTCATGAGGTAATGGCGGAGGGCTACTATCACCATCACTCCATGCATCCGTAACAGTCCTCCTGAAGATCCCACCTCATATCGCCGATGCTTTGCCTCCTCACGGCGAGCATAGGGCATGGCACTGCATCCTGTATCAAATTAAAACGGGATCATAATTCAAACATATGAACACCCATAGGTATCTCAATCAACCTTAACTCTTTAACACTTACCATGTTTACGGTCACATCCCATTCTCCATACTTTGAGATGTGATTGAGTGTAATCCTGCATGCACGATACATGTTTCCTCGACATCGATCACACATACATTTGATTTTGTGCTCCAACCACATTTTGTGATGGTGGATACGGAGGGATTCATTCTCACTGGAGCTACTTGTTGAAGATGAAGACATCCTACAAACAAACAACCCAAAAAAATTTGCTTTTCTTCAAATATGTAATTTTAAAACTCTGTGGCGTGTCTAAAACTGCGTCTATATGTTCTGTGGTGCGCATTTATAGGCACGCCTAAAACCATGTCTGCTCTTTCTATTTAGACGTGCAATTACACGCGCTTGTAGATGCGCTTATAGATGTAGTTTTAGATGCACTTAAGAGGAAGGCACCCACACTTACTTCCAGGCTTACACTTAAGAGGAAGGCATCCACACTTACTTCCAGGCTTACAGGAGAAGAGGGTGAACAAGGAAGAGAAGCAACTTTGAAGAAAGACAAGAAGCTTCCATATCTCTATCCAAGGTAAGTCTCTTTACGGTTGATCTTCTTTGGAAGTTGTTCTCTTTGGATTTGTCCTTTGTCGTATCCAAGAAATGAATGATTTTGGTATCAGTGTTACGCTTTTGTGTCGGGCGCATGTCCTTTTCCACTTTTTAGAATAGTCCGTTTGTCGGAGCACGTCTATAGATGCGTCTCATAGCATGTCTAAAACCGCATCTACAAGCGCGTCTATAGATGTGTCTAGCCTATTTTCAGACATAGACAGCTGCATCTATAGATGCGCTATTATACGCAAAAATAGACGTGCCTCTCAGATGCGTCTATAGACGTGCTCCGACAGTTTTCGACACTTCCCTTCTCTTCTCTTCTCTTCCCTTCCCTTTTCTCTCTTTTTCTCTTCTTTTTCTCTTCTCAACTCATCAGTAATCTTCTTTTTTTCTTTTTTCCAATTCATCATGTGGCCAGGAAGCTCTTCAGGCTCACCTGATCTCCGAGAGTCTATTTTTAGGGAGTTATATAACCTTTTAGGGCACCCTCCTAGTCCTGGGGAGTTATACGGCTATATGACGGGTACTCTAAACACCCCTAGGAGTCAGCACTATAGACTCCAAACCGCCCCAACCCCACACCAGCTGAGATCACCCCAACGGAGTCAGCACAGCCCAGCTGGCTACACAGCTGAGGCCCTGCTCCCATGCCGTCTTATGCCCCTTCCCCCATGCCATCTTATGCCCCTTCCCCCATGTCGTCAGGAGGTCCTTCTGTCTCGCAGAGCCATCGGCGTACTCCTGTGCAGTCGAGACTCGGTTCTCTAGCTGCAAGTGGTCCATGTAGTCTAGTGCAGTCTCCAACTATGAGTGGCTAGCGTACTAGCTTGACACGACACGGTAGCAGGCGTAGTAGTAGGGAGAGCGGTGGGGGATGCATGGGAAAGTGCTTTGGGAGGGGTGGTGGTGGGGACGATGATGATTTAGATGATTTAGATGTGCCTCCGGGTGATGGTAGGATCTTCTATGACATCACTCAGACAGGAGGCATCTTGATGGATGCATGGGGGAAGGACATCATGGCCTTCATGCGCTCTGTAATTGCTAACAATTACAGAGATTGCTTTATCCACTACAAAGACCAGCAAAAGAGGTTGGCTGATGAGACCCTCACTGCTGCTTGCTCTAGGTATCCTAACCCCCCCAATTGTCAGTTCACAGATAAATGGGCCAAGTCAAAGATTGTTACGATACTTGGCAATAAAAGATCTTTGCTTAAGAGGCAGGCACTAGCGGAGCTTGCCAGGCTCGAGGGAGGTCAACCACCAAGGGGCCCGCCCCACACCGCTCATAAGCGTGAGTGGAAGAAAGCAATGAAGTCAGTGAGGGAGGATCCTAGTGTGCAGCACATGGAGGCACGAAGGATCCAAATGGAGCAATATGGAAGCGTGCATTTTGGAGCAGGGGGTGTTGAATCATGGGAGGCCCAATTTATAAGTATCGATCTCAAATTATATTGTTTATGTAGTTTATTAGGAGGTTCTTTCTTTGTACTAACCCCTCCGCAAATTGTGTTGTCTTGCAGCTTGATATCGTGGGCAGATACCCTACTCCTGTGGAGACGGCCTACCACTGCCACCATTGCAGAGGAGATACATGGAAGCACTTCTATCATGACGGGTTGATTACTGAGGAGCAATATATCCGGGCTACCGGAGCGGCCCCCGAGGTATTTGAAAGTAATCAAACAATGTCAATATTATAAGTAAAGATTTGATTTTTCATACATTGATGTGTGTTGTCCCTTGTGAGTCCCTTGTTTACAGGCCCCTGCATAAGAAGACGAGGAAGAAGACGAGGAAGGAGGCAGAGAAGGGAGTGCAGAAGGGAGCGTGGAAGGGAGCGAGGATGTGGAGAACTTAGATTAGTCGTAGAAGTAGTGCTAGCTACTCTTTTTTGTACTTAAAGCCACTAGCTTGGCTTCGTGCCTCTTGTATATACACTCCTCTTATTTTTTGTACTTCAAGCCACATGACGTGGCTTAGCTTCGTGCTATATGTACATACAAGCACTTTTTGAGCTTTCAATTTTCTTGTGCAACGTTCTATCAATTGATGCCTTGTGAACTAAATGTTTTGGAGTTGTAATGTTTTATTTGGAATTGTAACTGTCGGTTATAGATGTGCTTGCAAGCAGGCATATTGGAGAGGTATCTCGGGCCATGCTAAATGAAAAAGGCCTACCAGATTATTATCGGGCTGAAGCAGTTGCTACAGCAGTTTACATAATGAACAGGACTCCCACTACAGCAATACATGGCATGACGCTAGAGGAGATGTATACTGGTAGGAAACCAGATATTTCTCATTTGAAAATTTTTGGTTGCATTGCCTATGTTCATGTGCCAGATGAGTTGAGATCCAAGTTCGATCCAAAAGCTGAGAAGTGCATCTTTATTGGTTATTCTCTATAGCAGAAAGGGTATAGATGCTATAACCCTTCTACTCGTAAGTTTATAGTGAGCAGAGATGTTGTTTTTTATGAGAGGAGCAGCTGGTATAAACAAGTAAATGTGATTGATGATGTAGATGCACAAAATGGTAATGTTGCATGGAATTCACAGTAGCAATCACAAAATATTAGTTGACCTGGAGTGTCCACTAGTAGTGGTTCACATACTTCGCCATGGATAGGTAGATTGAGATCAGGAGAATCTTCTCAAAGCAATGCAGATAGTGGTATGCAAATATCACGAAAAGGAAAAGAGAAGGTAGATCAACCCATGTTTGATGTGAATGCAGGTCACTCTTATGTGGATGGTGAATCCAGTGGCTCAGAACAGAGCATTGATGATGAGTTGGGTATTCCTTCTATTGTTACACCTGGAGTAAGGAAGACCAGGGATGCTTTGAGAGCACCTGGAAGTGAGCCTATTTTGTGCAGGTCTACCAGAGCTAGCTATCCTGTGGATAGGCTGAAATATGATGGATTTACAGCCATTCACTATGCCTATATGGTCAAAGTGATATAGGAACTAGAACCCACTTCTTTTGAGCAAGCCATGGGAAAAGAAAAATGGGAGAAAGCCATGGATGAAGAAATGGATGCCTTGGAAGCAAATGCTACATGGGAATTGGTGCCTTTGCCTAAAGACAAGAATGCAATTGGCTGTAAGTGGGTTTACAAGGTGAAGCACAATGCAGATGGTTCTGTGAACAGATACAAGGCAAGATTAGTTGTCAAGGGGTATGCACAGACATATGGCATTGATTATGAAGAAACATTTAGTCCGGTTGCAAGGATGGAAATCGTAAGAGCAGTCATTGCTATGGCTGCATCAAAGGGATGGTCTTTACATCAGATGGATGTAAAGAATGCTTTCTTGCATATGGTGATTTGCAAGAAGAGGTCTTTATGGAGCAGCCACCAGGTTATGTTCATGCTGTTCATCCTGAGTTTGTTTGCAGGTTGAAGAAAGCCTTGTATGGCTTGAAGCAAGCACCTAGAGCATGGTCTGACAAGATAGGATAGTATCTTGTCACTATTGGCTTTCAGATTTCCAAGGCAGATTTTTCACTTTATGTGAGAAAAACAGAGAAAGGTATTATGCTACTTGTCATTTATGTTGATGATTTGATCATCACAGGTGATAGTGATGAGGATATCCTTCATGTGAAAATGCTATTGAAGCAAAAGTTTGAGATGAAGGATTTGGGAGAGCTATGTTATTTCTTGGGCATCGAGGTGATTAGATCACCAAGTGGGATACGGCTCTTGTAGAGGCAGTATGGATTGGACATGCTGTCCAAATATGGGATGACAGGCTATAAGCCTATTTCAGTTCCTTTGGAGCAGAATGTGAAGCTGAGCGCAGATGCAGGTGAGCTTCTAGAAGACCCTAATATGTACAAATGCATAGTAGGAAGTTTGATTTATATGACTATTACTAGGACAAATTTGAGCTATGTTGTTGGATTGGTAAGTCAGTTTATGCAAGCTCCAAGGAAACCGCATTTGGATGCGGCTAGACGCATACTCAAGTATGTGAAGTCCACATTGCAGTATGGACTATTTTATGAGACTGGGGTTCAGATACAGTTGCATGGATACACTGATGCTGATTGGGCTGGTAGTATTTCTGATAGACGATCTACGAGTGGATATGTGTTCTCTTTTGGGAGTGCTACAGTCACTTGGAGCAGCAAGAAACAGCCTATAGTTGCCTTGTCGAGCACAGAGGCTGAGTACAAGGGTGCAGCAATGGCTGCATGTGAGGTAGCTTGGTTGCATAAGCTACTTTATGATATGCATCAGATGGGCCAGTTGTTATTTATTGTGACAACATGAGCAGTATACACTTGGCAAATAACCTAGTCTATCATGCTAGAGCAAAGCACATTGAGCTACATTATCACTATGTGTAGGAGAAGGTTTTATTAGGTCTTATTGATCTAGTTTATGTCAGCACAGAGGATCAGGTAGCTGACATATTCACGAAGGCATTGGGCACAGAGAAGCTGCGCAAGTTTAGAGACCTACTTGGTGTGCAGGAATTGGGATTGAGCTCGAGGGGGAGTGTTGAGATATCGAGCTCCACTCGTGATATGCCAGGGTGACCGTTGTGCATTTATGTCACCGACTTGTTAGCTGCAGATGCGGTTGGTACACTGCCCATGAACAATAGCTGGATGACAGCTATCCTTATGTACTCTAGTTCGTGGCTCAGTTAGTATGCCACCTTAGTTAGCTAAGTTTGGTTCGAGACCCACATATAGGGTTCTTTTATTTCTTTGTACTAGAGTTCTTTTGGCTTTCACAACTAAGAAGAGGAAAACTGTTTTCAGCCTCCACCTTTGTGTGTATTCCCCCATTGTGTATGTGAGAAAGTTGCAAGTGAGACTCCTTCCTTCTCTCCCACTATCTTCACAGAGGGAGGGAGGGAGGGAGGGAGGGAGGGAGGGAGAGAGAGAGAGAGAGAGAGAGAGAGAGAGAGAGAGAGAGAGAGAGAGAGAGAGAAAGAGGGAGGAGAGAGAGAACCGAGAGACACATAGAAAGAGAGAGAGAGAGAGATGTGTGTGTGTGTGTGTGTTTTAAAAAAAAAATCAAACCTTTTAACAACGTGGCACATGATACTCAAATAAGGGTGGATAATAAATTTCTCATCTTACAGGTGTACATAAAATCTATATACAGTTGGTAGAAAATTGTTGAATCTATCAGGTAGTCCAAGCTCCTAGGTCAGGGTCCACTTACGTACCACCATCCAAGAAAAACTAGGTGTTAGAACATCATAGTCTCAATTGGGTAGACACGTAATGCTCGTATTCCCTGGCATGTTATTGCTTTACCTACGAACATAGACAACCTTCTAGATTCACAAGTAAAATTTTGAAAATATCGTGCTATAGGTAACGTGGTGTCACAAATCTAGCATTAAAAGGGGGATCATCCACCATTAAAGTGTGTGAGATAATACGGAGGGTGATCCACACCCTGACCCAAAAAACAATCAAGTGGGGGGTATTCCACACCCTTCGATTAGACCATCACAACACTTAAATTACGTGAAAAAACCAAAGAGGAAAAACAACTAAACAACTAATTCTAAAACAATTAAAAAATGAAAATAGAATGATTTGGATAAAGGAATTAAATAAAGACAAATGCAAGTTAGATTAAATTGAAAATAGCCATATAAATTAATTTGGACAATGAGGAGAAAGTACTTAATTTACAAATCGAAGCAAGAGCCATGCCTTAGAAAATTAAGGCAAATCAAGAAATCTTAAATGAAGGCTACTATAAAATTGGCAAGGGTATACATTGAGGGTAACCATCACCAAGGGTTCTTAACTAACAATGATAAAAAGGGTTTATATATATATATTTATAGGAGTTAATGAACAAGCAAACAAAGCACTAAGTATGATAGAATTTTGTGTGTGAGTGTGTGTATAAAATTTGTTTTAAATTAACTGAAAAGATTGAATGCAATGAAGAACAAATCTAGCTATATGCAAGTTGGGCATCCTAAAGAACTATTTAAATAAATTTAATCATAGTTAAAATTATAACAAGTGTTAAGAACGTTTGTACATATAAATGTGGAAAAGAAAGTCTAAAGCATGCTGAGGGGCTTTATTGTAGAAAGTAGGCCTACAAGACATGTTAAAGAGGTCACCTACATAGCTAAGACCAAGAGGAGGATGCTCCCAAACAAGGAAGAATACGTAGAAAAATTGGTCACTACTAAAGCGTAAAGCTTCTCTTACAACACTTAATATCATAATGAATAACAACCTACAACGAAGGGTTATACAGCTACGATCATCTATCAACTGTTGTTTATAAAGGAAGGCATGACCGCGTCTATGAGACCAAAGAACCCAGAGAGTTAGAGCACACAGTCAAGTTGAAGGTGATCGAACAGCCATGGTCGAAGGTGGAAGAGGCAATGAGGACTGAGTAGCTACAAAGTAAAGCAAGCGGTTGCTAGCATAAGCCAGAAGCAAAAGTAAGTAAAGATCTGCACGTAGCTGCAATAAGGGAGAAAGATAGTGCTAGTGAGCTGCAACAAGCTTGCAGGAAGGTGTGATAAGACTCGTTCATGCAAGTTGCATGGAGCCAAAGTCCACAACCATGTAACTGGGTAGCCATGTTGAACAGCCGGTTGGCAACAAGACACGACATTGAACAACCATTTGGCAATAATACAATGAAAGGTTATAAGGGATTTGGTAGCGCATTGAGGGCGTCGCCTATAGGACTTGTACTGAACGAGGATGGAAGGGAAGGGAACCAAATGGAGAAAAACACGAACAAGAAGGCCAAACATTTGGAGCATGGAGGCTGGAGCCACTTCCCAGTGCCAAACAATCGGGCGGGAAGTACAGAAGGTACGGGAATAGGGGACATAATAGAGAAGGCATTGAACAAGTACCATACAATGGCCGATGTGCAAGTTTATTCTAGCGGCACTAATCGGCATGGGAAGCCAAACAGCACGGGAGGCAAGCTAGTGAGAGAATCTGTATGGGATACGACTAGTACGAGATGTAGCCGGCAAGCGAAAGCGGGTAGACAATCGCAGGGGTAGAGGAAGCATGAACATTGAGAGGATTGTGAGGGGTTAGAGGAAGTTTGAGAGGATTGTGAGGGGGTACTAAATGAGAGAGGGGTTTACATAGATCCGTGAGGGGAGTAGTCGGGTAGAGGGGTAGTCGGGAATTTTTGGGAAGGTGGGAAAAATACAAGCAATTTAGGGAGGCATAGGGAAGGCCACGAGTTAAAGCGTAGTGGGGGAAGGTGATGTGGTACACAAGGAGAAGCCAACGTGTCATTGCTAACATGGCAAACGAAATGCCTTGCTGACATGGCAAGCGGGGTTTTGATGATGTGGCAAGGTTGCAACAGTTGATGACATGGCATTTATGCCACGTGGCAAAATTTCGACCCGCCTCGATGGGTGTCCCTAGTTAGGGGTAACTGTCCACGTGTAAGGATAAGGTTTTGTGATGGAATCTTGGAGATTCTGTTGGAATCTACCAGAGATTTTGTTACCTACGCGACTACTTGGTAAGCGTAGGATGCTTTTGTCTCTACTGTGCCTCCCTTTGATAGAGTCGACGCCCACTCATCTCTGTTGGAGTCGAGGCGAGGTGCTCGGGTTGGGCTGCTCGGAGGTTGGCCGGATATTGAAGGTAGCTGCTGCTACCTGTTGTGAGTAGTCCGTGGGCTAGCTGTTGACGGAGCTCGATGTAGAAAGAGCTGCAGTTCGCCATCACAAGAATCTTCTTGCAGTCGGGCTGAGTCATGGTGGAGGCTCGACTGTGTTTGCCTGGTGCTACGTATTGTGCTATTGGAAGCCCGTGTGCTTGAGCTTAGAGGTTGTGAGGTAGCCCGTTGTGTGGAGGTTAAGGCGTATGCCGTCCGGTGAAGTTACAGCCCTGTTGGAGATGGAGGTGGACTCTTGGCTCCCCTTGGTCATTTGTTCTATTTGGAGTTTGAAGCTAGGGCACTTGGCATCTGCTGTGAAGTCGCCACCCGGAGAGGAGACTTGAAGCATTGGAGCCTCATGATACTGAAGGTCGGGGCCTTGTTGGTGGATAAGCTTGAGTCACTGTATGAAGGCTGTGAAGGAGGTTGGGAGCTCGAGAGCTTGGAGGAGACGTTTGGACGTGGCACTGAGGTTGCGAGCGAGGGAGATGATGCTTGGAGTGTGAGTCGCTACGTCTGTGTAGGTGATGCTAGAGGCATATGGAGCATTGGGTGCTCCTGTGTCCCGTGTAGAGGCTGATTGCATGTGTCACTGGAGTCTCCGGGCTTCTAAGATGATAGGTAGTCTGTCGAAAGGCGTAGAGCCTCAGACTATTGAGAGCCTCAGGCTGCGGCGGTTGATTGAGATGTGAGCAGGAGTCGATCAACCATTCATGAGTCGTTGAGGCTATGGAGCCGTTTGTAGCTTTTGAGTTGTGTAGCCGCAGGATGTGAGGAGCTGTCAGTGGAGATCAAACGAGTGTTGAGTCACCCGTCGTTGCTGTAGCTTGTTGATGGAGAAGCCTTTGTGGCTTGTTGGAGTAGCTTTTGTTCGTAGCTGTAGTCCATTTATGGAAGACCGGGGTGATGCTTCTGCATGTGCCAGGGAGGAGACTTCACTTGGAGTGAAGAGGCCAGACTTCCTAAGACAACCTCTTTCTTAGTGAGCACTCAACTCACTAAATGCCTCAAAGAACAGCAAGAATAATAAATGCTAAAATGAGGATAAGGCTATCTCCATAGCTCGGAATGACAAGTTCTTTGAACCAAAACGGAGAGGAGATTGAGCTCTACACAATGAGCTAGATAGACAATGAAGATGCCTCACAAAGAGGGCTTGTGCCTTGACGAAAGCAAGGGCTTGGACTCTCTCTCAATAGAAATCTCTCACACAATGATTGAAGAATGCCTCACACATGGAGGGCTTAGTGCCTTGATGGAATGCAAGGGCTTGGGAGCACCTGGTGCTCTCATACCATGATAGCGGAAGTGAGAGAAGGAGAGAGAGAGGAGTGCACACGATATAGCTACCTGTACACTAAGTGTATTGACAATGAAACATGAAGATATACATGTGGGAGCCCCTTAGGGTTAGGGTTAGGGTTAGGGTTAGGGTTTTCCCCTATGCCTTATGTGGATAGTGCAATTTTTACTATCTTTAACAATGAGTTGAGTTAAAAATGAGAGGTAATGCCTAGGTCATTTAATTTCTTACAATGTTAATTATTATTGCTTACTCAGTTTTTTATCGTACCTGGCACTTAATTCTTTTTTGAATTCTGTGTTGCAGCTTGTAAATTCCAAGTATTTATATTTGATGTGAAATGGCTCAAAGTCATTTATAGAGGTGCTCACGTTATGGTCAAGAAGAATTTAGGTGACTCTTTTGCCATTGAATCAACAAAAATCTAGGATGACCTTAGTGACACATTTGTGCTACCCACGCACTGTGACTTGCGAGAAAGTAAGAATTTCTTGTCTGGATATCATTTGTTGTTCAACATCATCAAATATTGTGTGAACATATTATGGATTTTTGTTTTAGGTGGTCTTTCAAAGTGGACAACTAGTGGTGGTTTGTGATTCAAGTTGCACCTAGAAACTGACATGTATTTCAAGATGTGGAAGTAGAGAATGAAATGGAAGAGCAAGAAATAGATGCATTGGAAGCTAGCACTTCTTCTACCAGAGTTTTATAAAGTGAAGATAGTTTGATCTCCTCAGAGGGTTTCTCAGATACTAATTTGGGAGACCTTGATCTACATGTTGATGAAGATATGCAAGACTTGGCCAGATCAAGAGGATGAGCATCAATCTCACATTAAGATTCTAGTGACGCTTCAGTCGATTAAGAAATGGAGAACAACATTGATCTAATATATGTTGCAATGTAAAAACATTTGAATTTGATTTGAATTTTGGAAGGTTTAGCAAGGATGAATATCGAGGTTTTTTTCAATGTTAAGTGTGTTTTTCTACATGCTCTTTTTACTGAAATATTGATGCTAATATCGATGCTAATCCAATATCGATGCTAATATTGACAAAAACATAGATGTTATGACTTTTTGGTTATAATATCGACGGAATGCTTCTTGGCCAAAGAACTAAGTAATATGCGTCGTAAAAATAGCTAATGGTGGTAGTGCAATGCTTTTACATTGCTAACATAATTTGTATTGTCTAACTATCTATGGAATTAAACATCATACCAAGTGTACTCCTACAGGTGATCTTGAAAGTAGCCTGCAAATCTTAAATGATGGCACTCAAAACTTTATCAACATCACATAAACTGAGCATAAACCCCTTTTTAAACACAAATAAGGCAAGTGATAGCTAATCTCAATGGCCATCCCTATAAGCTTCTCATATAATTTCATCCATAATCAAGTTTTTAAATGATAAGGTGACAAACATGTTGCACTAGGACTCAATTGAGGTTTCAAGCTCTTGATGTACTTGTAAATACTTGCAATCGAGAAGTTTAAGGATATGCTAGTAGATTTATTTTCGTTGTATATGATGTGAAGCTCATTGACAATTGAGATTATGTTGAGATTAATATAATATTTCAAAACCACTAGTTGAGACAATTTGTGATGTGTACTTTGTAGATATTGTCGATGCATATGCTTAGTTGTGATAACAATGAGACAAGTATTGATATAGCATATCAATTTGGCCCAATTAGGGCACACAACATTGATCTTGTGTTGATCATTATTCTCTCCATTTTGCATTGATTCTTAGTCTATTATTGGTAAGGTGTAAGGAACTCATTATTGCAAGAAATTGTTGTGAGGGTACACTGACATAATGGTTTGGCTAATAATCTTTTATGAAAAGGTTTCATTTATAAAAAGTATTTGGTGACCCCACTGGCATCTTGCATCAACACGTGGAATGGAATGACAAGCATCACTTGTCAAGAATAGGAAAGGGACGTCTTACAGAGCGCAAACAAAGAGCCCGTGTCTCAGAGACCTCGTGTGCTAACTCCCCAAGCACACAGTGATCTTGTTGACTTGGCCACATCTGCCATACCTCTCCGTCAACAAGGTGTTACCGCTGAGGAGTTACAAGATCGCGTTGCATCACAAGACAAAGAGATCAAGGACCTACAAGCATGCATACAGATGTTGGAGTCTGAGATTGCACGCTACAAACATCTTCCACCCTCTATGGCTATTAAGAAAGGACATGTTATGCTGTCCCTTCTAATTCCAAGGAAACATAAAGTCAAAAATCCTGATGTTTATTTGGAGCCTTTGATTGATGAGCTAGAGATACTTTGGAGAGGTATCGAGGTGCATGATGTGAGCAGGCCTCCCTTGTCACGAGACTTTAACTGCAAAGCAGTCTTGATGTGGATGATGCATGACTTCCCAGGCTATGGCGAGTGTTCAGGTAAGCATTGCAATTTTAATTATGAGTAGGCAACCGATGTGGCACCTTGAACCCACCTTCAACTCTTAATTGCGTCTATTGTTCAGGTCTCACTACATTGGTTTACCATGCATGTCCTGTTTGTGGTCCTTTGCTAGTTGCCTCACGGGCAGACGCATTGAATAAGGTCATCTATGAGAATCACCATCGATTTCTCCCACCTGATCATCCTAGATATGTTGCCCCTTGGAATGAAGTCCTCCCACAATCACTCACTACGGGAGATTGGATGAGAGTTTGGGATGGTTCCACGACTCCTCCACCACTTGGCATGAGCCAGTAAGGGTTTGTAATTATTGTGTGCTATATTGGCTAGAAATAAAGATTGCCCGCTAACACCAGCTTTTGTTTAGATACTCCATCTTTTATCATTTACCATATTGGTCCCACCTCAAGATCAATCACCTGCTTGATCCCATGCATATCTTCAAGAATGTGGCATCTACCATTTGGGAGCATTTGAATGGGACACGAGATTCCATAGGCATAAGGGAGGATCTACGTACCATAGGGAGGATGCGTGAAGCTTGGCCACAAGAGAGACCAAATGGGTGTGTTTTTTTACCTCTTGCGTCGTGGAGGTTATCAAAGCTAGAGATGGCGGCGGTGAAGCGCGCTATTACTACAATTCATACTCCCACTGGATGCATGAGGTGTTTGAAGGGAGCCTTTACAAAGAGCAAGAAAAGAGGTATAGAGCAATTATATGGCTTGAAATCTCATGATTGGCACAAGATGCTCCAAGTAAGTATTTTATGTGCATAATATCTTTTTCCTTTCAAATTTGTGAGTGAATAATTATAAGCAACTAATCAACCACCTTCGTGAGACAAAATGCAAGACCCAAAGGTAGCATGGCCGAGGGTTGGTTGGTACAAGAGTCACTTGTATATATTTCTGAGTTTCTTGTTGATGTGGATAGCTCTCTCCCACGACTATGGAGAGATGATGAAGACCTAAGGATGACCTCTATTGTGCCTCAAGGGAAAGGACGCAACAAAGTAATAGACACGGAGTTGCATAATAGTATCAACCTCTACTGCGTGCTTAATAGTGATGTTGGAATTTCTTTGGGTCTAGCCATGGCAAGGGTGAACATGATGGATGTGGTGCTATTACTAAGTAGTTCTATCTAAAAACCAATTAACATGGCCTCAAGAAAAGCTCAATGATGCCCATGATGCTGTAACATGGCTTATAGCCAACCTCTCCATAGGCATGCATTCAACCTACAATAAACAAAACCTTAACAAAAGTATAGTCCGCAGAGTGTTCCATGAAGTGAAAGTGGATGAAGTGCAAAGAAAAGCTAGCACAATTGTGAAAAAATTAAAGGAGTTCATGGTTTGCACACCATATGGGGATTTTCAAACAACCACTTGATCAAAACAAAAAAACTTTCTTGTTTTTGCAGTGTGTGCATCATAAGGGATCATGACAATTGTGAGAACATTGCAATTGTGAAGACATGGGAGCGAGTTCAAGGTTTCCCTCTACGTTCAGATGGAATGACAAACAATGGAGAGATAAATAATGACTCACCACAGTTTATGGAGAGTTCGATGACCTCAGTGCTATCTGAAAGAGGGGAATAACTTTGCAGTTGTTGCTGCATCTAGGGAGACCAAGGAAGATGACCCATACTTTGTGTTGTTGTCTCATATACCTCAGTATAAAAAAATATTCATTTTCTTGCTCCCATTGTACGTGCCTTTCTATGATGGATACTATACTTTGAACACGTACTCCTTAATCTTATTCACATTAAGGTCCATGCAAACTTCCATACCCTTCGAACACTGTTTGCATGGGGGCATGCTTATTTTCTTGTTTTCCATCGAGTCTCATACCCGAGTATCAAAAATTATGCATCTACTTGCTTCCATTGTACATGCCTTACTCTTATTCAATGTAAGTCCCGTGAAAAGTTTCATACCCATTGGACACCGTTTGCATGGGTGGACATGCTTACTATCTTGTTTTCCATCGCGTCTCATATATCTGAGTCTCAAAAAATGCACATCTATTTGCTCCCATCATGCATGCCTTTGCACGATGAGTACGATAACTTTCACATGTCTTAATCTTATTCACTTTAAGGACCATGCAAAGTTACATACCCATCGGGCACTATTTGCATGGGTGGGAATGCTTATTTTCTTGTTTTCCACCAAGTCTCATACCCGAGTATAAAAACATATGCATGTGCTTGCTCCCATCGTACATGTCTTTGTATGATGGATACGATACTTTAGTATCATACCCATCGGACACCATTTGAATGCGTGGGCATGCTTGTTTTCTTGTTTTCCACTGCATATTCTCACATACTTGAGTATATAAAAACACGCACGTGCTTGCTCCATCATACGTGCCTTTGTACGATGGGTATGATGCTTTGAACACACCTTAATCTTATTCAATTTAAGTGCTATGCAAAGTTTCATACCCATCAGACACTGTTTGCATGGGTAGGCATGCTTATTTTCTTGTTTTCCACCGCATCTCATATGTTTAAGTCTCGGGGGGGTCACTCATCATATGTAACCCTATCACGTGAGTTCAACAGAAGGATATTTTTTATTTCTAAAATTTACAGAAATAAATATACATAAGGGGCTATTTAAAATAGTTTTGGAAAAAATTTACAGATTTGTATAGAAAAGGGGTACATTTTATTAATGAAAAAATTTACAGATAAGGGATTTTAGATATAGGCCTTGAACGCACGTGATATAGAGGGTTTATACATAGTGACCCCCCTGAGGTTTAAGTATGAAAAAATACTCATCTGCTTGCTCCCATGGTATGCTCCTTTGTATGATGAGCACGATATTTTTTACATTACTTAATATTGTTTACTTTAAGGCCCAAAAGTTTCATACTCATTGGACACTGTTTTGCATGGGTGGGCATGCTTATTTTCTTGTTTTCCACTTTAAAGTCTCATACCCGAGTATAAAAAAATTGCACCTTCTTGCTCCCACTATACATGCCTTTGTACTATGGGTAAGATACTTTGCACATGCATTAATATTATTAACTTTAAGTCCCATGCAAAGTTTCATACCCTTCGGACACTATTTGCATGGGTAGGCATACTTATTTTCTTATTTTCCACCACATCTCATGTACCTGAGTATCAAAAAATACACATCTTCTTGCTCCCATCGTATGTGTATTTGTCCACCCCTCACTGTAACTCTGCTACGCCCACTCCACACTTTGGCTCCGATACTCCCTCCACCATGCATCCTTCGGACTATGTTTTACTCGAGGACCTATTCTACCTCGTGAACCCCCTTGTGGAAGTTGTAGAGGATCACCAAGGGAGGAAGGACATAAACTATCAAGAGGTTGATGAGCATGCACTACCCCAGGGATATCTTGAGTCCTTGGAATCACCAGAACTAGAGAGCCAAGGATGCCATCATAGAAACCCTAAGGCTATAATTTCCCAACCCTTTTAGGTACGAGTTTGAGTGAAATGGGATGCTCACATGCATGGGATAGCTCTGAAGGTATTGTAGAGAAAAGCTAAGAAGATGCTAAGTTGGGTAGAAACAAGATGGGGTGGGCAAACTCAAAAGATTGGAAGAGAACAAAGAAGGAGTTCAAGGAAAATCTAGAATGTGTTCATGACTCAATGGAAGGTGGCGAGGAGATGTCTAGAGACCACAGGTGCTTCACACCTCGGGAGTGGTGGAGAGACTAGCCAATGAGGCATGGGTGGTAAGTATATATCTATCATCCACCACTGAATATCTAATATGTTAAGTCATTTAAATGTTTTGTCATTCATATATAACTCCTTGAATTTGGAACCATGGGAATTTGTGATGGGTAGGCCTCCAAACGACGACAAGTACAAATGGCATATAGGGTTGGTGGAGCCAAGCCTTGGTTTAGGGAGATGGAGGGATAATGATCCATGAAATCAATTTGCAAAAGTTGGTAGAGTGTCAAATGAGTATACCCTAATCCTCATTGTTGTCATTTGAGTATCATCGTTTCATCGTTGTCTTACAATTGACACTCTTATCTTATAATCTACCTTATTTCATTCTTAGGGAGGCAACATTGACCCATTCACAAATCCAAAATTGGAGACTAGATCAACTCAAGCAGAAGATGACAAGCTCACAGGCTTGGAGGAGGGAGAGGTATTAGGGCTATGTAGAGAGCCCACAGATGAGGGGGGTGATAAGGATGAGAAGCATTAGTAGTGTAGTAGTAGTAGTAGTAGTAGTAGTAGTAGTAGTAGTAGTAGTCGTTGTCGTCGTCGTCGTCGTAGTTATCATAGTCGTAGTCATAGTCGTAGTCATAGTCGTCATCATCGTCATCATCGTCATAGTCGTCGTAGTCGTAGTCGTAGTCGTAGTAGTAGTCATAGTAGTAGTAGTAGTACTACTACTACTACTACTACATTTTTTCATTTTGTTTTCCCATTTTGAACTTTGTTATGTTTGCCATTTTGTAGCACATACAATCTTGTAGCACATATCAATTTGTAAACCTCTTTTTTAACATTGTAACACAAATTTGTAGACCTATTTTGTAATATTTTAACATGATTCAAATGCAAACAAGAATTTGTGGCGAAGGAGGTACAATAATTTGTACATGCCTTAATATTATTCACTTTAAGGCTGGTTCAAAGTTTCATACCCATTAGACATTGTTTATATGGGTGGGCCTGCTTATTTTCTTGTTTCCCACTGAGCCTCACACTCATGCCTTTATATGATGGATACGATACTTTGCACATGCCTTAATTTTGAGGCTTGTGCAAAGTTTCATACACACCAGACACCATTTGCATGGATGGGCATGCTTATTTTCTTGTTTTTCACTGAGTCTCATACCCGAGTATTAAAAAATATGCATCTGCTTGCTCCCATCGTACATGCCTTTATATGATGGAAACTATACTTGCACATGCATTAATATTATTCACTTTAAGGCTCATACAAAGTTTCATACCCATCAGACATGGGTGGGCATGCTTATTTTCTTGTTTTCCACAAAGTCTCATACCTGAGTATCAAAAAATACCCATCTGCTTGCTCCCATCGTACGTGCCTTTCTATGATGGGTATGATAATTTGCACATGCCTTAATCTTATCCACTTTAAGGTCCGTGCAAAGTTTCATACCCATCAGACACTGTTTACATGGATAGGCATGCTTATTTTCTTGTTTTCCATCAAGTCTCATACCCGAGTATAAAAAAATATGCATTTGCTTGCTCCCATCGTACTTTCCTTTGTACTATGGGTACGATACTTTGTACATGCCTTAATATTATTCACTTTAATGCCTGCACAAAGTTATATGTTCATTTGATATAGTTCACATGCTTGAACATGCATATTTCTTGTTTTCCACACCATTTGCATCATTGGGCATGCATATTTTCTTATTTCTCAGCACATAAATATGTGGCATACCTCAATCATAACTCAAAACCAAGTCAAGACCTAAAACTTAAAAAATCATGCCCAAGCATCCATGGATTTGAGAAAAGTGTGCTACTTTGTTGGTGTATACCGACTTGAGGCCCTATTTCTGTCGGTATGTTGCCAAACCTCCTATCCATCAATGTGCTAAACCTTCTTTGTGTCAGTGTATACCCTATTTGTGTCAGTATATATTGACACTTAATTGTCAGTATATACCGACTCTTACTTGGCACAAAAAAGGTGAATGTGCTTGCACTTTTCTCTCTTGTGATGCCTCACACTCTACTCTCTTTTTTACTCGTTATCTATTTTCTCTCGTTTCCTCTCTTACACTCTTCATCTCTTTCTTTCTTTCCTCTTCTCCTCTTTCTCTTTTCTTATTCTTTTTTTTCTCTCTTACTCTCTTTTCTCTCTTTTTGTCTTTTCTTGTCGTTCTCTTGTTCTCTTTTCCTCTCTTTTCTCTCCTGTTCTCTCGTTCTCTCTTTTCCTATTCCTCTTCCTCTCTTTCTCTTTTCCTCTCTTCCTCTTCCTCTCATGCTCTCTTTTGTCTCTTTTCCTCTTCCTTTTACTCTCTTTCTCTTTTCCTCTCATTCCCTCATTCTCTCTTTCCTCTCTTTCTTTCTCTTTTCCTCTCTTCCTCTCTTACTATCTTTTCTACTCTTTCTCTCTTTCCTCTCTTTTCCTCTCATTCCTCTTTTCTTACTCTTCTCTTCCTCTCTTACTCTCTTCCTATCATTCTCTCTTTCCTCTCCTCTCTTTTCCTCTACTTTAGGTAGGTGACATTGTGGGATGAAATGAAAATTTGGCCTCTCATTGAGCCATGTGTCATAATTTTTCATTCAAATCTCAATATTAATTCTAATTCTCCTTCAAACCACCTGATTCTCCATGTAAAACCATCTCTCCACCTTGCATGCAGGTTGAAAGTACCCTCCTCCCCACCCTTGCATGTAGGTTGAAAGTACCCTCCTCCCCACCCAAAAACACTCGCCTCCCCATCATGCTCTACTTCCATGGTGGTGGCTTCCTCTTTGGTTCCCCCCACTAGATCAACTTCCATTTCTTCTATGTAGACATGTACCATCAATCCAACTCCATCTGGTTGTCCTCCTCCTATTGCCTCACCCTCGAGCACACCATCCCTGCCACCTTTATCGATATTAACTTCCTTTCTCTCCTCTATTTGCATTCCGAGTCCCTCCCCTAGGTCCACACTTTGCCTAGCCTCAATCCCTGGGGCTCACCACCATTGAGGCCAAAGTCACTCCCCTCCTTGCCCGCACGTCCCTCCCTAAGCAAATCAACTAGATGATGCAAATCTCCCACTCCACTATAGCAGCAAACATGTCACTCATCATGGATTATTTCATCGTTACCTTTGCAATTTATAGGCTACGGATGCTTAGGATTGTGTTTTGATGCTTGGGAGAGTTGCTAAAGCTATGCAAGACCTTTGTAATTGACTCCAAGAACTATTATGAGTGACAAAGGAAGCACTCCTAAACCTCTTGCATCTCCTCATGAATGGGCAAATATGGTAGACGTGCTCTAGTGTTAGGCCTTGAGAACGCAGCTCAGCATTCCGATCCTGTATGGAATCGTTGTTGTCGATGGGCACAACATTGTGTATGGAGCTACCATTTTCCCTTACAATGTCAGTATGGGGTGCACAAGGTAACCATTGGATTGTTTTCAAGCTATAGCGACGTTGATGAAGTACTACACAGGTGTATGAAACCTTTATTTTGATGGAATGTATCAACAATTCGTGTTTGTGTAGGGATCCAGACTTAGCAAGGAGGGTCGAAGCTGCCACTTCTCTTAAAGTCCGGGGCACTAGAATCCCTTATGTGTTTGCTCCAACTATATTGGTCAGTGCAATGTGATTGATGCTCATTCACCTGGCAACTCAATAATTCTCAATAACCGAATGGTATATTGTTTCAGGTTTGTAGGAATCCAAGTTGGGGAAGATGCTATGAAATCTATAGGTGAAGGTTTCCTCTATGTTGAGGGCCTCTAGATGGCATAGCTTGATTGTGAGCCCAGTTCTCTATGGATTTCACTTCATTAGGAGACAATGATAATATCATAGGATCACACTCACAAATGTTGTGTGCATTTATGTGTGTGTCCCGGAGGCTCCCCGGAGGCTAGGTTTGATGATGGCATGCTCATTCATACTACAAAATACATCAAAAGATTAGTTCATTTGAACACAATAAAAATAATGAAGGTAAGGAATTATACAACAAAAAATAATGAAAGAAAAAAAAGTATCAAAGTACTTATGAATTCATACGCTATAGGCCAACCAATATAGCAATCTCACTTTTTTTTCTAGGATCAATTATTATGCAAACCACTCTTATGTGTCGTTTTTTGTTTGTAGGAAAGATATCCTTTATAACACTCATCCACACACTAGTCCTATGATTTCCCTCCCAAACAAAAAACATCCTTCTTAACATAAATTTAAATTCATGACTTGATAGCAAGTCATTCTCAAACTCTTCATCAACATCTCTCCAAGTGGGGGACCACCTCTCGATCATATCATCATCTGTCACTACTACCTCATCTCCATCACTTTTGCAAACGGACACTATAAAATATCCTTTCTCTGGAAGGTATCCCTCCACTAGGAATGTGCTTTTCAGTGAAGACACATCATCACACAGTCCTCATACTTGTGCATAGGGGATCAACCTACATAATGGAATGCGAGGACAATGATCTGAATCAAGCATCCTGCATTTTCCAATCACATCCCTCTCCTTCCACTTGCACTTTAGTGTCATCCAACTCAACCTCCTCCAATCTTGGTCCTTCATCTCTTGGAGCAGAGGATGTATCAGGCTCAGAACCTGCTGCACTCCTTGGTTCTTCTGTCCCACCTATTGATGATGATTGGGCAAGGGGGTCTATTTTCTTTCCTCTTACTGACTTTGGAGGCAGAGCCTCTTGAGGCTTTTTACCTTTTCTTCCGGTCATCCTGAAATGAAATACAAAAATAACACCTTTTCATACACTGGTCACATATGAAATGAGATTGCAAGATAATGAAAATCTAATCCAAGAGAAAATATAGCATAGCAAACTATAGAAAAAATATATTGTTCATGGCACATTCTATTCTTCTCCAAAACATTTTGTGAAGATCAAGATTTCAATGTGAGCACAACTGTTAAATTTTATAAACACTAACCAGAGACATGTTTACACTATCATTTTGAACACATGCATTTAGGGTCTAGTTTATCTTAGAGCCAACAGTCAAACTCCTATACCATTACAGATACTTAGAGCTAACAGTCAAACTCCTATACTATTATTGATACATAGAACTAACATTCAAACTCCTATACATAGATGTGTATAAAGGAATATCTAAACATATTTATTTATCTTTATACACATCTGTTTTCACATATGTATGCATATGTATGCATATCCTTTTCTATGTACAAATAAAAAAACACATGTAAATAGTTTTACGTATGCGTGTATAAACTTATCTATGTATGAATTTATATCTGCATATACATACATAACCCCTCAAACTCTCAACCCCATATAACACTCATTTGCTAATGGAAGAGACTGCATCTTCCATGCATATGTTTACATTTACAATAGACTTCCATATATACATCTTGATATTTTCATACATGACACATGGAAACAAATAAATGTACAAATAAATGTATAACACACATACATGTCTATATATACTGATATATAAACATTTCTATGAATACTTAAGCATGTCTATTTATATACATGTACATGTGGTGATCTTTTGGGGGATTTCTCCCAATATTCCACAAACTCTCACCCCCTTCCATCAATAACTTTCCTCAATCAAGGAGTTCCTCCTTTAACTTGAGGCATGATTCAAGAATGTGGATTAAAAGCAAAAGCATACAATGTGTTGGCAAAATCATCCTTGTCGTCAAAATAACTTGCAAACTTGAAAGCTACATAGATGACATTTATGTCAATCTTATATCTACTTCACTCTTCCTTTTTGAGATCTTATATCCAAAGAGCATTCATATTTAATAAAAGTCTAAAAATGTATATGTTGAATGCAACTGTGAAAGCACACATTAGTAGTGTGCATTTTAGTCCTATTTTCCACCAAAATGGACAGTGCGTCAACACGCTGTCCATTTCAGTGAAAAGGGTATATAACATGCTACTCCAACACAAGGCCACTATTGAGCAAGACTTGACACAATAGCTCTGGGATTTGGTAACTAACTTTATTTTCAAGTCACCATGCAGGTCAAGTGTGGGAGCATTCTTGATCCCAACAACCAATCTTATTGTAGGCTGACTGTTGCAAGTGTGGGAGCATGTCAATGTCCTAAACTGTGAAGCTCTTTCTACCAAAAAAGGCAGCACATTGACGCACTATCCATTTTGAAGCAAAAGGTATCTAAATGCCACCCCACTAAAAGCCTATTATGAAGCCTAAAAGAGGCCAATTTTGATGCTTGGGATGCCAAAATGGGCAATGCATTGACGTGCTACCCATTTTGGTGTCACAAGCATCAAAATTTGCTTCTTCTTTACTCAATTATGAAGGTGATACATGAAAGATAAAATGGAGGATTTTAGATGCCCTTTCCATTGAAATGGACAGCGCGTCAACATGCTGTCCATTTCAATGGAAAGGGTATCCAAAGTGCTCCTACAAATGCTTAATGCCATGGCTCTTCCAAATGATTAAGGACTCAATGGAGAGGTCTTGGAAGATTGAAAAATTGGAGGATGAGGATGTGAGGAGAAGAAGGATTCAAAATTTTGAAATCAATTTGAGGTGCATAGACAAAAATCGATGAAAGTTTTATAAGTTTTTAGTATATTCCCAATGCTTTTTAGTATACCTCCTTTGACATGATTTTAATCTACTTTCCGTGAGAAAGGGCAGCGCGTTGACGCGCTGACCTTTCTCATGGAAAGTAGATCAAAGAGGACCCAATGATTTTGATATACTTTCCATGAGAAAGGGCAGCTCCTTTGACATGATTTTGATCTAATTTCCATGAGAAAGGGCAGCGTGTTGACACAGCAACACAAAGAAACTATAGATGTGCTTGATAGATGCGCAAAATAGTAGGCACGTCTATAGGCATTGCTTGAATAGAGAAATTACGGGTGTGTCTAACAGCGCGTCTATTTGCACATGTATTGATGTGTCTATTCGCATGTCTAGACTGAGAAAATACGAGCGCATCTAACATTGCGTCTAATAGCGCATCTATTTGCACGTGTATTAGCACATCTATTAGTGCATCTAGATTGAGAATTAGGCGTGTATTTAGATGCAAAACAGAGAATACAAAAAGTGAGATTTTGGTGTAGGCTGGCAAATGTACATCACTGCTTTCCAAACATTGCCCAGGATTACCAAAGCACATAATTTTAACAAAAACATCAATGCTTTTTTGCAAACCCACACATACAAAAATTAAGTGAGGTGAGGAGAATGAGACAATATGTAAAATAGCTTTGCCAATATCAATGATGGGCTATGGTTCAATCTCATCCTCAATGAGATCAACCCTTGCCAAACTATCTACTTCAAAATCCAAACAAGTGTTTAGATCTACAAATACATTCAACCCACTACTACTTGTGCTACTCATGTGCTCATCAAAATTAGCATCACCAATGGTAGGCTCGTCCTCACTGGTAATGGCCTCAATATCTGTATCTCCTATCTCATGATCATCCTCTTCTCTCATATCACGATCATCATCACCTCCATGGCCATGATCATCCTCCATACACTCCATATTAGTAAATGTACTATACATCACTTTGGAACATGGCATAATAGGTAT
Organism: Dipteris shenzhenensis; assembly: GCF_047967505.1. NCBI lineage: Eukaryota > Viridiplantae > Streptophyta > Polypodiopsida > Gleicheniales > Dipteridaceae > Dipteris > Dipteris shenzhenensis. Next base: position 37,060,790 of record NC_141608.1, on the reverse strand, counting down.
GACATGCCACCATCTGTTATTATCTACCATTGGTTGATAGACAACCTAATTCAATCACAAATACAATCATGTTATTTTCCTTGCATCGAAGGTATCAAATATTTAAAAGTGAGTATTTTTATATGTGTGTATAGTACTTGTTCACATTGTTGTGGTAGTACTAGTGTGTCCTTCTTACTTTGCCAAAACTTTGTGGAGTCAATAGTTACAAAGCCACTTGCATGTCATTTGATTGTTGCATTAGGGCCTCTTTCCACCACATCCTTAAACCACTTTACATCCAAAACATACACAAAGAAGCATCGAAAGTCAAGCTTAATAATATCTTGAATTATGCCACAATAATCATCCATGGCTCCATTGGCTCCCTCAAAGCTAGCAATGATGCCACAATCTTGTGTGTTTCTCTTATCATCAATCCGTTGTGTTCGAAAATGCTTGCCCTCACACCATATAACATTGAATATAGTGCACTACACCAAGACAAAATCAATTAAATAAGCAATCTAAATTATTGAAAGCTCCTAACTTATGCATAACATTCTATATACCGACCTTGCTCATGCATCCCCTAGCATACTCCCATTCTTCCATTGTGATATGCATCCTCTCATCTTTCTATGCTTTCTCCACTTGTCAAGTAGCCAATCCACATGAATATCCTTTGGAAGTGCTCTTAGATACTGAGGGTATGGCACACGAGATCCGTGGTGTGTACAAAAGAGGGCCCTTTCTTCTTGTCTTCTTGCCTTTGCATCCTCGTATTTTGTCACCTATCTTTTCATCACGTCACTATTAAGCACGCAATTGAGGTTGATATTATCAAGCAACTCCGTGTCTATTACTTTGTTGTGTCCTTTCCCTTGAGGCACAATAGAGGTCATCCTTAGGTCTTCATCATCTCTCCATAGTCGTGGGAGAGAGCTATCCACATCAACAAGAAACTCAGAAATATATACAAGTGACTCTTGTACCAACCAACCCTCGGCCATGCTACCTTCGAGTCTTGCATTTTGTCTCATGAAACCCTTCAAGGTCTTCATGAAGCGCTCGAGGAAGAACAACCATCGTGCATGTATAGTACCGCATATAGCAATCTCATCCACCAAATGCACTATGAGATGTAGTTGGCTTGTGATAATAGAACGTGGAAATGTCTCCTCCACTAAACAAACCACATCCACTTACATAACACGAGCATTCTCAAGTGTGGTGGGGTCTATTTCCTTTGAGCTCACATACCTAAAAATGAAAAAGTACACCATATTAGCAATATGAACACCTTACATGGAGCATTGATATGCATCACATTTTGTATCATGTAAAGTACCTCACAAGCTCGCCCATCTTGTAAATATAATCCTTCACGTCCTTCGATGCACTACAAGAAATGCTAGTAGGTAGTATGGATTGAACACACGAGGAATGGTTGATTAGTTGCTTCTAATTCACTCACAAATTTGAAAGGAAAAAGATATTATGCGCGCATTTAGACGTGTATATAGATGCACAATTGGACGCGCTTATAGATGCGATTTTCAAACCTACTTTTAGCGCACTTGCTTTTCTTCACATACTTTTTGTGTCACGCGGCTTGCTTTGCTATTAACAGACATAGTTCCGAGCATCCACTCTTATCTCCAAGCACCCACACTTATCTCCAGGATTACACAATCATCTCCAAGCACACAAGAGAAGAGGGTGAACAAGGAAGAGAAGAAAGAGAAGCAAAGGGTGAACAAGGAAGAGAAGAGAGAGAAGCAGGTTTGAAGAAGGACAAGAAGCTTCCATACCTCTATCGAAGTGCATGAATGATGGAAAGGGATTGCATGATTGAAGAAAGGGATTGCATGAATGATGGAAAGGGAAAGCATGATTGAAAAAAGGGATTGCACTCTATATTTTCCTCCCTTTTTCCTTCTCTCTTTTATCCTCTCTTTCCTTCTCTTTTTGTCTCTCTTTTTCTCTCTTATCTCCTCTCTTTTTCTCTCTTTTTTTCTCCTCTCTTTTCCTCTATTTTCCTTCTCTCTTTTATCCCACTTTTTCTCTCTTTTTCTCCTCTCTTTTCCTCTCCTTTCTCCTCTCTTTTATCCCCACTTTTCCTCTCTTTTCTACTCTCTTTCCTTCTCTCTTTTTCTCTCTTTTTCTCTTCTTTTTCTCTTCTCAGTTCATCAGTAATCTTCTTTTTTTCTTTTTTCTAGTTCATCATGTGGCCAGGAAGCTCTTCAGGCTCACTTGATCTTCGGGAGACCATCTTTCGGGAGTTATATAACCTTTTGGGGCACCCTCCTAGTCCTGGGGAGTTATACGGCTACATGACGAGTATTCTAAACACCCCCCATGAGTCGGCACTATAGACTCCAAACCACCCCAACCCCACACCAGCTGAGATTATCCCAGCGGAGTTAACATAGCCCAGCTGGCTACAGAGCCAAGCCCCTTCCCCCCTGTCGTCAAGAGCCCCTTCCCCCATGCCGTCAGGAGGCCCTTTTGCCTCGCAGAGCCATCGGCATACTCCCATGCAGTCGAGACTCGGTTCTCTAGCTACGAGTGGTCCACGTCATCTCGTGTAGTCGAGAGTCGCTTCTCCAGCTACGAGTGGCTAGCATACTAGCTCGACATGACACAGTAGCAGGCGTAGTAATAGGGAGAGTGATGGGGGATGCATGGCACAATGCTTTGGAAGGGCTAGTGGTGGGGACGAGAATGATTCAGATGATTTAGATGTGCCTCCGAGTGATGGTACGATCTACTATGACATCACTCAGACAGGAGGCATCTTGATGGATGCACGGGGGAAGGACATCATGGCCTTCATGCGCTCTATAATTGCTAACAATTATAGAGATTGCTTTATTCACTACAAAGACCATCCAAAGAGGTTGGCTAATGAGACCCTTGCTGCTGTTCGCTCTAGGTATCCTAACCCCCCCAATGTTTAGTTCATAGATAAATGGGCCAAGTCAAAGATTGTTACGATACTTAGCAATAAAAGATCTTCGCTTAAGAGGCAGGCACTAGCGGAGCTTGCTAGGCTCGAGGGAGGTCAACCACCAAGGGGCCCGCCCCACACCGCTCACAAGTGTGAGTGGAAGAAAGCAATGAAGTCAGCGAAGGAGGAACCCAGTCTGCAGCACATGGAGGCACGAAGGGAGCACGAAGGATCCAAATGGAGCAATATGAAAGCGTGCATTTTGGAGCAAGGGGTGTTGAATCATGGGAGGCCCAATTTGTAAGTATCGATCTCAAATTATATTGTTTATGTAGTTTATTAGGAGGTTGTTTCTTTGTACTAACCCCTCCGCAAATTGTGTCATCTTGCAGCTTGATATTGTGGGCAGGTACCCTACTTCTGTCGAGACAGCCTACCACTGCCACCATCGCAGAGGAGATACATGGAGGCACTTCTATAATGATGGGTTGATTACTGAGGAGCAATATATCCGGGATACTGGAGCGCCCCTCGAGGTATTTGAAAGTAATTAAATAATGTTAATATTATAAGTAAAGATTTGATTTTTCATACATTGATATATGTTGGCCCTTGTTTATAGGACCCTGCACAAGAAGATGAGGAAGAAGACAAGGAAGAAGGAGGCGGAGAAGGGAGTGCAGAAGGGAGCGTAGAAGGGAGCGAGGATGTGGAGAACTTAGATTAGTCATAGAAGTAGTGCTAGCTACTCTTTTTTGTACTTAAAGCCACTGGCTTGGCTTCGTGCCTCTTGTATATACACTCCTCTTATTTTTGGTACTTGGCTTCATGCTATATGTACATACAAGCACTTTTTGAGCTATGAATTAATATACACTCTTTTTATTTTTTTGGCTATCAATTTTCTTGTGTGACGTTCTATCAATTAATGCCTTGTGAACTAAACGTTTTGGAGTTGTAATGTTTTATTTGGAATTGTAATTGTTGGCTATAGACGTGCTTGCAAGAGTGCTAATTAAAATGCGGTTGGCTATAAGAATTGAATTACACAATGTGGAAATGGGATTCCTGTAACTACATAGCATACACAACATACACAACATTCTGTTCAAGCACACAAAATTTAAAAAATATTATGTAGCGCATCTATCAGGGCATCTATAAACGCGTCTATATATGCATCTGTCTATTCGAGGGGCGTCTATTTGCGCATCTACAGATGCGTCTATAAACACGTCTATAAATGCGTCTATAAACGTGTTTTAAGGATGCGTTTGTCTGCTTTTCAAAATTTCTAGTAGAGCGTCTATTTACGCGTCTATATGCATGTCTATAGGCACGTCTATCTGCTATGTAGATGCGCCTTTAGATGCGGGTCTGTAGATGCGCTAATAGACATGTAAATAGACGTGCCCGTAAGTTTTTTTTTTAGTTGAGTAAATGCGTCTGTGTGCATGTCTGTAGGTGCTTTGTCTTGTTGTGTGACGCGCTGCCCTTTCTCATGGAAAGTAGATCAAAGAGGACCCAATGATTTTGATATACTTTCCATGAGAAAGGGCTGCAAAGGAAGCCTGCTCTAAAATAACATATGGTGTATGCCGTATGTTATATTGTTCTCAATTTAAAATGTAAAGATTTTGATTTTTTTCTTAGAATTAGAACTATTTAAATGAAGGTGTGGCTTGAGCCACCTCTTCAAAGGAAGCATTCTTAATTAATGTAATTAATTAGATTAATAATCTACTTAACTAATCTTTAAGAACAAGTTTCTACATTTTGATTTTTAAATTAATTTTTTTCCAAAAAACATAAATTCACTTTTGAAAGATATTTCCAGTTTCATACCTCAAAATTTGGATTTTCTAGATATTTTTATTTTTATTTCTAACTTATTAGCAAAAATGAAAAAACGTTTATAGATTTTAAATTTCTCATGGAAAGTATATCAAAATCATTGGGTCCTCTTTGATCTACTAGCGTGTTGCCAGAAAAGAAATCAAGACAAGAGACTAGAGGATAGGTATGGCGATGCTCGAGGGCCATAGAGGAATAGAGAACGTGAGGGGAGGAGCATTGACATGGGTGGGGAAAAGGGATTAAGAGGGGAGGGAAAGAAGAGGGAGACTATGGCACAAGGAGAGAGGGAGAGGGGAAAGAGAAGCATGTACATGATGGGAGGAGGAATGTAAAGATGGAGACATCAAGGGAAGAGGACCATGCTTTATTTAAAAGGAAGGGAAGGGGGAAATCAAAGTATTAGCTAGGTGGCTTTACAAGAATGAGCGTGTCTCATCAAGGAATAGCCCCATCCTTTTATAGCCAAGAGAGGAATAAATGCATCCTCCCACATGAATGGTGTGTGTGGAAAAGTCTCCCCTGTGGGCTAGGGGGTTACACGCTCTCAATTGTGTGTGACAACCCTTTGCCTCATTTTTCCACATAAATCAAGCCCCATATCTCAAGACTATGATACTCCCTTGGTCTCTTCCCAATTTTATAATACGTTCAAACCTCTAGGAGGACAAGTGGAGGGTTGGCACAAGGAATCTTGCCACCTCATCCTACTTTCCCCATTATTTAACTTGCACTCTTGGACCTTCTATACCTCCCCCACATGGGCCTATCCTATATGGAGGGAATAACCCAATATAATATCCATCTCCACCTATTTTATATTACTTCTCCCATGGACTTTGGGCCATATCTCACTAAATGCAGGCATGGTGGAGGGGTGGCACATGGAGGAGCCATGCCACCTTACATTTTATAATATTACTACCATGGATTATGTACATCACACCTTATGGGTCCTCTTACGTAGAAGGGTGGCACATGGTCACGCCCTGCCACCTCAACCCTGGGCCCTATGCACTCCATATTTTATTATACTATTGCCACACATACAAGCACACACTCATATTTATGCCTTTTTATTTTGGTAAAATTTATCCATAACAATTCCCCCCCCTAGGCATGGAATGCATAGCATTTCCATACCTGGGACCATCAATCACAAAGAAGGGCTTGAGATAATGCTTGTTGATCACCTTCTTACCATATGGCTCATGCAGCTCCTGAACTTGTATAGACCCATTGCTATGTTCCTTGATGACTTTGTATGGACTGGTCCACAGTGGCAGAAACTTCTTATCCATTTGGTGGTCCAATCTGTTATCAAAGCATAGCACAACATCCCCCTCAACAAAGTGTCTTTCCCATCCCTTGCGAATCTTAGCACCCAAGCGGGCCTTTTGTCGATTCTTTTGGATCTCTGTTTGGTGTAGTGCAAGGTGTCGGGTTTCATCTATCTTCTCAAGTTGTACCAATCTAGCCTCTACATGTTCATCTTTTGTCATCCTCTGTTCTTGTGCCAATCTCAAGGCCAGAATCTCTATCTCTAGTGGTAATACTGCTTCAATACCATACACCAACTCAAAAGGAGTGTGACCTGTAGACGTTTTATGAGTGATGTTGTAAGCCCACACGGCTTCAGTGACCTTCTGATCCCACTAGCTCCTATTCCCTGTGGCCATTTTTCACATGGTTTTACAAAGGAGGCCATTGGTCCACTCCGTTTGACCCATGGATGCTGGATAATAGATGCTAGAAGTGTGATGATCAATACCCATGAGATCCATGAGCAATTCCAATGCTTCATTTAAGAATGGACTCCCATCGTCAGATACTATTTCCATGGGTGTCCCAAACCTTGTGCAGATACGTTCAAATATGAAATTTGAAACTGCCTTACCATTTGCAGCAGGGAGGGCGATAGCTTCAGCCCACTTAGTGACATACTGAGTGGCTACCAAAAGATACTTTTTTTTGCGGGCATTCATGGGCAAGGGCCTGCCGACAAAATCTATTCCCCACTTCTGAAACAGATGGATGGACATCACTAGGTGATGTTGCCCAGGATGCAAATCCTTCCTACCAAAGAATTGGCATAGTTCACAAGTTTTGCAATATGAAGTGACATCCTTGAACAAGGTCAGCCAATAGTACCCAGCATGTAAAATCTTCTTAGCTGTATAGTCACTGGCATAGTGGCCTCCACAAAATCCATCATGATAATGCTTCAATACCTTAGGTACTTCATCTGCATCAATGGCCCGTCTTAGTACCCCATCCATACCTTGATGGTACAACACCCCATCAAAGAGGGTGTAGCACCTACTATCTCTGCGGATCTTCTTTCTCTCATAGCTAGTACTTTCTAGAGGAAAAGAGAAAGCAGTCAAAAACCTATAGATACCGCCATATCATGGATCCCCAACTTCTATGGCCGCTAACTAGGGTTACATCAAGGCACTCCTTTAAATCAATCAAAGCATTTTTCAAGTTGGAACAACCCCTTTTTACAATTTTGAAAGAAAAATCATATTCTTGTAAAACGGCAACCATTTGGCCAACCGGCCCATGGGATTTGGTGATTGAAGAACCTGCTTTGCAAGATCAGTGCTAGTGAGTATAATGAAGACTTTCCACCCACATAATGCTTAAATTTCTCAATGCAGAACACCAAAGATAAGGCATGCTTGTCAGCCTCTGAGTAGCGTCATTCGGTGTCGAGCAATTGTCGATAAGCAAATCGAATGGGATACATGAACCAATCCTCCCCTTGCTGGAGAAGAATACTTGCCAGAGTGTGCTCACCAAACCCAAGATTGATATAGAAAGTCTTTGACCAATCAAGATTGCGTAGAATGGGTTCTGAAGCAAGAGCATTCTTGATTTGTGCAAACCCATGATCACAATCCTCATCCCAAGAGAAATCAACCCCATCTTTTAATAGCATAGTCATGGGTCATGTCGAAGGTGGCAGTAGCTAGTTGTGAAAAGGTCAGGGAAATCTTTGAACATTTCTAGAAATTCATCTTTCTCACTTGGAGTGAGGTCTGGGGAAAGCATAGATTCAAGCTGTTGAGGACTAGCTATTACCTTTTTTGCAGGTGACGAGGTCGGAGACACCCCCATCATGTAAAATTCCTCATATGAGAACTCCTCTCCCCCATCTGATCCTTCCATTGATTCAGACATCGAGGATGAGAGAGTATCACTGTCTTGCTCCTCTTCTTCTTTTGGTTCCGTGGCACTTGGTTGCACTAGGATCTTCTCCTTAGAAGCACCAAAAGACATGTGTCCTGTCTTCCAATAGCTAACTGCATCACTCTTTCTCAACCATGGTCTCCCAAGTATGGCTGGGTAACTCCTGCCTGTATCTTCGATGTCCACTACATAGAAATTGACGGTGGTGGTCAACCCATTGATAGTGATGGGCAAATCCTCAATGACTCCCAGGGTGGCGAGTCGTCGACCATCTGCTACCTTAATTCGTCGACCATCTGCTACCTTGATTCGAGTGGAGGAATGCCTTGTATTTTCAAATTCAATTTCTTCATGATTTGGGGCACCATGATATTACATGCGACTCCCCCATCAACACACACACTTTTGACATGGCAATTATCTATGATGACATCTACTGTATGTGGGTGCCGATCAATTTCTTCAAAGATAGAAGAGACCTCTCGTACCTTTCCCTTTTTCTTGCTCCTCCTTGTTGAGAGCCCTTGCTATAGCTCACGTCTCACCTTAGGGCTTAATGCTATTAGTTGAGGAAGCGTGATGCTCAAAGACCGATGAGCAAGGTCCTGAACGATCGAATAGTCCTCTTGCCCTGAGCCGATGGGAAAATCCAAGGGCAACTACTTACTCCTGTGAGATCTTTTAGTCTTCTCTATTGGTGGTTCTGCCATCTCAGCATCTGAGGGCTCTGAGAAGGACACCTTCTTCTTGGGGCGGCCCGGTCCATGGTTTGGAGAGGGGTCTGAGGTGGTACGACTTCTTTTCCCGAGGTCAAGGATCTCTACATTAGAATCCTTAGAGTCTAATTCACTTAGAAGATTCACCCTTGGAATATTGGGACATTCCGTGCGATAATGACCCTCTAGTGGCACTCTAGCACACAACATTGGCACGTTCTCTTGGAGGGCGATTGGCTTGATTTCTGATGCCCACCATCTCAAGCCGAAGATCATTCAGGGCCTTGGCTAGGTCAGTGACTCCGGGTTCTTTTGTAGGAGGGGCCTCTTTAGCTGGAAATGTCGAGGGATTAGAAAGGAGGGGGGCTCGTGGGCGAGGCTGAGGAAATTTTTGAGGCGAAGGTTGAGGATATACTCCTTGTTGAGGGTAAGCATCTAAGGGAGGACCATACATTAGAGGTGGAGGTGGTGGATACATCCCTAATGAGGGGTGGGGGTATGCCCATGAGTTAGACCCCCCAAGTTGTTGTTGCAAGAATTGAGGGGGTTGCGGAGGGACAATCGTCTTCTTTGAAGCAGGGTCAGGACTGAACTTTATCAAACTTTTGAGCAATCTCATGTGATAGCACCATAGTTTCTGGGTTCTCCGATTTAAGCCTGAGGCGGAATTCATCACTTGCTCTTGCTACAAGGTAGCCCAACACATGCTGAGTCATTCCAGCTCAAAATCCGGCATTGTCCTCCTGCATGGCAATTAAACGGTCCAGGAGCACGGCCACTCGATCCACATATCGACGTGCCGTCTCACCTTCTGACTGCCACTTCTGACTGCCACCTGCAAGTACACATTCTTTGGCTCCTCTTCTTTATCAAAATACTCAATCATCGCTGTTGTCAACCTTGGCCAGCTTTGCTAAACATCTTCGGCCTGCTTCTCATACCACACTTGAGCCAAACCCTCTAGAAATGTGGGAAGAACCAACATCCATCTGTCTTCAGTAAGAAAGTTGAGAGAAGCACAGCGGCGCTTGAAGGCCACAAGATACTCATTTGGATTTTCTTCAACCCGTCCACAAAACACAAGAATGTCAGCCATGCTTGGAAAATGGAAAAGAGAGAGACGAAATGAGGCTTATCTATGGGCAAACAATGGAAAGAGGTAGCTTGAATTGAAAATCAGGTGAAGATACATCCACAAAGCACACATAGGCAGGGTAGGGTGTGACTGGTGTATTGTGAAATATTACACGGGAATAATTTTCAGCATAGAATAGCTCATAGACAATCTTAAAAGGACCAACCCTCATGATATCACATCCAGTTTTACAAGCGAGGGTTGGAGACATGACGCTGCATGAGGTTGTTCATCAAGGCAAACAAGAATGCCATGACAAATGTCAATAGTTGGAGAGCTTGCACATCACCTTCAGCTTCTTCCAGTTCTTGTAATTGCCATGCTATTTCTTCAAGGGGTGTACAGTCTGGCATCCTTCTTTTGAGCAATGTCCTTGAGGACCTTTCTGATGATCTTTCAAAGTCGGTAAAAACTCGTATCAAATATGCCCAACACTTAGTTTAATGATGACCACAACCTTTGCATCCCTTACTAATGATCACCCTCATTCGTGGCTTGCGGCTTTGTTGGGGCGGTGCTTCCACTCACTTCATGCGTGATTGAAGTACAAGCTTCACGTGCTAAGAAATCAGCAACTAGATTTTGAGCTCGAGGGATATGCTGAATTTTTACCTCTTCATATTGATTGCAAAGTTCCAATGCTTGTTGATGTCGTGGAACCAAGCCTTTGCTCCGCACCTTCCACATTCCACTAACTTGTTCACACACTAGTTGGGAATCTCCTTGCACCTCAAGTTGCTTGACATGATGTTCTTGTGCCTTTTGTAGCCCAAAAATGAGTGCCAAGTACTCAGCTTGGTTGCAAGTACTTGTAGGTGTAGACTTTCTATAAGAATACTCACCACCACCTGGTGAAGTGAGTTTGACACCCACACCAGTAGCCTTGGTCGAAGGTTTGCAAGCTCCATCAAATTGAAGGATCCAAGATGTCATCACACCAAGACTAAAAATCTAGACATCCCAAGTTTCTCGGTAGTTCAAGATAGGTAGAAAAAGAGGGTGGGGAGACTTCAATACTTGAGCCAAATGTTCAGCACCAAATAAACTTGCAATCCTTTATTGATATTTTATCTTTAGACTAAAAAGAATTACAACTTGAAGCTCAAAATGAGGCACAAAAGACGAGCCCTAGAAACCTTTGTAGTGAGATTGAGAATAAACCATTCAAGACGAGCTTATCCACAGGAATTAATAAGCAGATGCACCAAATCTCCCCCCAAGCTTGAGGAGCATCCCACGCCTTGAAGAAGGAAACCATTTTAATTACCTCCAAAGCATCAAGTAGCTCGATCACCGCACAATGAGTAGAATTGAAATCAAAGTCCTCCCAGCGTATCATTAGTTCTTCACCTTGAATCATCCACGATGTATCATCCCACCCGTCATCTCCTTGAGCAATGCACTGTACAATCAGTTGTTGCAGATTGACATGAAGATCAAGAAAGAGATCTCGCCCATTGGTAGCCGTAAGGCGTGGAGGACCAGGCACCAAATCCTTAAACTCGTTGAGAAGTGACATAAATATCCACCCTCCTCGTGTGGCGTGCGTCCATGAAGTGAACTTGGAAAAGTTCCAAATCGGCGATCTAGTAGGAGATGTGAATAGAGCACATGAGATGAAATACTTTTGCCTTTTATAGCGAGTAAAATCCCCATGGCTAGAGAGTTACAGTTCGTGAGATTTCAATATATAAGAAAAAATCATTACATTGTCATCACTTCCTACTTGCTGGCCCAATGATAAGTCTCCCTTTTGTGAAGGGGGAGGTCTTGGGTTCAAATCCCACTCTTTAATAAAAAGAGAGGAGACGAGAGAAGGAGAAGAGAAAGAGAAGAAGAAGAAGAGAAGAGAGAGAAGGGCACGGGATCTGTTACAGTTTTGCAGAAACCCAGAAAAACTATCCGTGACCAGAAGACGCAGGAGCCAAAAAAATGGTTGCGATCTGTCCGCGATGCACGTGGGTGTACACAGTGGACGCGCGAATGCGTGCGCATCGTGAGTGTACACAGTGTATGTGCGAATGCACGTGCAAGAGCTCAGAGGGAGAGCACAGATGTTACAGTTCTGCAGATGCGACTGGTATGAGCAGAAGATTCACTAGCCAGAATACACGTAGGAACTGCGAGCAAAAAGTAGGTAGACAAGAAGTGCAGAAGCAGGGAGGTTTTCTAGCTATAGAGATAAAGAAGGCACGCAGTTTGGAGGTGCAAAAGTAGAGAACTACACACGGAAGAGGACGCGGAGCTACACCCAGTCGTAGGAGTAACGGATATTACACCACTAGCCGTGGAGATTTCGATCCCAGTACCCACACCATTTCTATTAGCCGGAAAAGAAATCAAGACAAGAGGCTAAAGGATAGGTATGGCGATGCTTGAGGGCCATAGAGGAATAGGGACAGTGAGGGGAGGAGCGTTAACATGGGTGGGGAAAAGGGATTAAGAGGGGAGGGAAAGAAGAGGGAGACTATGGCACAAGGGGAGAGGGAGAGGGGAAAGAGAAGCATGTACATGATGGGAGGAGGAATGTAAAGATGGAGAGATCAAGGGAAGAGGACCATGCTTTATTTGAAAGGAAGGGAAGGGGGAAATCAAAGTACTAGCTAGGTGGCTTTACAAGAATGAGCGTGTCTCATCAAGGAATAGCCCCCTCCTTTTATAGCCAAGAGAGGGGGTCTCTCCCAATAAAGGCATCCTCCGACATGCATGGTGTCCCGGGGGATTCAGAAAGGGAACTTTATGATACCACATGAGTGTACACTAGGGGGGTTTTTTGCAGATGATGCATAAGCTTATACATTAGGGGTGGGGGCCCTTTTATGTTTTGGCTAATCTTAAATTTAAGTTAGGGGGGTGGGAGAAGGGGGGGGTTTACTAATCTTTACCCTAGATGTAGACCCGATGTGGAAATGACACACAAATACTCATTTGATAAGTCAGTCACTAGGTGCTCAAGAACTAAGCCCAAAACTAACACTGGGTCTCCTTCATTGATGGTGATTCTTATTGTTAATTCTGGTAATCAAAGAACTAATCGTGGCTAATTCAAGGGGCTAATGTTTAGAGAAAATAAGAGAAAAGGCTATGGAAAAAGGTGTAAGAAATGTTCCATAGTAATGCATTCCTACAAGCAAATTAAGCATAACATGGCCACATGAACACCATCACACCCACACCTATACCCTCTCACTCTTTCACTCTTTGATTTTGACCACAAGCTGGTTCTCCTAAGTTGTCCTTATTCTCTTTTGTCATTTGTAAATATTCACTCTATCTTTCTAGTACACTTTGCTTTGCACACTTTGCAAAATTGCCCAATCACCCAAAGACAAAGAGACTATCTATCAGAGGATTAAATAAAAAATGGAGTAATGGAAGGCTACATGGAGTCCCAATGTTGTAGATCCAAGAATATGGGTTTTAAGGGTGGTTCAAATCAAGGAACTTGAGATCCAACCTTGTAAGTCATGATATAAATAGTCTTTCATAATATAAAACAAATATATCATTAAATCATTCTCTCTTTAATATAGGTTTACTATTTTGTTCTAGTGTCTATAGTAGTGTAATATACATGTGTCTTTTCAATATTGCGACTGTGTGACCGCTATTTGAATAGTGAATTTCTTAATAGAACCCTTCATTCAGAATTTGTGATAGGAAGGAAGTCATGTGACCGCTATGTGTAAGTCTTGGGACAATCTATGAGAGATGATGACCCTAGAACTATCAAAGCAAAGATGTGCATTGAAGGACACCATTACAAATGCCTTAATACACTATGGATCAGCGGGGGTGAACCTAATAACTAAGGAAACCATGATAGATTTGGGCTTGGAAAAGATGTTATAAAGTAATTAGGATAGTTGGCTTGCCAACAAAAGTAGAAATTACTTGCCCTCCCAAGAATGTGTACACATGTGGCCTATCCCATGAGTGAGGGCGTTTCACATGGTTGACCATACTCACCCACGAATGTAACTTTAACCATATGTTTCTTAACCATGGTGAAATAGAGCCAATTTTATCCCCAAAAATGGAGGGGGGAAATGGGGAAGCGTGGGAAAATGGGTTTCCTATCCTGCACATGACTTTTGCCCTATCTTATGCCCTGTACTTTTGCCTCTTCAACCTCCATTGCCCTGGTGGGTAGCTTGCTAGTGTATATCATCATACCTTCCAGTTTGAATATCTCCCACCTCCCGTTACCGCGAATATCCCTACTGGTATTTCAGCGTTGGAGTTTGCAGATTACTCTACTATTTGGGCCTGGAAGTTCAAATCTTTGCACTAAGGATTTTCATCTACCAGTAGTAACTTCTGGAAGCTTGGCTGTAGCCTGATCGATGGGCTCGTATAAGGTCCATTTCGAACCTACTTGCAGTCTTATATTGCAATATGTGTATTATTTTTTGGTATTTTCTGTAAGCAGCATCCTCCGAGAAGCCTCTGTTCTTGTTTTGGCTTTCGCTTTCACACAAACGGTGGTGGTTGGAAGCTCAGAGACCCAGAGTAGAACTCGTATGTACAAGTGTATCCACAAACAACATGAAGAAGTGAAGCTGTATAGCCTTCTCCAACCCCTTCCGTAGTGTTGCACAAGAGTGGCTCCAACTTGTGACTGTTCACAAAACGTCCCCCTTCAACACTCTAGTAAAGTGAGAGTGTCCGGTCCTTCTTCTGGACAAGGAAATCTCTCGCTATATATTAATGCACTTGGATGCTGGCCATTAATTAGGAACAAAGAGGGCAAATGATTATGGAATTTCTGCAGTCCATGATCCTTTATTTGTTTGACATTGATCATTATAACCCAATGCTTGCATTTCATCAATCTTTGGGAGTCTTTGATCATTGAATCCTGCCATTGATTGTTGCCCATGAGTCTAATAGAGTAGGGGACTTGCCAGAGAGCCGGAAAATCCTTTCAAAAGCATGTTAGAAGACCTTCAAATGGCCACAGCTAGCTGTATATACCACCTTGGGCATTCCCATTCTTTACATAATTAACTGGCAATGACTCCATACTCTTTTGCAATCTTTTTAGTTCAAACTAGCCAGCTTTCAGGCGCTATTAGTGTGCACTCAGCCTGCTTGGCCTTATGTGTGGTTGACAAGGTGGGCTTGAGAATCGTACTCCTTGTCTGCACGCTTCCATAATCACATTTTTAGCTCTAGAAATCCTTCAATTCAACTACAGTATATATGATTATGTATACGTATAGTCCAGGCCCATTTTAACGACAGATTTGTATTGCCAAAATGATAGATTTGTATTGATGAATATAATGTATCGTCCAACCCCATTTCACTTGCTGCTTCCATAATAACGTGCGTAGATATGGCAATCCTTCAATTCTACAACCCATTTCAACAAGCAACGTCCTGTAGGCCTATAACAAGTTCTCGTTTTTCCTGAGTGGAGACAAGTCCCACATGACAATTCTGTAAGGCAATGCTTCATAGCAACTTTCATAAATTTTTGTGCAGCTTTCAATGAAGCTTTCTGCTAGGCCATAAAACACAGACAGACAGCTAAAAAGCAGAGAGTCTACACTCTTTAAGATGTTCTAAGTGCTTCTTACCGAATGCTTGGTCTTAGTATCTACCTGTAGCCTGCGTTCTTAGTATCTGCCTATAGCCTGTGTTCTATCACGACTTTGGAGAAGGAGTTGTTCGATTTTATGGCCTCTTGCTCCAGGAACCTCTCTCATCCAACATTGAAGTACTTCTCCAGTCTCCGCTGAACAAATATATGGGCGTGATTAACTCTTGCACATTCTTGAAAGTGAGTTATTTCTATTAGTACTTAGTCTCTTGAATCTTAGTACTTATATGGGCTTTTCCACATGTATATGTCTACATCCACATATGCATCAACCAACCCTAAGAGCAATCCCTTGTTCGATTGAGTGAACCAAGTTAGACAAGATATTGGCACAAATTAATGTGTTGGAGTCAAGAAACCTATTTTGAAAGCAGAGTCCATTAGTTTTTAGTGTAATGACTAATATTTTCCATACTAATTAATGAGATGCCTTCCAATACAAAGTATCATAATGGAAGCCGATGGGGATAATTAGCTGACAACCTATAGTTCATGTTGAAGTAAAGGGACAAAGTGTTGCCTAGAAGACTTAATATAAAGTGCCCATGTTTCTTAATCTATTGCTCTTTTGAAAATCATACATTGTTCCCTTTAGTGAGTGTGTCTAGGCATTATCGCTTGTTCTAGATTTATTTCTCGTGATGAAAAAAAGCTGTAAATAAGGATTATATCTGAAGACTCACACACACTAGCCCCCCAATTAAAAGATCAAAATGTTCTCGAGTTTTTCTTGTCTATCAATTTGGTTCGCATTTGGATCTCTATTACTTAGACTAAAATGAACACTAAATGCCACACTCAAGTGTAGCATTATTTCTTGAATATGATTTTCTGTTTGAAAGAAAGAAATATATGCCTATGCTTCTTTAGTCTATGCTTCTATGTTTCTATATGCCTATGCTTCTTTAGTCTATGCTTCTATGTTTCTATATCTTTATGCTTCTATGCTGTTTATGCTTTATGCTTTTATATTTCTATAGTCTTAGTATGTAAGAAATCTAGCCTTGGGAGCACTCCAGTCTCTTGACATGGTCTGCAATTCCCCTGGCACGTTGTATACTTGGCTTATGTAAGGTGGACCCCCCGAGAGGTGGATGTAGTGAGGAGACTGAAAACTATAACGGGAGAGACACTAGAGAACCTGGCTGCTATGATAGCATGTTACGAAAGTGAAGACACAGGTAGTATGTAGCATACACAGAGAGGGCTTATGTGCCTTACATATGTGGGCACTAAGTACAACACACAACTACTAAGAAAACAAGATAAGACAAATTGACAATCTACATGCTCTACCTATCCTATGTGAGTTGGCGGATAGAGCACCATATCACCATACAGGTCAACAATTTTATGTCCATTTCATGCTTCATTTTGAACATGCTAATGATGATTTTGCTGTAATTTGTTCCTCATTTCCTTTACTTTACAGCAGGTTTTGCTGCTACTGCAAATAATGCATTGAGAAGGCCTATGTTTCTACTTCAACTCACATGTTTTTGGTTGAAATTTGTTTACAGGTGCTGTAATTTGTTACTAGTTGCTAGAGTAGATGTAAGCTTCAAAAGGAGATTGTTGGTTTGAAGCTTCTTCCATACTTTGCTCCAGGTTTTATGTCCATTTCATCCTTCATTTCGAACATGTTAATGATGGTTTTGCTGTAATTTTTTCCTCATTTTCTTTACTTTACAACAGATTTTGCTGTCCATTTGAGATTATCTTGTTGGGCACCTTTTTTGTTATCTAGCCCTTTTATAGGAGCATGGAGAGGCATGATATTGTGATTGTGTTAGATGAGGGTGTGGCTGAAAATCATGTGTTGGGATATGTTCATCTTAAAACTAGTGGTACCTACAAGGACTTGAGAGAAGAGATCATCCTTGATAATCTCATCATAGATGAGTTTATATTTTTGGGAGGATCTAGGAAAATTCCAATAGGGGCCAAGCAAGAGGAGAGATGGATAGTTGATGCTGTAGAAGTAACCATCCAATTGAAAATAGAATATGATACACAAGGCAAATGCCAAAAAGTGGACTCAGTTGGAGATAGCAATAAAATGCAACCAAAGTGTACAGTGTCTCCAGATTTATGTATGCATGATCTTGCTCAAGGGTGTGAAAGCTACAATATGGTGGATGATTCGACTACGTGTGGTAGTGTTTCTAAGAATCGATTGAAGAGTCGCCTTGCAGCACCATCTGAGGTCAAAAAATGGCAGAGGGAGATTAAGATAGCCAAAGAAAAGTTAAGAGCAAAAGGTCGACATGATAGATTTGAGCTCATGTCAACGGACAAGAATGGTAAAGCATTGTTTCAGATTTGGTGTGAGGAGTGTGATTGCTCTTATGGTCAAGGGGGTCGAGACACTTTGTATAATTACACACACTCACACATCAACTCAGCATCCCATATGAGGATTATTGGGTTATGTGAGCAAGAGAGCCATAGAAAAGACAGCCTTGGTTCAATAAATGACATTATGAAATTAGGAAAAGAAAAAGTAAATGAAGCAATGTTGGAGGTTTCAACCTTTGCAAGTTAGAGTAATGTGGTGTTTCAACTAGTAACAGAGACTATTGGAGATTATAGCACTCTATCAAAAGTCTATATAAGCTGCATGCTAGATAACAAGTGGATACCACTATTTCCAAAGACAGGATCTCTACTACAATGCATGATTGAGCATATGAAATCCAAGCTACATATCACAAAGGCTAGTGGCATTAATTCTAGTAATCAAGTGAAGAGGGATGGTGGTCACCCATCCAAGATGACAATTATAGATAAGAAGCAAAGAGATCTAAGTGGTTTTTTCAAGAAATGTTCCGCTAAAGGTAAAACTCACATGTTCTAGCTGTGTTTTCCATCAGTTTTGTATTTTCCAAGTGAACATTTTTTCTTATGCTCTATTGTAATGTTTTCTTATAGATAATGACACCTTGCAAACTGCCAATGCATCACGAAAGCCATCAGGTATTTCTCATATGCTTCTATTTTCAATCATTATTTCTGATTTTTTATAGAGATGTTAGGTGTAGCTAGTCATATGGCTTTTGGCTCTCTCTCCATTAGGCAAATTTTCAAGCTTCTATTTTCAATCACTATTTCTGTTTTTTTATAGAGATGTTAGGTGTAGCTAGTCATATGGCTTTTGGCTCTCTCTCCATCAAGTCTATTGGGAACTTAACAGATTCCTCCTTTGCTCACAGAGAGTAGCTTGCTTGCAACCTTTTGTTGGGGTTTTTGGCAAGGGTCATATAACTATGATGGGAATGTGGTTGACTTGAAGCCCTTTTTGGATGATAGTAAGGGAGGTGGCAAATGGCACTGTAATAAGCCAGCGACTAAGGCAACAATTATGATGGGGACAACAGAGTTCATTGAAATTAATGGCACTTTCCGTCATAAGGATTGCAAGCGGATATGTTTGGAGGGAACATACTTTGATAATTTGCAATGTTGTGCATGTGCTACTATTCCTAAAGAACGAGACTTTCGCATCCGAGTGTATCGACAAATTCGATCTTCAGACACTCATGGATCAAGAGACACAGGAGGTGGTAGACGGTTATATTATTTGACTCATTTAGAGTTATTGAGAGTAGCAAAAACAAAGTCCACAATGGTTCGGGTATTGAAGAAGGAGATAGCATTCACAAGAATTGAAGTTGTTGCATTGAGCGTGAAGGTTAGAAGTCTTCGGGAGAGCACTATGGAAGCCATGGTGAGGAAAGATGTTAGAAAATTTTGTCAAGATATAATCAATGCTCAGGAGCTAGGTCTGTTTGAGGGAAAGAAGGCATTGTGGAACTTCTTTGTTGACATTTCACAAAACATTTCAAGAGTAGGTCAAGGGAAGAGATATTCCAATACAAAACACATGGTCAACTTGTAAATGGACAAAGGGTCGATCAAAATGGTTGATATGTATGTTGAATGTGCTTCATCGACAAAAGCACAATAAATATGTCATGAAATTTATTTATGGAATGCATGGATGGCTATGTATGCTCTTTGTAGGTGATATTAAGCATCACATGTATTAGTAATGCACATTTATGCCAAATGGAAATAGAAACATAGTGACATGGTCAACATGTAAATGGATAGTGAGTTGATCCAAATGGTTAATGTATCCATTATGTATGTAGAATCTATTTCACCTCTACATATCCACAAGAAGTACAAGATTTATGCATGAAATGCATTTGTGGATACATATGCTCTTTGCAAGTGATGTCAATTCTACAACACATTAATACATATGCCCTACACATGTATGCCAAATGGTGACAAAGCTCCTTAAGGTTTCTACCTGGCTGCCACTATTGCTGTTGTTCCTAACCTGGATGTCCACTTTTGGGATAGTATTTTGTCTGTTTTGGAGATTATAGACCACCTTTGAAGGAGAAGAGGTTGTTGGAGCCTGTTTCTAGCTTGTCCGCCCCACTAACAGTGAATGGAGTTGCTGTCTACACTATTCTGAGCAGGTTTAGAGACTGTTGCCAATTATGGGAAAGGATTTGGAGCTATTTACCTCTGTATTTGGCAATACAACATTCAAATTAGTTCATGTTTTGCAAGTACAGGTCTGCATTAGAAGTTCAGTGAGGTTTGTGCATTGTTTAGCCAAGCATTGGCTAGTGGGTTAATGTGATTTTGTTGGTGCAATACCATTCACAGCATGTGAATCAATGGGCAGTTTATGCATACATCTAAGATGGTTCAGAATCAAAATCCGAATCTAAATTCGGGAGACGTGTTTGAAGTTTTGGCCTGGGAGGATAAATTGGATGGAACCAAGTATTCCATGTGGAGTTTTATGGTGAATAATGTGTTAGTTGGTAAGAGTATATGGGGCTATGTTAGAGGTAATGAGGCTTGTCTTGTAGATCTAGTTATTGCTTCTGCTACACCTTTGTAAGGAGGTAATGCATATGATATATGCAGCTAGCTTCGATAAGGCCAGCTACACCTGTTGCTCCCATTGAGGATTAGAGGAGATGGGATTAAGGGATTCCCAGGCTATGCCACTTATAGCCTTGTCCATTAAAAGGATCATCATACCTCGTATCTGTTCCTCCAACATACTTGGAGAATATGTATTGGGCAAGGAAGGACGCTAGGCTTACTTGAAAAGACATCTTGATAGTATTTCAAGAGCTTTACGTATGGAAGTACATTGGTGGATATGTATACTCTTTGTAGATGTACAGTCAATACGTATGCTAAATGGTATAATGTTGCCTTGGTTAGCATGTCGATGTAAGTGATTAGCATGTAATGGATGTAATGCCAACAAATGAGTGCTCTTATCATCACTATTAGGCATGAATCAAGAACATCTATTTTGATATATGTAACTTTAACAAATGCTGTTATCATCATTATTAGGCTTGAATCAAGAACCACCATGCTAACCATGTATGGTAACAAGTGTGCGGAGGGTGTGCGGATGACAGATGGATGTTTGAAAAAATATGATAGCCATCTTATAGTCTTGTTGTTTGACAAAATAGGATAGCCATCTTGACATAGGTTTAAAGAAAGGGGGGGGGCACACTAGACTTTTTCTTGTACCTTATAAGCTTAAATAGGGGTGTTTTATAATCCTACATGGATCTTAAATAGGGGGTTTTCTTGAAGTTCATGCACGCAGGTGATGTCCCCTTTAATGAAGAGTGAATCCCCCGAGGTCATATGATTGCATAGGACTATACCATGGTATACTTTTGAAAGTAAATACCCAAATGCAGATGTCAAACTCGCATACAAGGCATCCCTTTGTGATTCTGTCACGAACCGAACCAACGTTGATCTTTTCTTATCTGCCATTGGACCTTCTATGATAAACTGCACAAGTTCAACTATCCATGATACTGCGAGGTCTTGCAATTCATCTATGAAAAATACACATGGCTTCTCCCAAGCATGACCGCTCATTGTTATGAAATGCTCTATATCAATGCCATTGACATGTGCAAAATTTGCATCATTCTCTGATAGCAAGATGTCATAGGAGAAGCTGAATGGAGAACCATCATCTAAACCACCAATTGCTCTACCTTGGGCAATGGATTGCAAGGCCTTTTTCTTGATGTCCATATATTCTGTCTCAACAACCATTGGCATTTTAGCTCTTAGATCCTTTGTTGGTGTGGCATCTGCATCCATTGAAGCCAACCACTTTCTAGCCCATGTCTTATCAAGGAGGATTACCAAAAAGCGAGCGAAGAAAAGCGAGCAGCCCCAAATAAGCGAGCAAGATTAAATAGGTTTCAAGCGAGCGAGAACCTCATCCAGCATCTTATTCCTCTCAATATCATTGGAACAATTGATGTGATCATAAGCAAATTAAACATATTCCAACAATGAAGGCATGCCTGAAACTCACAATTAACTTCTCTTTCATCCCCATACTATCAATTTGAGTCGTTGTGGAGAGGTAGAGACACAACAATACATAAAATTTGCGATAAAAAAAGCAAACACTACTCAGATTGAATATCCACACAGCAAGATAATGATAGATCACAATGTAGAATATATGACTGAAAATATGTAAACATGATCATGTGCTACATATACATATCATGTCTTTTATGCTTGGAGTATGCTTGCAGAAGATCATCCATACATTCGATCCAAAAACATGGAAACAGAACTAACTATGTCAAAAGAAAAAAAACACATTTTCATCATAAGGATTAATTTTGCTTAGTGAAAATACCTATGTAATCTGGACAATACCATGCTTTAAAAAACTTAGGGAGCCAAAAAAGGATTTTAGCCCTCCATATTTCTATTATGACCAATGTCTGAATGATAGTTCTATCGGAACTAGAAATGAATGCATCTAACCACTATGTTGAGTGCTCATCCAGTATCCTATGTTGAGTGTTCATCCAGTATCCTATAGACTATTATGTTAAAGTCAATACGTGACCACAAACTCAAGCATAAGAGGAGCATGATTCAAGTGAAATAATTGGCAAAGACACTCGGTAACTAGTATCCTACTGCATCTAACGAAAAATATGCACCAGGCATTAACAAGCTTTTATTTCCACCCGTATAAGCAAACTCGTATCTTGTAGTATGAAAAAATTTAAGGAAAACAATTCACTTAATGCATCAGTTAAGCCAGTGACTACTCATCATGCACAATCAAACAATCATAAAGGAAAGTCTAGTCAAGCAAGTTGAAGCAAAAAAACAAATATCTATTCGGATCTATGCCGTGGTGTATCCGCCAACCATGAGTAGCAAAAGAACCTATGAAAAATGCAAAATAGGGATTATGCCACTCTACCATGATCACTTCCATGCTACAAATAAGGGAATACATAGTCATTTTAGGGTACTTTTAGGGTTCATTCCCAACCACTAAAAAGAGAGCCAATGCTATCTATTTGTATTCATAAAATCTTTATGAACATTATCATGTTCAATATAAGGATAGGAGCCAGCTCAATGGGTAGTCTTAAACAAATATAAATACTATTCAAATTTTAACCTTATGCAAAAGCTTTTTTTTAAACACAAAGTAAAACTTGATTATACATATAGATGGGAATCAGGTCACCATTGTAAGTATGTATTTAGTAATTAAGTTGAAAATATTCCCTTAGAAAAATAGCTCAATCAACATAGTACCCATATTATATATCCAAAATTTACAAGATCTCATTCATACCATTAGATTGTTTTCATCACTTGTCATCAGTACTAACCTCAATTGGCATTATGTATTTGGGTCAAAATAGTTTTTAGTATAGGATATAATGGAGCAATACATTTATGTAATATCTAGTGATCATAGTTTCTAATATAGGATAAAATGGAGCATAAAGTAATGTTATCATTCAAAAATGATAATATACCTTCCTTGACCATATACAAGTATCATGCATTCATAAAAAAAGTTAGTCATAAACTGCAATATAATGTGCCCATAATGCATGTACATTAAATCTTCACATGTTAGAATGTGAGAAAGGGAATAATTTAACTATGAAATCAGGGATCAATGTAGGAAATGGTCTTCTATGCACACATATATGCTAAGGGTCCATCTAATACAATATTGGAAATTGATGTGAGTATAAGTGTATGCATCCATCGGTGATGTATATGAGTGTATGCATCCATTTGTGATGTATATTGTTGTACTAATCCATGGTGCTTTACGGCTTGAGTTGTTTGTAGCGAAATTAATCACAACAATTTTGTATTTTATAAAAGAAAAATGCCATAAACATTTCATGCTGCAAAATACACACAAAAAAATGGCATTTGTAGCATTAATCCAAGCATTTCCTACAAGCAATCTCCATCCCTCCCTTTCTTGCTTACTCTTTCAGCCACCTCCACCCTCTTGTTGCCCTTCAAGACTGCCTCTTGCCTCCTCGCCTCCTTGCTTCCTCACCTCCTCACCTCCTTGCTTCTTTGCCTTCTCACCTCCTTGCATCATGCTTGTTGCTGGCAATTCCAAGGCTGTCCCTCCCCTCATTGGCCAGCTCCTCTACTCCTCACGTCATCCTTCTCCTCATTTTGGTGTCTCTAATGAATAGCTTGGGGGTCTTGTTTTTGGAGGGGGGAAGCATAAGAATGGCAACACCTTAATGCGCTGTCATTTTTCGTGCTTTTGCCACCCAAAAACAAGACCTGCAAAGCCCTTTCTTAAGCTTGAATGAGCCTCTTGATTTTGGGCGTGTTAAGCCATTTTTGACCATTATACCCCCAAAATCAAGAGGCTCATTCAAGCTTAAGCAAGGTCTTTGCAAGCATTGCAAGTCCAGTAAATGAAATCAATCAGATTAGGAATTGGCAAACTCAATTTGGGAATGGTCAGAAATACTTTGTCTTTGAATAATGCCTTGGATCATGGGATGGGGTCCCATGAACCTGCTGCCTATGACGACGAATGGTTCTGCCCTCGACTAAAGGTGACGTGTGTAGTAGTAAAAGGATAGCCCTCATGGAATCTCTAAGGGGTCTCGATTTTGGCCATGATTTGCACATTCTAGCACTTGAGCCATATATCAATTTCCAACACTTGAGGCATATAGTGGCTTTGCCCATGCAATGTTTCCAGCTGCAATCCAAGCCTCAAGCAATCTCATATTCTATATCCACAGACATCATGAGGGGTAGAGCCTCTTTTTGGTAGTCTCACTAGCAATATGTATTGAAAAAAAAATCTATTCAATTATTATATTCTTCCTTGCTATATGAATGCTCTTAATGCATCCAAATTGTAGAACTACTTCAATACTACTTCTTAGTTATATTGTATAATAACCTCCATATGTATGCTCGTGAGACAACAAAAAAGAGACCTGGCAACCCAAAAATGATAGTGCATTGATGCGCTGCCATTTTTGGGCTACTAGGCCTCTTTTTTAATGTTTCCTGAACATAAGAACAAGCACTTGTGTTCCTTACCTTTCTTTCCAATGGGGGTTTTGATTTTGGGGATGTATGCCAAAAATTGATAAACAACATTATTTGATGCATATAGTTTTATTAAATTGATAAAATGGGCATGAAAACATCTAAATTGGCTCTTGCCATTTGATTTGATGTATGACATGACCCCATTTGGATTTGTAATTCCAAAGATATGGGGTCTTACTTTTAGGGCTTGAATGCCTAAAATAGGCAGCGTGCCAATGCACTGCCTATTTCATACATTTAGGCCTCAAAAGTAGGACCCCATGTAGGACCAAATGAGGTCCTACTTTTGAGGCCTAAATGCATGAAATAGGCAGCACATTGACAAGCTACCTATTTCAGGAATTTAGGTCCTAAAAGTAAGACCCCGTATCTTTGGACTTACAAATCCCAATGGGATCATGTCCTATATCAAATCGAACGGCAAGAGTCAATTTAGATGGTTTTCATGCCTGATTTCTCCATCAATCAAAACTGTATGCATAAATATATACATCAAGATATGCATCAATATATGCATCAATATATACATATGTATGTATGTATATATATATATATATATACATACATACATACATACATACATGTGTGTGTGTACACACACACACACACACACACACACACACACACACACACACATATATATACATATAGATATATATGTATGTATATACATACATATATACATACTTACATACATACAGCAAAATGGGGGTCTTGATTTTGGGGGGGGTATGCCAAAAATTGATAAACAACATTATTTGATGAATATAGTTTTAGTTGATGGAGAAAATGGACATGAAAACCATCTAAATTGGATCTTGCCATTCAATTTGATATATGACATGAACCCATTCGGATATGCAAGTCCAAAGATATGGGGTGCTACTTTTAGGGTCTGAATGCCTAAAATAGGCAACGCGTTAACGCGCTGCCTATTTCATGCATTTAGTCCTCAAAAGTAGGACCCCATTGGCAATACAATGGGGTCCTACTTTTGAGGCCTAAATGCATGAAATAGGCAGCGCATTTGTTGCCAATGGGGTCCTACTTTTGAGGCCTAAATGCATGAAATAGGCAGCGCGTTAACGCGCTACCTATTTCAGGCATTCAGGCCTTAAAAGTAGGACCCCATATCTTTGGACCTACAAATCAAAATGGGGTCATGTCATATATCAAATCAAATGGCAAGAGCCAATTTAGATGATTTTCATGTCCATTTTCTCCATATATCAAAATTGAATGCATCAATATATACATCAATATATACAAATATGCATCAACATATACATACATACATACATATATATATATATATATATATATATGTATGTATGTATGTATGTATGTATGTATGTATGTACATGCATATATATACATACATACATACATACAAACATCAAAAGTAAGACCCCATTGGTTTCCCATGTCATGCATTTTGTTGTCTCTTGAGCATAACAACAAGCACTTGTGTTCTTTACCTTTCTTTGCAATGGGGGTCTTGATTTTGGGGGGGTATGCCAAAAATTGATCAACAACATTATTTGATGAATATAGTTTTAGTTGATGGAGAAAATGGACATGAAAACCATCTAAATTGGATCTTGCCGTTTGATTTGATATATGACATGACCCCATTTGGATATGCAAGTCCAAAGATACGGGGTGCTACTTTTAGGGCCTGGATGCCTAAAATAGGCAACGCGTTAACACGCTGCCTATTTTAGTCATCCAGGCCCTAAAAGTAGGACCCCGTATCTTTGGACTTACAAACCAAATGGGATCATGTTATATATCAAATTGAATGACAAGAACCAATTTAGATGGTTTTCATGTCCATTTTCTCCATATATCAAAATTGTATGCATCAACATATACATATACATACATACATACATATATATATATATATATATATATATATACATACACACACACACACACACACACACACATATATACACATATAGATATATATGTATGTACATACATACATATATACATACTTACATACATACATCAAAATTAGGACCCCGTTGGTTACCTATTTCATGCATTTTGTTGTCTCATGAGCATAAGAACAAGCACTTGTGTTCCTTACCTTTCTTTGCAATGGGGGTCTTGATTTTGGGGGGGGTATGCCAAAAATTGATAAACAACATTATTTGATGAATATAGTTTTAGTTGATGGAGAAAATGGACATGAAAACCATCTAAATTGGATCTTGCCATTCGATTTGATATATGACATGACCCCATTCGGATATGCAAGTCCAAAGATACGGGGTGCTACTTTTAGGGCCTGAATGCCTAAAATAGGGAGCGCGTCAACGCGCTGCCTATTTCATGC